>NC_051210.1:827323-1163339 GCF_015220075.1 Falco rusticolus
CCTTCCTCAATACATTTTTTGAAATATGAAAGTTTTGGGTTTTTTTTTTTGTAAGAGCTTCTGGTGTCATTGAGATACTTGAAAAGAATTAATTTCAGAGGATGTCTTTTAACTTATTGGTGGCAGATATTTGTTTCCTTCATTAATAGTTAGGGGTTTTTAAAAAACAGTTATTGCTGATCTTAAAAATACTCAAAATTCTGATTGCTGCAGATTGGGACCTTAACTTGCAGGGCTGTAACTGTCAGCAGTGATTTGTGTGGATAATTAGCAGTGAAGCAGCCAGATTTACAGATCCTTGCCAGGACTTTGTGCTGGGTTCATGTTTGTTTCACTTTGGAGGCCTGTGTTGGTGGAGAAACAAGTATAAAACTATCTTTGTTCTCCCACTAAAGTAAGTGACTTTGTTCTTGTAGCTCTTTGATCAGGCTGCTTGTGGGATGAGACAGGAGTGGGTGCCGGTACAAACTGGGGAGAGTCCTGAGGGGCCTGTGACCACTGCCCCTTTTGGTCTCAGCTGTTAGTCTGCACATTAGTTGTAACTTAAGTTGTACCTGAGTGTTAAGGTTGTACAGTTGCTATGGTTTAACCCCAGCTGGTAATTGAGTACCACACAGCCACTCACTCGCTCCCCCTTCACCCAGGGAGGTGGGGAGGAGAATTGGAAAGGAATGCAGAACTCGAGGGTTGAGATAAGGCAGTTTAACAACTGAGATAAAATAAAAGATCAATAATAATAACAATAACAGTTACAGTGAAAAGGAGGGAGAAGGGAAGAGGAATGAAATCCCAAGGGAAGGGAGAAAACTAGTGAAGCACAATACAAACTGCTCACTGAGGGATGCCCAGCCAGTCCCCTAGCAACGACCCGCAGCCCCAGCCATTCCCCCCCTCCCAGTTTATATACAGAGCATGATGTGCTGTGGTATGGAACACCTCTGTGGCTGGTTCGGGTGAGCTGTCCTGGCTGTGTCCCCTCCGAATTTCCAGTGCTCCTCCAGCCCTCTTGCAGTCAGGGAGTGAGAAACTGAAAAGTCCCTGACCACACTATCCCAACACCAGATCCAAAGCACAGCGCTGCTCTAGCCACCATGAAGAAAATTAGATCTATCCCAGCCGAAACAAGGACAATAATAAATGCATACAGAGAATAAAAATCAGCATTATGTCTTTCTTGAGGCCCAGGTTTCTTGTAATCTTTCAGTATCTATGTCATTTGTTTGACTAACTTCTGCAGGTTTTGTTGCTGTCCACAAATTCATGCTTTAAGGATGGGATCTGTACTTTAATGTCTCTTAATGGATCACCACAAGCTGTTAGATTTTTAAGGCTCTTAACTGAAATAACTTCCTTCTCAGATTGTAATCTCCCACTTGCCAGGAGGTCATGAAATGAGCTGATTGTTACAGGCAAGAACTGTATTTCAATGAGTGTAAGAGAAACGGCACTGATTGTGTACTTTTTGGTGTTTGATGCTCGTTGGATAGCTATGTGAGGCTTGACTTACAGTGCAGCGTGCTGAAGACCCTTGGAGTGACTAATTCATGGCCATTGATACCAATACAGTGATATATTCAGTTTGTTTGCTTTTTGCTTATACGTGGACACAAAGCACCGCATTACGTTGGATACATACTATTTGTTTCACCTTTCTTACGCTTTGCGAGTCTATCTGAACTATGTGTTAGCTTAAAAAAAAGTATTCTTGTCACACACGTTAATGTTGTACAAAGTGAATGCACTGGATCAGAATCATTCAGTGGGAGGAAACCTTACTCCTTAATGGAATAAATTAGGTATAGAATCTAGAGCTATAGCTGCAGGGTGGCATAAGTGATCTGAGAGGATTGAAATACTTCTTTGGCTTAAGCTTTGAGAATAAGTAGTACCAGATGGTCAAAGTACATTGAATGGCATAGAGTGTGGAGTCAGCCAGTGCAGGGACTGAGTGCACTGGTAAAAGCGGAAGGAAAGCTTGATAGACCTGCACAGGTCTAGTTTCCAGACATTGGACTAAAGGAATCCGAGCCCCTTCAATTTACTTAAGGGAAGTGTAAATAAATAACATCTTGATTATATGTTATAGGTAATTGCACAGAATGGGTGTTCAGGCTCGAAAAAGATGCGGAATTAGAAAGCAATTCAGAGTGACCAGGGAGGCATAACATTGAGTGGCTGGAAATCTTCATTAAGCAAATGAAATGGGATGTTTTGTAATGGGGAATGTGATCAATAAATAGCTTTCTGTTGAGTTGATAAGTCTGTAAAAAGGTATGTATTTATTTATTGTAAATTACTTTGGGACTTGGAGGTTTAATGTTTTTTGTGTTTTAAGTAGAATAGAGATAAGCTGAACTATAGTGCTGGATATATGCTTTTTTTTTTTTTTTTTTTACCTGGCCTTGGAGGAAGGTTTAAGAGGATGACTTAAAGGCAGTTCATTAATCGTTGTAGGGGAGGAGTACTGACCTCAGCCTGCTCAAATGTGTTACAGCTCTGTTAACCAGCTGAAGCATGAGGAAGTTGTCTTATCTGCTGCATAGTTCCTGATATATTTTAGGGTTTAGCCTGCATTTAGTCTTATCTGAACCATCTAGTCAGAATTGAAAGTAAATCAAAGTTGATTAGTTGGATAGCTTGGGAACTAAGACAGCCTATTTCTTTGTGCCATGTTCACATGTTCAGTGTTGAACTGGTTGTCAGGTTTGGGCTCCCAAAGGAGACGTTTTCTTGGTGGCACTTCTGCCAACAGAAGGATACTTTATGTGCTTTCTGCTGCAGTTTAAAGCATGAAATGTCAGTAGGTGTCATGAAATTTTGTAGGCATCATTTATTTAAACAGTTCACTTGTGTTGCAAAGGTAATAATGGCTTATTTTGGATTTTTTTGCCTGTGAACTGGGCAGAGGAAAATGTATAGGGGGTCAAACTAGAAGATCCTAGTATCCTTTCTGGTTTTAAACTTTGTGACATTATAATTGTTTTCAAATGCATTTGGTTTTAATAAGGCAGCTTCAGTTTCCTGATTTGAGGTGAATTTTGAGTGTACATAGTGTACTGAGTGTACTATAGAGCACATTCAGAGTACGTAGAGGCTGACACTGTTTGGTCATTCATGTTGTTTACATGGAGAGAGAAAGAAAGTGTTAATAAAAAGAAAAAATACTTCATAGAAGTTTCTTCTAATAATAATACTTTGACTTTGTAAACAGGAAAATGCTGTGAATGAAATGCTGTGTTTTTCTTTTTAGGTTTAAGAAGTCTAAAGCTTTGCTAGAACTGTGACTAGAATGGACAGTTACTTTAAAGCTGCAGTCTGTGACCTGGACAAACTACTTGATGAATTTGAACAAAATACAGGTTAGTTCCTGCACTACGTTGTTCACCAGCATAATGGTCAAATGACTGTTACCATGGAATTTGAAAGTAGCGTATGCTAAGTGAAAGCTTGCATTGATGAATAGATGGTATTTATAGGGAGTATATTGTGGAAATAGAAGAGTTTTATAAACTTTGCTTTTGATCTGTTTTTGCTTAAAATAGAGGAGTATGACTGCTACAGAACACCCCAAAATCCATATAACTCAAAAGACCTGGCACTTTCTTCACTTCTGGACTGCTTACAAAATGTTTACCCAACACCAAAACTGCAAGATGATGCTAACAACTGTATTTCATCAGAAGAAATCTGTCTAGCTAGCCACACTGGAACAAGTGAAGCACTTCTGAGTTGTTCACCACCAAATGAGAAGAGTGTTGCTGGACCTGATCTTTTATCCACTGTGGACAGTGGCTCCTTAAATGAAATTCAGGCTTCAAACCTGGGAAGGTGTAGTATACCTGTGTGTGATCTTGTTAATGACACAGGTAACTTAATCCATTCAGTGGCTGCTCATGAAGATACTCGAAAGTTGCAATCGGATGACTTCCAGTACAGTGAAGGTTTGATTGGCTTTGGCGTATCTTGCATACCTGTTGCAACTTGTGTGTCATCAGCTGCTTGCAGTAAGGTTTCAGGTACAGAGCAGAGTCATGGGAGCTCAATGCTACAAGATTCAGGACGTCTTAAAACAGAGGACATTGATCATTTAACTTCAAAACCAAACAGTTACGCTACAGCAAAGAACTCTGATCCATGTGATGACCAACACAGGACAGAATCTGTGAAGTGCAGTGAAGTGTTTGATCAGCTTGAACTAAGTGCTCACCTTAATACTGCAGGTGTCCCTGTAATGCTGCAGAATTCAGATGAGTACAATCCCAAAGATAAGAAAGCATACGAAAAATTGCCTTGTGAACCACAAGATGAAAGTGTATGCTCTGCAGTAAGCAAAGAGACGTACAAAAGAAGTGCCATAGAAAAAGCGGACTCAAAAGACGAGAGTAATCTTGAATCCATGCCTTCAGATCTGCCAAAGAGGCCTCAATCACACAAAGGCCCTGCACTATTACCTGGAAATTGTGTTTTGCCACGCTTCTCCCATCAAACAGGAGCTGAAGTAGAACTGCAAAAGGAAATCACAGAAGAGAATGTAGCTACTGAAGAATTTAGTAGCAATAAAATACTAAACAGTGTTTCAACTTCGTGTCCTTCAGTTGAGGATGTCCAGACATCACTGTCATGTCTTCCACTTCCTGTATCTATATGTGGTTCATCAGTTGTAACAGAAGAAAAAGTTAATCCTCTAACTCAAAATAAAACCATGGAGGTTATTAGTGATACATTAACTGTTCATGCTGAAAACTCTAAACTTGATCTCTCAAGTCAGGAATCCCGCAGAAACACTGACTTGCATGAACAGGAAGGACACATCGCTAAAATCAACGAAAGTATTATGGAAGAAAGTACAGATGGAGAGAAGTATGATACTGAGAATGCAGTTGATGACAGTGATTCTCAGCAAATCAAAGCTTTTGCTTCTGCTTTTCTAGAACACGAAGCTGAGCCGTATGGTATTGGTATAGACTCCTATTATAATGAAAGAATGAGCCCTATTATGGCTGACTTTACTGTTGAGGAGAATGTTATTAAAAGCGATACTCTAATAAGCGATGCTGAGCTTGATGATTTCTTGTATGGACAAAGTCTTCACTCCAATGTGTTCAAGTCTTCAGACAATGATAGTAACTTAATGGAAGTTGATGCAGATGAAGGGTATTTAAGAAATGTGGACAGCCTAGATTTCACACAGGTCACTGAGGACCACATGCAAGCAAAACTGGAGGAGATAATGAGCATTAATAATCTTAAAGTATCTCTTACTGCCAATGAGTTGGACTCTGCAACAGAAGAGAGTATGTTTCATATTCAGGATGTGACTGAGAGTGGTAGTGAAGCACTGGTTCCTAATGTTTGTACTGGAGGTGCAAGACCAAAGCAGTTGATTGGCCTTTCCCAAGGAGCTATTGGTCAGAGACAACTGAGTAGAACAGATGTACTTGAGAGAGAAAATCAGGGAACCTGTTCTGTTACCCCAGAAGCTCCTCCCTCAGGTGCCAGCATAATTGTTGATAAAAATTCTGACCCTGCACACTCTGGGAAAAGCAGCCCTGAAGCTGGAGGAAATCAAACATCTAAAAATGTAGAATCACTTAAAATACCTGCAGCTCTCTCAAGGAAACAACCATTGTGGGTTCCTGATTCAGAGGCACCCAACTGCATGAACTGCCAAGTCAAGTTCACGTTTACAAAAAGACGACACCACTGTCGTGCATGTGGTAAGGTAAGTTATTGGGGAACGGCCCTGTGTTACTGAAAGCAAATGAATATCTTATTGTGGGTAACTAAAATACACAAGGGAAAGAATATTGACAGAATTTTTCTATGCTTAAGGTATTTTATTAAAAATTTTTTTTTTTACTTTATAGAAACTTAAAGGCTGTTGAAAAAGACTGATATTAATTAAGAAACATATGGCCTTTTTTGTGAAAATAATTAAAGGAAAGTGTGGGGAATGTTCTTACTTTATCTTCCATTAGTGGCTAGACCATTGTGTTTTGCATAGTACAAGGAAGATGACAGTGGATTATTTCATAGTAATCATAGTGAATTAGCTTTTTACTCAGCTTTTAAGTTAAGCTGAAGTATTTAAGCTTAAAAAATATTGAGGTGATGATCAGAATTCAGGTTAGTGGTTATAATAGTTGTAAAACACTCCATGAGTGTGAAAGGATTGCATTCTTTCAGGAGCTGTAACACCCATACCAGTGCAAAGGATTTACAACCTAAATCTGTCCTTTTGTGTGTTTGGATGTAGAGTTTTCCAGGGTTGTCATCTCAGGGGAAAACTATGCTACTTTTGTGGGTTGAATGGTACTCACCAACTTGGCAAGTAATCTGTAGAACCTTTTTCAGCCTGGGGTCTTCTGCAGTGAATAAGTAATGTCAAAGCTTGTTCTTAATCCAGATCTCTCTTAATCCAGATCCAGTGTGCTACTGTGGTTTACGCTTGTACTAGTGCATAACTGCAAATACTAACAACACTAATGAACTCATTTTTCAGTGTTCCTCTCTAGCTTTGCAGATGAGGAGATAGAACGAAGGCTGATGTCAGTACTTAATAAGCTTTTGCATCCACGGTGTTGAGAGGCATCTGGAGAGGCTCGTTAATTTTTTTCCTAGGATGCTTCTTCTAGCACTGTGTATTCAAAGCATAGTACTTGTTTACTTCAGCTGCAGTAAGCATGAACTAAAGAGGTAGGTTTGAATTTGGGTGCCAAGAAAATTAAAAATTCTTTGTGACAACCTGGAAGTCATTGAACTTAATCACTTGGCAGAATATTCTGTTGAAGTTTTGTAGCAGTTTAAAACAGTTCTTCAGAATATGTTTTGTTTTAGTTGTAAAACTGACTGACTTCAAGTTCCTTTTTACATTCATTGTGAAATTTCTTGCACCTTGTCTAGAGATGGGAATAAAGGCTCCCTTTGCTACACAGTCCTCTTTACAACCATTAGCTGTTAGTGTTGCTAATCTTGTGTGTTAACAGAGGAGGTTTTGCCAGTAGAACAGTGTCTTTAGAGGGAGCATCACAATGCGTGTTCATTGGGAGAATGAATGAAGGCAATACAGATTGTCTAAACTTTACAGACACTGAAGTGCTGTGCAGTTGTAACTCTGCCATAGCTTTTCTGATTGTGGAATAGCTTAACTTTCTGCCTTGTACGACTTTCTGCTTTTTTAATAGTATCTTCTCTTTAGGGAAAAAAAAAGCAGCATTCCTTGTGGACCTGTTGTGGGTTGTTGTGTTTTTAACCACTTGGATATAAGGATAAACTGGTAGGAATTTACAGTTGTCCTCTGTGGACAACTACTCTGAAAGACAATTGTGTAGTTTTCATGTGTCCTACAGCTTCTTTTTAATCAAAGAAAATGGCCACATTTGTGAATTCTGTTTTCTGTGCTGGAGGGAATGTGAGGTTGGTGGTCCCTGCTTTCTCTAACATCTGCAGCACTTGTGACAGACACCAAACAACTTTGTAGTTTTAGTTATTTGTCTCTTCTTGTGGTACACTTCTCTTCCTAGCTCAGCCAGAATCAATTTCTTTGCATGGCAGCCTCACCTTATTCTCCTTTCTCCCATTATGCAGCTGTCCCTTAGTATGTCTTGAACTTGCCTCCTGTGTGTTAGGACTAAGCTGCCTCCTCTGCTGTGGGTCCCAGTGGCACCAAGTGTAAGAAGAGAATACCAATTACAAAGGATTGTACTGCTTAGCACTTGAAGCCCTGATGTGGTTTGTAATTGATTACCAATTAATATTCACCAGTTACATCCTTAACATCTTTACTGAGCATATGCATTTTCAGTTGAGGTAAATTATCTGTGACAGCTAATGCAGAAGCAATTGCAACAGTTGCTCTTTTGAGCTCATATTGTACTGATCACCTATTACTGTTTTTACAGTACATTTCCTACTTAAAGGACTTCACTTGTAATAATTTAATTTTTTTCTCTGTCACTACTGTTTGGGTTGTTTCCCTTTAATCCTCTCAGTTTTCCTGGGGTTAATCAGGAGAAGCAGAAGACTTTTTGTGTTCTTTCTACTTATTTAACTCTGGTCAGCAGTAGAAGGCTTCTGTCAGACCAAGGTTTGAAAAGATACCTCTTTGTAAAGGCCAGTACTGACTCTAGTAGCATCTGCATATAGCTAAAAATGGTGGGACTCTTTGAAAACTTCCAGGCCACCCTTAGAAGAACATAAGGGAAACGCAAAAAAAAGTACTAGATAGTTATGGGAACTCTTGCAGAAAACAGCTTTACTAGAGACATAATTCTTTGAGTGGGATTGTGCAGTGTAGGGCCTGCGAAAGAGACACAATTTTTTCCTCATCTCTGCTTAAAAATGGTCAGTATCCTGTTGGAATAGAAGAGCATATTCTATTCTCTCAAAGAAGTCTTCAGCAAGCTTTTGAAATACTTTAATGAAGGGAGCTAGTAACATAAAGGCAGCCATGCTTAGGAGCCTGCTTAGCCATATGTCCTGGGTTTGGCTGGGATAGAGTCAGCTTTCTCCTTTGTAGCTGGTACAGTGCTGTGTTCTGGATTCATTATGAGAATAATACACCGATGCAAAGTGATGCTTACTCTAAATCAGGAGCCTTTCAAGTTTCCTATTCTCTGCCAATAAGGAGGTGCAGAAGTAGCTGGGAGCAGACACAGCCGGGACAGGTGGCCAGAACTAGGTAAAGAGATACTCCATACCATAGGATGTCATGCCCAGTATATGTACTGGGGGTGGGTGGGGGGGTGGATTTGGCTGGGAGCTGCCGATCTCTGTGGGACAGCAGGCGGTGAGCAATGGTACTGTGCATCACTTGGGTTTTTTTCTTCCCCATGGATTTTATTCTTCTCTATTTCTCTCCATCACTGTTGTTGTTACTGTCCTTATTACTATTTTTACTTTATTTCGATTATTCAGCTGTTCACATCTCAAACCCATGCGTTTTACCTTTTCTCCTCGATTCTCCGCCACATCCGAGCAGGGGGTTTGAGAGTGATCGAGTAGCTGTCTGGTACTTAGTTGCCAGCTTATTCATGAGGTGGAAGAAGTAGCTTGGCATTTCATGACAAACTAATGATTGTTAGGGAGAGACTTGGTGCAGTGCACAGCGCTGCAAAGTCAGCCGATAAGGAATGCTATATGCTGGTATGAGACTAGATTGTTTTAACCGTTACCTGAATCCCCGTGGAGATTTCTTCAGAGACAATGCTATAGCAGTAAAGCAAATCTGACCCAAATCTGGGATTCAGTCCTTGTTCCTATCAGTGTTGTATAATGTAAAATAGTTATGGGATTAATAGATGTAGGAGCAAATTTTGGAACAGGTGGTGCAACCCAGAATTCTTTTAATCACTCTGGATAAGAAATTTAATGTCACTTGTGTCCTCCTTGTTGCTGCTCTTTGTTGTGTTGTTGTTGTGGGTTGTGTGGGGTTTTTTTCTGAAGGTTTCTCCATGAGAGATTGTATTGGGTTTGCATGGCAAGGTTTTGTTAGTGGAAGGCTGCAGGAGTGGCTTCTGTGAGAAGTTGCTGAAAGCTTCTCCCATGTCCGATGGAGCCAATGCTGGCCAGCTCCTAGACAGACCTGCTGATGGCCAAGGCCATCGGCGATGGCGGTAGTGCTTCTGAGGTAACATATTTAATAAGGAGGGGGGAAAGAAGTGCACAACAAACTTTGGTGTAAGAGAGGAGAGAGAATATCTCAGAGCAGCAGCTATGCATACACCCATGGGTGGAGTAGGGGAAGGAGGTGCTCCAGGCACTAGAGCAGAGATTTATCTGCAGCCTGTGGGCAGGGCAGGGCCGGGCAGGGGGAGGCCGGGGGGGACCGGCCCGGAGCAGAGCCCCCCCGGCAGGGCAGGGCAGGGCCGGGCAGGGGGAGGCCGGGGGGGACCGGCCCGGAGCAGAGCCCCCCCGGCAGGGCAGGGCAGGGCCGGGCCGGGCAGGGGGTGGCGGGGGGGGACCGGCCCGGAGCAGACCCCCCCCGGCTGGGCAGGGCAGGGCCGGGCAGGGGGAGGCCGGGGGGGACCGGCCCGGAGCAGAGCCCCCCCGGCAGGGCAGGGCAGGGCCGGGCCGGGCAGGGGGAGGCCGGGGGGGACCGGCCCGGAGCAGAGCCCCCCCGGCAGGGCAGGGCAGGGCAGGGCAGGGGGAGGCCGGGGGGGACCGGCCCGGAGCAGAGCCCCCCCGGCAGGGCAGGGCCGGGCAGGGCCGGGCAGGGGGAGGCCGGGGGGGACCGGCCCGGAGCAGAGCCCCCCCGGCAGGGCAGGGCCGGGCCGGGCAGGGGGAGGCCGGGGGGGACCGGCCCGGAGCAGAGCCCCCCCGGCAGGGCAGGGCAGGGCAGGGCCGGGCAGGGGGAGGCCGGGGGGGACCGGCCCGGAGCAGAGCCCCCCCGGCAGGGCAGGGCAGGGCAGGGCAGGGGGAGGCCGGGGGGGACCGGCCCGGAGCAGAGCCCCCCCGGCAGGGCAGGGCAGGGCAGGGCCGGGCAGGGGGAGGCCGGGGGGGACCGGCCCGGAGCAGAGCCCCCCCGGCAGGGCAGGGCAGGGCCGGGCAGGGCCGGGCAGGGCAGCCCGCGGGCAGCCCAGGGCCGGGCAGGCCGTGCCCCCCGCCCGGGGAGGGCCCCGCGGGGCAGGGCAGCACACGGTGTGTGTCAGGGCCGGGGGGATCTCTCCCCGCCCTGCCCTGCTGTGGCCGGCCCCAAAGGCCCCCGGCTTCCCCCGGCGGAGCCCGCTGTGCCGGGAGGGAACTGCCGAGCGCTCTCCCTGCCCGGGCCTCGCCCCACCAGCCGGGGGTTACAGGGGCTCTGCCCGGCACCGCGCGGGGGGCGCCGGCGGCCGGCAGCGCCGGGCACCGCGGGCGGCTGGGACAGCCTGGCACAGGTTAAGCTGCGAGACTTGAATATTAGGCTGCAGAGTGTTTTGAATCAAACAGTTATTTCTTGGGAGTTTTCTAATCCCTGTGCAATTGTATACCAACTGCTTCAAGCTGCAAACTTCAAAGAATTTTTTTTAAATACCAGTTTTACCTACTATTTTGAGTGCTTCTGGCCTTATGTGATTAGATGTGCTCACAGCAAGAAATTTTAGGTGCTGTTCTGTTTCATAACTGCATCGGAGAGAGTATTGGCTAGACCAAAGTGCTTAGCCATATGGTGTGCGTGTTCCTGGTGACATGTGGAAGGTTGATTTGTAGACATCTAAGGATTGCTTGGGTCCAGCAGAAATACCTAACAAATTTCAAAAGCTTATGGTACGCATAGGTTGTGGTACAGTTTTTGGAACAGGATAGGAAGAACGCCTGATCAAAAGCAGGCTTGGCAGACTTTGTGGCTTGGCCCAAATTGTGGAGATTCCTAATCATAGCAGCATAGAATGGTTTGGGTTGGAAGAGACCTTTAAAAATCATCTAGTCCAACTTCCCTGCTGTGGGCAGGGACATCTCTCACTAGGCCAGGTTACTCAGAGCCCTGTCCAAACCTGGCCTAGAACGCAGCCCATGACGGGGCATGTCCATAGCCTCTCTGGGCAGGCAACCTGTGTCTGTGTCTCACCACCATCATAGTGAAAAGTTTCTTCTTTACATCCAGTTGAAATCCACCAGCTTTCAGTTTATAACCATTGCCCCTTGTCCTGTCATTGTAGGCCCTGGTAAAAGATCTCTCTCCATATTTCTTGTAAACCCCCTTTATATATCGAGAGGTTGCAAGGAGTTCTCCCTGCAGCCTTCTCTTTTGCAGGCTGAACAACGCCAGCCCTCTCAGCCTGTCTTCACAGGAGAGGTGCTCCAGCCCTCTGGTCATCCTTGTGGCCCTGCTGTAGACCTGCTCCAGGTCCATGTCAGTCCTGTGCCAAGGGCCCCGGAGCTGGACTTTTTTTAAAGTATTAAAAAGGTATTAAAAAGGCTTTTTAATAAAAACCTTTTTAGTCTAGTGCTTTCCCCTCTCCCCAGACAGGATTGTAAGATACGTGTGCTACAGCTGGTTTTCTCCTTGCCTACTTCCAGAAAAGCGCATGCATGCTTAATATAATGCAATCTGTTTTAGTAAAAGGAGTAAATAATAACAGGAACTTAATTCAGGAAATACTGGGATTTTGTCTATAACATTTTATTCAATCTCTTTCTGGTTCAGGTTTTTTGTGGCAGCTGTTGCAAACGGAAGTGCAAGCTACAGTACATGGAGAAGGAAGCAAGAGTCTGTACAGGCTGTTTTGATGATATTAATAAGGGTAAAACTTTCTTTTGAGTAATTGAAGTAATCATTAAAGAATAGGTATGGCTAGTGTCTCTTTAACCTTTGCTCTTTTGGGGGAGCTTCACTACTTTAATTGGTGTATATTGTCCTATTCCTGAGATGGAAGAAGGAAGAGAATAATTGTACCTTAGTTGGATTTCAGTTTTTTTAAACTTAGAATAGCAAGCTGATTGTTTTTTATTTAAGAAAAAAAAAAGTAGGTTTGAATTCTGGAGGACTAAATATAAAGTTACGTTATTTGGTCGTCTGTAGCAGGAGTATAGCAAAGGACCATCTCTCCACAGTAGCCTTCTGTGTGTTTCAGGGCCATGCTTCTGCATATTTTCACATGTTGTTTGCCCATTCCATGTAGCTTTCTGTCCTGGTATTTTCACAAGTCACTTAAAAGTACTACAGGAGTTGAATCGTAAGGTAAGCTTTTCTTAACTGAAAGCTTTAAGCATGGATGCTTATTGAAACATCAGGAGAAAAAACAGAACTCCTGATTATTGATGTTTAAATAACAAGTTGCAAACATACCAGATTTTTAATATGCCACCTGGATGGACTTTGACTTGATAAATGTGATACATGTATTTGCACCAGGGTCCAGGGATCATATGGTTCAGTGTGGTCACTGCAACAGTAGCAAGATGTACAAGGAGGTCTGTTTCTGCGTTAGGAAGGAATTAGGCAAATGTGCAAGTCAAAATTAAGAAAATGTGACTTTTCTTTTGCACAGTAGCTTGAGTGTTCATTTTTCATAGCTAGCTCACAAATTGTGCACTGCTCTTGCAAAAAAAAACCCAACAAACCAAAGCCACCCATAATACTGCACTGCAAAGGAAATTTAATCAGTTCTGAAGTCTTAAAAACTAACCACATTTTTTTAGCCCAGGCACTTGAAAGGATGATGAGTCCAGCTGGTCCTGTCCCCAGTTCCAGTACCTTCCCAGAGTATTCTACTGATCCACGTTTGGAGGAAGCCCAGATATCTGGTAGTGTTAGCTCTCCTTCACTTTCTGCATTGTTACCTGTCTCAGCACTTAAACAACCTGGTATTGAAGGTATGCTAAATGTAGTAGAATATGTCTAACACTTTCTGGATCTCTTTGGAAAGAGTTGTTTATGGCATCATGGATGCAGACTTGGTGTAGTGATATTTTTTTGTGGGAAATGGAAACTCTGTGATCTGGGACATGGGGAAGTTACTTGTAGTACCCAGTTCTGATGCGGTGTAGGAGTTCGACCAAGTCTGTCTTAAGTCTCTGTTTATTAAATGTGGATGTTACGGGGTTTTGTCATTGTTTTCTGTTGATATTGTAATTTTTGTGTGTGTGTGGATAGATATTATTGTCATTTTTATAGAGCCTAGGAGGTCTCTGGCTTGTGTTGCAACTGCCAAGCTTATAGTAAAACCAAAAAGTAGTTGTTTAGATCAGAGTTGCTAGGGAGCAGTAGGAGTTCATTCTCCATTTAAATACAAATGATTAGTGACTGAGTAGTGACTTTATTCCACTTCAACATCTGATCTCCTTCAATGAAAAATAGGAGTAAGCTAACCTTTTACAGTGTGTTTCATCTTTTAGTTGTCATACGCACTTCATTCTTACTTTACTACAGAGGGAAGATTGAGAAAGTAGCCTGCGTTAGATAGGAATTGATAGATTTGACTATAGTGTGGCAGCTTCATCTGCAAGTACGAGATTTTTCTTGCCTGTATTTGTGTGACAGGAGACTGGCTGATGTCAGACTCCCTACTTGTGCTTGGTTCCAGTAAACATGGTCTCTGGGCAGAGAAGGAGCTTCATTTTTATCCCTTGCAGCTGTTAGAACAGTACAATAATATAAAGTCAGTATTGTTTTTTTAACCTGTCCTAGGGCTGAGCCAGAAAGAACAGAGGAGAGTTTGGTTTGCAGATGGCCTTTTGCCAAATGGTGAAGTGGCAGATACGACAAAGCTTTCATCTGGAGCAAAGAGATCATCACAGGACTTAAGTCTAGGAAACCCTGACTTGGGAGAGATGCATATGGTATGTATTAAGAAGTATCTCTGGGTGCACAAATACCTCTTGAAACACCTTTCCTTGCTACTGAGGGGACCCCTTACTTACAATAATATGACTTTTTCTTCAGACCTTTTGGAATCTGAGCCAGTATTTGACTTTTTGGGGGGGTGTGGTGTGTGACTGTGAAGTCTTTGGGTTGAAATATTCTGTAGACAGTACATCACAGGAAACCATGTTTGTTTTGGGGTGTATGTGAACTTGAAGTGTGGCAGAAAATTAGTAAAGCTGACAACCAGACCAGATCATTACTATTTGTATATGGAGGATCTGAGCAGTTGCTAGGTGTATAGCAGGTAAATCAACCTTAGTTCATGAAGAGTGGGTAATAGTAAATGTGACCTCATTTGAGCAAGGAAGGACTCCAGTAAGTTGCAGTAATCCAAAGGTATAACCTGTTTTCCATTTTGGGGGAAGAGTAGGATCCTTTCATTTGCAAAAGATGAACAATGTCTAAAATTAAAAGCAGCCAGGACAAAGTGAGTGGGAAACAATTAGTTGATGGTTTTTGTATGCATCTTCAGGAGCTCAAACAAAACAGCCCAAAAGCAAAGGAGGTACTTTACCAGGTAGCACAGAATCTTGAGTGTGCTGCCACAGGATGATATGAAGAAGGTCAAAAGTATAAAGTGATAGGAAATGCCAGCAAGCAAATTCATAGGGAAGAATTCTGTTAGAGGCCAGTTTAGTCATGGTTTTGTCTGTGTGTTTGTGGAGTGTAATTTTTGGAGTGTCTTTTTTTATTTTGTATCCTTCATTTTTATTTTTCTGGCATGTGTGTTTTCTAAGCAGAGGATTTGCTGGAAGTGGATGCCATAGCAGAAGAACTGTTAACAGGACAAGTTAGAGTTGTTTGTTTTTCTTCTTGTTGCAATGGAAAACTCTTCTCTCTTGAGATAGGATGCAGCTCTGACATACTTCAGAGATTGCAGTGCACCTACTGATGTGTTTGGTCTGAGGTTTTTTTATGACAGCTCATATCCGGATGTGCCTATGCTCATAGCTTGTCATATCCATTTCACTGGGGAAGCGGCATGGTTTTAACTCCAAACTAGAACTGAATCAGGGTGTGAAATGCTAAAGTTAGCTGTTGATACCTGGTGTAGAAATCAATTACATATCTTCACCTAATGTAACTTCTGAAGAAGTGAGGGGGGAGGGAGGTGTGTGGGAGTGCAGGGGGCGGGAAGGAAGATCCAGGAGAAACATGGTGGCTTTCTTCTTGTTTAGAGGGAAATGCATTCTCAGTATTTGTGATGGATTTCTTTCTCTCTTTGCTTCTAGAAGGCTGGTAATGAAAGTTTAGCTTGTTGTGAGACAAGAGTGTAGATACCTTTTTTATTTTATTTCTTCTTCATAGGCTGCAAACCCAGAGGAAGGTGACATGTTAACTGATGTAAATCCAAAACCTAAGGAAGAAATTGATACTACTACAAGAATAGAGGGATTGTGTCTTCCTGTTCCTTCAGATGATGCACAGCAGGCTGTTCCAGGCCAGAATGAGGTGGTACAGAGTTGTTCATCTGTGCCTCTAGCAACAGAAGAAAGTTCTTCTGTGGCAGAGGCTGAGAAGACTAGCTGCAGTTCAGTTGATCAGACTACAAGTGATATGCCTGCTAGTCCTTTGAGTTACAGAGCCCTATGTGGTCTTGAAAACTGTGTCCGTAAAGAGACAAGCCTTGTTCCTGATGGAGATACACTGCCTCCACTTTTGCTTGCAGTGGGTAAAAAAGGAAAAGGTAAAATATGAGAAAATTATTAATATTTCATCACTTGATGCAAGATTTCTAAATAGGAGCTTGTGTGTATCACTTGTATTTTAATACAGTTCTAATCTTTCATTTATTTGCTGCCTGTTGGATTGTTGGGTAATGAGCATGCGTTACTAAAAAGGTCAATATGTTCTGAAAAGAACACTTCATCATTTAAATGCATTATAGTAGCAACTGTGCTCATTGATGGTAACTGACAGTACCAGCATATGGACGAGGAGACAGCATCCACAGTTCGTCAGTAATTACCAAAGGAGTGGTAGCCCGAGTTTGCACCTTTGTTACAAGTTACTGCTTTATTTTCACATGCTCCTTGAGTCTTAGGGTAAGCTGTTCATTGTTGATCTGTAGCTGTTCTCTGTTTGAGAATCATTGTTGCACACTGAGATAGGAGGATGGGACAGTCTTTGATGCACTATGATCTTTAATTTGTGTTTTAAGTGGTTGGCTGACATGTTGAACTAATTTGGGTGTTAATTTATTTAGATCCTCTAGTAGAAGAACGTCCATCTCACCAAAAGGTCACCTTGCTTCTTGTGGAGGGAGGTCCCCATCCATTAACTTTTATCCTAAATGCAAACTTTCTTGTGAATGTCAAGCTAATAACTTGTAAGTCATGCACATTTTCTTTTCCATTAAATCCAGCTTTCTTTTTCTGTCTGTAAAACAGCATTAGTATGGTGTCTGTCTTTTTAATTAAAGATTCTTCAGAAAAGTGCTGGTACTTCTCAACAAATGGACTACATGGTTTGGGTCAGGCAGAAATTGTCATTGTGTTGAAGTGTTTGCCAGATGAAGAGATTTTTCCTAGAGAAATATTTAAATTATTTATTGGCATCTATAAGGATGCAATGAAAGGTATGTAACTTCAACATATTAGTTCTTTATTTTATAGTATGTTCTTGCTGATCTTTAAAGCTGGAAGTTGACATGTAACTTTTCTTGAAGTATTTGTATGTAATGATCCTGCTGAAAAACCCTGCAGTATTAGCCTTGGGTTTTAAACAAATGACAGGAAGAAAAAAATTGAAATTTTTTTGTTTCATACACTTCTTTAAGTGTCTTGTTCACAGGATTTTTGTCGTTATTTACTGATAGTATGTTGGAGATTCTGGGTGTAAGTCCTTGAGTCTGTGGTTTAGGACATCTGGAACTTCATCTGTAGACGTCCAAACGCTCTTACGTACATAAATAGTTGAGGTCTGTTAATCAAAGGTCATCAGTTAGTATGTGCTGGAGCATTGCACACTTCGGGGGTTTTGGCATTTGTTTGGGAAAACCTACTTTTTTAGTTAGCAGATATGGAGCACTCAGTCTGTGGGTTTAGATGTCTGCAGACATTCTGAAAAATGTGAGATGTACCATAGGACTTGCAAGCCTTTAGGAGACGGCTAGTTAGGACAGTTTCCTTGATGGTAGTGTACTACTTCTCCAGATGTGCAAAGACTCTCCTCTGTCTCTCTTCCTACAGGAAGGCTAATAAGAAACATGGAAAACATAACTTGTACTGAAAACTTTCTCGGCAACAAAGAGCATGGAGGATTCCTGTTTGTTTCCCCAACGTTTCAGAAACTTGATGACCAGATTCTACCAGATAACCCTTTCCTTTGTGGCATTCTCATCCATAAGCTGGAAATACCCTGGGCAAAAGTTTTTCCCATCCGTTTAATGTTGAGATTGGGAGCAGAGTATGGGGGTAAGTTTTAATGCTTGAAGTAGCTGGATAAATGTAAAATTCCCCTTGGAAAATACTGGTTTTCTCAGACACGCAAGATATTTAAAATCACCATTGCAGTGTTTGTATGTTACGCTTGTGTAAGGCTGGTGTTCCATACATGTGAAGCTACCTGTTCAGACACTTGGGAATTTACACTGTCCTGCTAGACTTCCTTGATTGGATTTGGTTTTTTGCCTCAGCTGATGAGAAAGCTAAGTAACCAAAACTGACAGTCGTAAAGTATCAGAATGCCTGACTTCTGTTGTCATAGAAGGATTTGAAGGAAGTTCACAAGGCCAGTTTACAACTCTGACAAATTGATTTTTTAAATTGTTACTGAGATGGTGTATGCTGGCAAAACAATACTGCTTCATGAACAGAATAAAGGTATTTGTTGCTTATAAGGGTAACTTACTCATTAATACATTTGGAATCTCCAGGCCTGTAAAAATGCACAAGGCATTCTTTCAAAGTGAGGTGGATAGAGAGCATGTAAATGTGCACCACCAGAGGTTGTGCAGTGACACAGCCTCCATGTGGGAATTAACCCTCCACAGTCTGTTGCAGGCTCTCCCAACGAGATTTACATTGAATGCTCCAGGCTCACCGGAGGAGGAGTGTTTATGCAGATTCCCCTTGCCTTGAAGAACAGATAAAGCTAGGTGGAGCCAGACCTGAAAGAGGATACTGTCCTGAATGCCTTCTAGAGTTGCTTGTGGAGTTGCTTGAATAATGCAGACATTTAATTTAGTGATGTAGGTGCTGTTTTGTTTGTTGTTGCACTGCTGCTTATGGTGTAGAGAGCAGGAGTTCAGAGAAGGTGCAGCGTACAGCAGTTGCTTAAGTGGAATGGATTTCTAAAATGTGTCATACACAGCTTTCCTGACCTGAAGACATTTGTGATTAATAAGCCTACCATGCTAGAAGCTGCAAGTCCATAAATAGGTATCACTTGTTCATTTATAGATTTTTTTTGAGTCAATAGCAGATTTCTGCTGGCCAGGCTTCTGTCTGTGTGTTGACAAGGCTGGTGGCTTCTTTCACTCTTCTTTCTCTTACCAAACTACTTGTCTTTTTTTTTTTCTTTTTCTTTTCCCCCTCTTTAACCCATTTTGCATCTTTGACCTTACAGGCCTGACTTTGCTATGTTATTTGTTTTCTTTTCAAATGGCTTCATACTGTGGTCTGCATCTCATTGCATTCCCTTGTTTCCATCTGCGTGTGTTTCCCATTGAAGCGATGGGACTTTAAAGCCTGTTGCTTTGTATGAACATCCTCGCTCACTCTATTTTTGCTTATTGATATGAAGTGGTACTTCACTTTGTATTATAGGATATTAATCTGTGTGGTGTTCTTGTTCAAGCAACTACGAAGCCTTGCAACCCCTCCCGCAGCTGTTGACCCCAAGCCTGAGCTGAGGATGTTTCTGTCCAGACCACCTATTGCAAGAAACGTAGCTGAAAAATCACATGAAACAGCCATAAGTCTGCCACAAAATAACTGCCACTAGGAGAGTGATTCTGTGCAATGACATTGCAGTAGGATTTGACTATAGGTGGGGAAGCCATGCAGTGGGCTGAAGCACAGTCTGACAGAGGATCAGGTGGTGACTAGTTCCTTTGGCTGGTCAGATACTGAGCTTAAGAAACATCAGCTGCAGCTGAAAATAAATACTTGGATTAGCAAGTTCTACAGTTGTTCGTAGGTGGATGTGACCTTTTCTTTTCTCTTTCACCCCGACCATAGTGTATCCAACTCCTGTAGTAAGTTACAGGCACCGGAAGCCACTCTTTGGAGAGATTGGACACACAATTATGAACCTACTTGTTGTGAGTAAATGTTTTATTCTCTTCCCTTCCAGTTGTAACTCTAGGTGATGTAAAATACCCTCAAAACTCCAATTCTTGAAAGCAGAGTTATTTTTGGCAAAGATACAGGAGTAATATTTTTGTCCTTCAGACCTGACTTGAAACTTCCTTACCAGAGAGGGTGAGCAAGTTAGGAGAGCTTTATCTTTCACGTTATGTTGTTGCACATCAGTTCTGGTAGTAAGAAATAGCTTTCAATGAACGAGAAGAATTCACGCTGAAGCTGGTAGCAATCATCATCTGGTTGCATTTTCCACTTCCAGGCGTTGGTGTGGTGCACGAATTGTAGTCTTAAGTCCAACTTTTTTTTTTTTTTTTAAATGTGAAGAAGGGCTTGGCAGGCAGGTGCTGTGGTCTCACTGTGATGGTAAGTTTGTGTGACAAAGTAATTACTCTTATCACAGTTAACAAGTGTGACTGTCATATGTGTAGAAGTTTTTGGCAAAATGAGCCAAGTACACAAAGTCTGGAGTTTATGCCGTTCCCTGAGGGAAGTTTTTCCCCTGTTACCTGAATAATTTGGTTTAAACTTCCAGTAAGCTTTTATTTCCTGACCAGTAACCTTCCTCTTCGGATACTTACATAGAACTTGTCCTTAATGCTATGATGAAAAGTGCTGTAAGGCTATGGCAAGAATTGCCTGTATTGTTTAGGTAATCACCAAGTCCTCTCCTAAGGGTTCCAGGACTATTTGCAGCTGTGATGAAGGACCATTTGCAGCTGCGATGACACTGCAGTCTTTGGCCCCTCTTTCCTTCTTGCTGCTGTCCATATAATTACATAGGGCATCAATCAGAGGAGTTGCACCATCTAAAAAACAGCATCTTTCTCCTCAGTGGAGGAATCTTATATTTTGGTTCCGTGAGCCAGCTCCCTTGCCAACTGGTGAAGCACTAGTACCAATGTGGAATTGCATCTGCAGTCTTCAAGGAATCTTGCTGTTGTGCTGCTGGTGAAAGGGACTTCTTTGGAGTTTATGTTCAGCTGGATTGGAGTTACTCTGGTTCTACATAGCTGTGTCTGTAGTGCCAGCTTGAAGCAGGCGGTGGGATTAGGTGCTTCTTGGCAGAACTACTTCTTTTGACACAGTAGGAGTGTTAATCATAAGGTGACTGCAGAGTGTTCTTGGTGTTGCGTAGTTAACTAGCGGTGGTGCAAATCCTCAGTGAAGGATTGTGTAAAATCTTGTACCATGCAAGCGACCGAGGAGTGGCAAATGATGGAGGAGGGGGCACCTGTGATGTAGATCCTTAAGATTGCCAACACAATGCCCATTCAATTGAAACTTCCAGTGCAGTGAGGTATGTTCATAAATACCCTTCTTGGTAAAGCAGAGCTGATTGAGGAAGGTACTGATAACCTGGCTCAGGTGATAACAAGAGCCTTTGCTAACCTCTTCTCAGCTGAGCTAGTAAAGGCACATGAAACCATTTTATACCTCTTGTCATTCTTCAGGGATAGAACAGGGTAGGGAAATGTTGCAGAAGAGGCTGAGATGATGGATGTTAATGGCTGTCGGAGAAAAGTGTAAGGAACAGTGTGGTACTTGAGCTATAACCACACAAGTTAGAGCTGTAGGTGTCAGGGTGTGAGCCTGGAAGCAAACTAACCTAGATGGTGGCTTCCATGCTTTTGCTTTTCCATCAGAGTGAGGGTGTTGAAGTATTGTGTTCCCTAAAACACTCTTAAGACCCTAATGTGCATGAAGTGGCCATAGTCTAAATAACCCACTGGTAAGTACAGCAACCTTGGTCAGTGCTGTAAATTCATTAATGTGTTCACTAAGGTACCCTTCATGTACACCCCAGCAGGAAAAACGTGATCACCAAGTCTTTAGCCACCCTGAATGTCCTTACTGTTTTAGAAGTCTTAGAGATGTAATGTATTTAAAGTACTTTTATCTAGGTGATATTTGTTGTAAAAGGTAAGAAAATTATACTTGATTGTCTGCTAGCGTAAAAACTTTGCCTGTTACAGGACCTTAGAAATTATCGGTATACTTTGCATACCAT
The DNA here is from genome assembly GCF_015220075.1 of Falco rusticolus. Classification (NCBI taxonomy): domain Eukaryota; kingdom Metazoa; phylum Chordata; class Aves; order Falconiformes; family Falconidae; genus Falco; species Falco rusticolus. The sequence goes on from NC_051210.1 coordinate 848,985, forward strand.
AGACAACCTGTTTGTTCATGTGGAAATGGGTCGAAGCTGTATTAAAATACCCCTAAGGAAGTATAATGAGGTGAGTAAAACAATCTTTCTAATCCAAACTGCTTTAGTCTTTATTTTCCATACAATACCAGTCACGTCTTTAATGTGAACTGTAAAAAAGCGGGAGGGGAAAAAAAAGAAAATAAAAAGGGATTGGGAGTGGTTCTTCTAGATGGTAGTGAACTTTTTATTCTGCAGTGAGTTTCCAGCAGTCTGGCAAGTGAGTTCTCCACTTGATAGCAGCTGTCTGGATTACTTTGCTATTTGCTGTGCAGAGGACTCTTTGAAGTTTGAGCTGATAGAAGCATGTGATGGGGGGAGGGGGTGGCATGAAATTGTCTGAGCAGACATTTCCATCTTCCTGGATATGTTGGAAGGTGGGTAATGATAAGCGAAAAGTTGAGCTTTAGGATCAGTGTTAAATGCAGACAAATCAGCGGTTTCTATGAAGTCTTTTAGCATGTATTGTCAAGGATTCTCTCTGACACATTTCCTGCTGATGGTGTTTTGCTTAACTCGGAAAGAAAAAATGAAAAAATCTTGCCAGTGTGATTTTTACTACAAATTACTCACTCCAGCTTTAACAGAAAAAAAAAACCCTGAATAATAAACTGTGTGAGGCTTAATGCACATTTTAGCCTTAAGGCCAATGGAATTCCTACAAGTGATACTCTGTACTGTCCAGTGGTACTCTGACTTAATCTCTGTCAACTGAAGTAGCATTTTTGAGCGTGCTTAGTGTTCCTCCAGCTAGTCATGGCAAACTGCATTGTTCAAACTCCCTGGAACTAACTTAAGTGCATAGTTCTTGAGCTTTGTTTTGTTCTTGGGGTTTTTCCAGTGTTTTGTCTTTAAAATGAGTACCGCAAAGTGAGATTTGTCCATTTAATGTCAGATTTTGTGTTGACAGGTAATGAAGGTCATCAGTTCTTCTAATGAACATGTAATTAGTATTGGAGCATGTTTTAATACTGAAGCAGACTCTCACTTAGTCTGTGTGCAGAACGTGCATGGCCTTTATCACACACAAGCAGTCAGCGCTACTGGACATCCTAGGAAAGGTAAGCTGTCTTGTTTGACCTGTGGAGAAAAACTGTATTTTTAGAGCAGAACTGTAAGTTCACTTCTAGCCTGCAAGGAAAATAAGTATTCCAAGTCAGTTGTTGAGAGCAAAGGTTCAGTATTCAAGCACCACAGTAATTTAAATGCCAAATAAAGTGTTGCTGGTTTCTGTCAACACTTAGCTGCTTTTTACAGCTGCTGTATTAAATGGAGATTAATACTTTCTTCCTCATTGTTTCCAGAATGCTACTAATACAGCTTACGCTTTCAGACAGAGACTCCTTACGTAATTCAAAATCTAAATTTAATATTAGCATGAATTGTGTGCTGTATTTTACGTAAGTAAACAAATAGTCTCCATAACTGAGTGCATGGAAGTAACATGGAGGTAACAGTGAGTTTTTCTGTACAACACCTAGCAAACTGGTAATGACCACCTTTACAGAGAGGAGTGGAGACAGGTACCTAAGAGAGAGGTGCAACTAACATGTGAATGCGAAGGTCCATAGCATGGGAATTCACTTGTGTCATCTTTTATTTCAGTTGCTTTCAGTACTGCTGAAAATGAGCTAAACTTAAGGAATATCTTCTGTAAATAAACTAAATTTACAAGCCAAGTAGCCTGTCTGTTTTAAAGGACAGAAAGAACCAAAGGCCAACCAACCAGCAGACCAAGCAAAAACCTGCACCACTGTTTCTTCAACCATGTCTCCTCTTTGTATACAGAGCTTTTTCTGGCTTGCCTGTGTTGGCTCACTGCTGATATCTTAGAAGGATGCTGTATGCGCTTACAGAATAAATCAACAAAGCTGGTCTGTTTTGCCAAGGTCTGACTAGGAAAAATTCTTCTTTCCTTACAGAGTGTGGTGTCCTGTCAGTAAGGGATTTCAGTTAGCAGTTTCAGTGTAGAAGTACCTTTTTTGCCTGTCTTTTTAAAAAGGAATGCAAGTTAAACATTAGTAATGACAAACGTGAGTGATATGAAGTGGGTACTCACTTTCTTCCTACGTTTTATAGTTACAGGTGCAAGTTTTGTGGTGTTTAATGGAGCCTTAAAAACATCTTCAGGATTTTTAGCTAAATGCAGTATAGTTGAAGGTGAGAATTTTCTCCTGTGTGGTTTCCTTGTAAGAGTTTGGGGTTTTGTTGGGGTTTTTTGGGGGGGGGGGGGCGGGGAAGGGGAAAAATGAAAAAAAGCAGCAGTCTTGCATAAGATGTTTATTTCTCAGTAAGTGAAACTTTTCCTTTTCAGGATTTTTCCCTTTGTAGAAAACCTACTGCAGACAAATGCTGTAGAAAGAACACGTTAGTTTACCTACTTGCTTTAGTCCATGCAAGTCTTTCCTGTACAGTCGCCTATAGCTAGGACAATTTTCATTGCCCTATTGATGAAATACATATATTGACGCAGAAATGCAAAAAACTTGTGAGATTAGTCTTAGATTGACCTTTTGCTATTAGTTCTGTTGACCAGAAAGTTTTTCATTACTTCCTCTTTCACATAACATTTAATGCTATAATTGGGGAATGGAGTCCATGTGAATGTGCATTTAGTAACGAGCTGTAGGAGAGGGTTGGTCCCACTAGAATTTAAGCCAAGTTTCTACTAAAAAGCTGTGCTACTCTTTCTGTAGAAAAGTTGGAATCTTAACTGGTTTTCTTCTAGATGGACTAATGGTACAAATAACGCCAGAAACGATGGAAAGCCTACGTCAGGCATTGCGAGACAAGAAGGACTTTAAAATAACTTGTGGCAAAACGGATGCAGGAGACATAAAAGAATATGTAGATATTTGCTGGGTAGAAAATGAAGAAAAAACAAACAAAGGGTAAATGTATTAACAAAGCAAAACATCTGAGAGAAATTTTGTTCCCAACTTTCAAATATCCACCTTTAATTTCTTGATATTAAGATATTTCTATTGAAAGAAGGCACTTAATACTAAAACCCAAAAGGGGATAGAATGGTAAACTACCTGCAGTCCTCTAGATGTCACTAATGGAACAATTTTGCTTTTGGTTCACCAAAACTTAAAATCCTTGTCTCTGTTCGGGAGGTTGACTGGAAAAGCAAGTGGACCCTCCATTTCCTTTGAAAGTCCTCTATCAAATCAGCAACCAGTTTGTGTGAGGATGCAGTTAATCCCTTTAAGCTTCCTTGTGAGGGAGGGGCTCGGAAGTACTTGCCTACTACTGGCCCTTGGCCAGTCACTGCTTGGAGTGCCAGTGTTCAAAAAAGCAAAAGGAGATGCAAGACATCTGTATTGGATGAGATTTGAATGCTTGTTTATGTGGCTTCAAACTTTAATTACGCATCGCTAATTCCAGGCTTGCCTCATGTCAAGTTGTTTCTCAGGCCATGAGTTTGCCTTTTTCTGTGGCTTCTCTGACCAATTCAAACAAACAGTGGCTTTACCGAAGATGGTCTATATCTTCTTAAACCTGTAAGATCAGGTGTTTATGCAGTGTTGTTAGTTCCCTATTTTGGATTTTTCTTTTTTGTAGCATCAGTATTTCCATGATACAAGACCTGTATTACATTTTGTGGTAAAGCTGCTTCAATAGCCTTTAAGGATGACTAAACATTGAATAACTGGTATGAAGTAATAATCTGAATGATAAAATGTTGTTTCAGTTATTAACTGTACTGCTGTCTTCCATAGAATTTTAAGCCCAGTCGATGGAAAATCAATGGAAGGAACTTGGAGTGAAAAAGTAATACAAGGCAGAGACTTCGAAAAAGAGGGGAAGGTTATGAAGTGTACCCAAGTTAGTATATTACATTGTTCTTGAGCCTTTTTGCTACTTTTTAGAATAGTTAGGTGGTAAAATGCTCATGCTAAACAATACTACTAAAGAAACTAACTAACCTGATGTATAACCCATTCTGATAGGCAGAACATTCCGCATAGGTCTTTGGTAAGTTTACGTACTTTTCATTTTTCTCCTCTGCAAAAAACTAAAAAGTCTGTTGGCATTGACAGCTCTAGAGACAGGTAGGTGCTCCCCTGGTCACTTCAGTGGTTTGATTGAATAGATGAAAGACAAGAACACTTTGCCAGCAAACAAGCACTATAGCTTGCTCTGCTCTGCATTATATGTCTATTGAATTACTCTTCTCCTTCTTTACTCATAGAACCAGGCTGCTGACTGTCCTTATCCTTTCCGTAATTTCAGGTATACTATTTTCTGAAGAACCATGAACTATCCAGTCCTGTTCCTCCTCATCAGTTTGCTGAAGAGATTGCTCTTGCCTGCAGTACTGCTCTTTGCCCACACCTTAAAACCTTGAAAAATAATGGGATGACTAAGATAGGCCTGCGGGTTGCCATTGACTCAGATACGGTAATCTGTTGACTTTTGTTGCAGACACTCCATTTCAGCTGAAATATCCTTGGATATTTGAGAGATCTTGGATCTCTTTCTGAATGTTTTTGAGTTTTTTGCCCTAGCCCAGATGCAGGCTGAGAATGAAATTTTGTGAAGCAGCTGTCTTAATGACTAGTTTGTCTTAAAAGTCTCCTTACTCTGCCCCAAATGCCCTAATAGCTAGCTGCTTGCAGTCTTACTCTGCCCCAAATGCCCTAATAGCTAGCTGCTTGCAGTAAGCCATCAGTCCTTGCCTAGTTTTCAGTCTCTCTGGCACTCATATGCCTCCAAGGTGAGTCAGTTTAGAGAAGCATGGAGCCAATTTTCTGATGCTTTTCTCAAAAGTAGGCAGTTTTCTGCTGGTTTTGCTCCCAGATGTTCAGGAAGGGATGTTTGCACAGAAGTCTGTACAGCAGGAAAGGACAGGTCTGCCTAGGTGAGGATGGAAGAGGGGGAAGGCAAGGCTCCCTAGCACGTGATGCTTCTAGGAAGATTACAAAACTGTCAAACAGTTCAGTTCTTTGCCTCTCCAGGAGTTCTTTGTTACTGCCTTATGTTTCTTGAGAGAAGCTGAAAATACAGTCCTGAAAATCTACTTTTCAGTAATATCTTTTGAAATTAATTTAACGGTAACTGTGATGCCAGGATATGATGGGATCACTCCTCTGGACATCAGACTGAAGCAGTCTGGGATGCAGAGGACGTGTGGCCCTGAAAACCCAGGAGAGTGTTGCATGCCTCTCGGTGGCAAGCCTGAATTGGTCATGACTGACCTCAAAACCTATCCAGTTGCCCGTGTCTGAATGTTAAAGTTTGTCACTTGGTGCTAACTGAAATACTCTTACAGAGGTACTGCACTTGTGTTGTCTTGTTCAAACAGAAGGTGTTAATACCAGCTTTTGTATGTTTTCCTTGTAGGTTGAGTACTTGGCTGGATCTGGAGGCCACCTTCTTCCACCAAACTATCTGAACGACTTAGACAATGCTTTGATTCCTGTGATCCACAGTGGAATGTCAGATCCTACCAGTCTGCCGTTGAAAATGGAATTAATATTTTTCATCATAGAACACCTGTATTGATGAGGCTGATTACAGGCAACATACTGATTTGCTAGATCTGAACACCAAAGTTACAAAGCTACAAACACTAAAAGTGTTAAGGTTTCTAAACCGGTTAGGTTTTAGTAGGTTTTCAGGCTGTTTTTCAAAGCCCTCAAATTCTCTCTGGTTTCTTTACCACAGAAGAGTTTGTGCAGTTTATCTTGTTTCCTGAAGTTCTGGAAGTTGACACTTAATACAGGTGCCAAAGAGGGCAGGTTCTGTGATCTCTTTACACACTCATAGCATTTACTGCATGTAGTGGTGTGACTGTAAGCCATACTATCTTTCCTCTCAGCCTTGGTTAAATGCATTACGAAACATCGCCTGCGGTTAGATCTGATCTCTGCAGCATGTGTTTTCCGTGTGCAGATGAGCAAAACACTGGGGCAGAAGCTGGGGCACAAAACTTTTTCTTGCCATTTGAGATTCAAATGCGAGATCCTGTATAGCTGACAGCAGGCTTCCCGTGTCGCTGCAAAATACAAGTGCATGCCTTCTGGCACTTGTTTATGACTGGCACGAGGAAGAATTTTACTTGTTTGTGAAGACTTGGAAATGCTTAGCATTAGGATATTCCACTGGTGCTTCAGGAACACATGCCCAGAGTTAATTTCTTTTCTAGAGTAACTGATTTCTTTCTTACTTACCTAACTTAAACAGATGCTATTTTTATAAATAACTGCAACTTTTTCCTTACTGTTTTTGAAGTCCTGATGCAGTTTGACCTCTCGAGGGTTAAACAAAGAACCAGATTATCCCTGAGGCAATCTACATGTAGCTGTACATCAGACCAGGTTCTGCAGTATCTTTTCTGCTCCAGTCTGCTGCTTTTGGCACTTCTTGGTAGCCACCTCTACTTTCAGGGAGAACCAATGTATTAAGTGTGAATTTTCATGAATGCATTGATTATATTTTTTTTTTTCAAATTTTTTATCGACGGTTTTTTGGTAAACATGAGGTTCTTGCACGGTAGTATTTTTGATACCGGGTCATTAAGATCTATTTAGGTATTGGCAATGTATGCGATTTGTACTGAGGGTTGGGTGCACCGCAGCAGGGCTCTGGTAACTGTCAGGCAACGGTCGAGAACAGAATCCAAACTGAAGTATGTACAAGGTGCATATTGTTTTCAGTAGAGATGCTGGCGCAGTTCTGTAACGAGTATTAAAACGCTAATGCCTTCTGGATGTTAAAAGGGGATATTTTCTGGCTTTGTATCAAAAACAACGTGTAACTTAAGCTGTCCTGCTCTGCTGTCACCTCTGCTTTCAATGGCCGGTTCCGGTTGCGGGTCTTGCCCTGGGGGGGTGCGGCCGCGGGGTTCGGCTGGCTGCGGCAGCCCCGCAGCGCCGGCGGGACGCGCCCCCGCCTGCCCGCACGGCGGAGACGGAGCAGCGGGCGCGGGGGGCGGCCCAGGTCTGTGCCCCGGCTGCGGCCGGCCGGTGGCGGCTCCCTGCGGGTAACCGCCGGCGAAGCTCCTCAAAGGCGGGACGGCGCCTGGGCGGCTGCCGGGCTCCGGCTCCAGCCTGCCGCCCCTCCCCGGCGGGGACCGGTTCCGCTTCCTGCGGAAGCACTGGCCGCGCCCGCGGGGGCCCAGCGCGGCGGCGGGGCTCGGCGCAGCCCGGCGGGGGCTCGGCGCAGCCCGGCGGCGCCTCGGCAGGCGGGGCGGTGTCCCCCGCGCCGCCGAGGCGATGGCGGACGAGGCGCAGGGTAAGAGCCGGGCGGCGGGGAGCGGCCCGCGGGGCCGGGGCCGCCGAGCGGCGGTGCTGAGGCCACGTCCCCGGGGCAGGCGCCTGGAGCGAGGCGGCGGTGGATCACTTCGCGAGGCCGCAGCGCGTCGGCGCGAGAGACGGGGCGGCCGTCGGGTGGTTCCACGCCGCGAACAGCAAGGCCCGAGCCGGGGAGGCCGCGCGAAGTAAGTGGGAGCCGCCGGGGACGGGGCCCGGCCGCCTGCGAGCCGCCGGGCCGGCACCCTTCGGCCGGGCGAACGGAACGGCTGCCGGCGCCCAGGCCGGCGGGGCCTCGCTCGGGTCAGGCCGGGCGTCAGCCGAGGCCTCGGGTCCCAGCCGGCAGGCCCGCCCTGCGGCCGGGGGAGCCCCGCGGCCGGCTCGCGTTGGCGCCGCGCTCCGGTCTCGGCGGGTCTCCCTTCCCCCTGCCGCCGCCGCTTGGGCCCGGGGAGGCGGCCGGGGCCTGCCGTGCGGTTCGGCGGGGCGGCACGCCGGGCTGGCTGAGCCCCGCGCGGGACCCGGCCCGGCCTCCGGACCCGTCGGGGGTGCCCAGGCACTTCTGGCCGTGGGTCGTCTCCTAGGGCCTGCGGGTGGCCCGAGGCCCGGTGGTGCTGTGACACCGCGTGGGGTGTCCCGCGTTTTACAGGGCAGCCCTGCTGCCTCCTCTCCGCCCGCCCGCCCGCTGAAGGTGACTGAATTTGGAGCGCTATATTTCAACGAATATTACTCTAACTTACGTGACTGTTGGGGAAAGACATGATTTATTTATGTGCTTTTGTATGCAATCTGCTTTCTCTTGACTGAGTGACTATCTTTGCTATTATTCTTCTAGTCTGAGTCGCAGTATGTGTTGAATTCTCTGCAAAGCTGGTAGCTCCACACAGACTCTCGGATGCCTCTCATGTCTTCAGGAGCTTGTGGCGTCCCTAAGATTCCCACTCACTCTTGTGTTTTTCCTGCCGTTTCTGCCATTTTCCTGGCAGGTTTTGCTGGCTGACTGACTTTTTCTTGACGTTTTGGCTGAGGTGGGTCCGTCAGGCTTGAGAATGAGACAAGGGGAGTACTCGGTCACTGCCAGTGTTAAAATCTTCTGTCTGGAACCCTGTTTTAGGAGGAAAAGGTCTGAAATTCAGCAAGAGCGGATTCAAGCTTTGGATATTCATTTTTGCTGTTCCTCAGGGAGGGAGGAAATGGGGTTACTTGGTCAAATGCATTTGCAAAAATCCATTTTCACATGCCTCTGGATTTCTAAACAGTTTCGTGACTAAAATACCTAGAGGAATAAGACTCTGTTGCTTTGCAGATAGCAGCAGCTTACAGGGGGTGATCTTTGTGCGCCCAGTCCAGTGCAGAAGTTCTAGACTTGCCCTGTAATTGTTACTCTTGAGCAGATACTGAAACTGGGGGGGGGGTTGCGGCTGTTGGAGTGTTTGTTTGTTAAACCAGCAGGTGATGTTCACATGATAGAAGCAGATGTTCTTCTTCGTGGTGCCAAGGGAGGAAGCAGAGACCCTATCATGGCTCATCCGCCAGAAACAGACAGTGACATCACGCTGCAGGAATGGCTACAAGAGATTGTCAACACCAATAAAGGCATCAAGTTGGATTTTAAGAGGTATTTTTATACGGCTTGCATTCTTGCTAATTAACAGTAGCGCTAGCTGTTTTTCGGCATCAGCAGACCACACACTTTCTTACCGTGCAATTTAGTGTATCACATTCCTTGCTGACCAGAAAATGAGGAAACGTGATCAGCATTGCTAAATGCATTGCAAGAATAAAAGCTTTAGAGGTGTTTTGAACTGAAAATCAAGATTTCGTATTCTGTGAATTAGTTACCAAGTTGCTATTGAGCAACATTTTTTGCAGAGCAAAGGGAAAACAGAAATGATAGCATCTATCCAGAAAGATCTTTTCAGTTTTGTGCTTGCGCAGAGAAATTGGGAAAGAGAACCTTCTGACTGGGAAGTCAGACAGTGGCTCGCAGGCTGCAGATGGGGCTGAGGCCCCTGGGTCTTTCTGCCTGGTAGCACATGGGTCTCTCGCTCTGGCCTCCAGCTTTCTTGGTTTCATTCTCCACTGTGGAAGGGGAACGAAAGTGTCTCTCAAGGAACTTGTGAAAAGCTCGCAAGTATGCTGTAGAAGTGGAAAAAAATGGTAGGTAGTTGTAAAATAGGATTTGTACCTGTGGTTCTGTTCAGTGCAGTCAGTTTTCATGTGAATGTTCAAGAAGACACAAACAATGTGGACACCCTAAATCCTTTTATTATTACAGAATCTGTAAGTGTCTGCCTAGACAGAGAAGGGAAAGGACAAGAAAATAGGTGTTTGTGTTTGTTTATTGGGTCAGGGTGGGGTTTTTTGTTGTGTTGTTGGGCTTTTTTAATTATTGTTTAAATTAATTCTAAAACATTCACGTCTTATTTTTCTGTAAAGAATTTTTAGCCAAGTGCCATGATTTAAAATCTTTTAAAATATCCATTGTTGCATTATAGAAGCCTAATTATATAAAAGCATTTAAAAAAATACATGGATGCAGTGCAGATACAATCAAATGAGTGATACAGAATTCGGTGTTCTTTTGGACACTGTTTCTCTGGATACCAGTGCTGAAGTTTTGAGGATTATTTCAATAGCACTTAAAAGCATATGCTTTTATATTTCTACCTTTCAGCTTGATTGACCACGTAATCATATTTCCTGCTGGCTTTATCTACAGGAATAAATGTATTCTGCAAAAGGTTTTCAGAGTCCCACTTGAGAAATGCCAGTCATTCAACACGGAGTCAGCAGTACATTTGAATTTTCCAAACACTGTGCAATAAAAAAGTACTGCTGTTGGTTTTTTTTATTATTATTTCAAGAGATGCTGCTTTAGACTTTTTTCTTTTTACATTAGCTTGTACTTTGTAGTAAAACGGAAGGCATTCCACTTTGACAATCCCTTGTGTGTGGGAAAATGTGAGCTGTTTTGGCCTTGGACTGTGTTAGAGAAACTTAGGCCAACGGTGTTAACTCAAGCCGTCACTAGCTCTTCTTTAAGAACATTTGAGCTAATACTGACTGGAAGTTTTGACTGCAATTCCTGCCAGCCACTATGCAGCTTTCTGAACAATATGAAAGTTAAAATGTACAAAATGACTTAACAGGAAAAAAGACAGGCATTTCAGGGGACAGTTTTTGGCTTTAGAGCTAACCTAATACAGTATGTAGCTGCCATTCCCATTTTGGGCTGCACATCCTGGTATAATTCATCTGACGTCATCATGAGCTAGGCTAGGGAATAACTTGGTACAGAACCATTCCTACAAAACGCTGAGAATAGCTGTTTACCACTTCACTGAACTCACACACTGCTGCTAAGGCAAGCATCAGAACTGGTGTAAGAGTCTGGAGGTAGGCAGCTAGGAATTGGGAAGATAGGGCAGCAGGTACCCATCTGTGTTGCTGAAACAGGCATCTGTGCAGCATGTAGCTTGTAGTTTATATTTGTTATAAGCTGGAGCGGTTGTGATCCTCTCCTTGCTCTTCACAGTGCCTTCTCTCCCCCTTTGTCTCACTGGTGCTGCTGTGACTCACAGAGAGACCAGTTTAGGATGTTGAACAGGGAAACTAATGCTGCAGAACAGCTTGAATAATTCTGTGTTGGCTGAGCATTGTATAAGGTCACTGCAAGATTTTGAGGAAAAGCTAGAAGGTGGCATATTCAGAGGTTTTCACAACTCGTAGGAGAAAACCCAGGTCCTTGCTATTAGGAAATCACAACTCTGACCAATAATAATTGTAAATTCCTGATTGATATACAAAGTATTCATTCATTGTGAGAGAAAAATATGTATTTTCTTGGCATTCATTCCTTTTTTCCGTTATTCCACATTTCCTTTCCTTCCACAATACTGCTGTTTTGGTAGGATAGTATGAATGTTATTGTTTGCTTTCCAGTTAACACTTTTTCTTTTGATTTGAGAGACAAATGAGAATATGTGACTTCAGATATTTAGTTAGATGCTTACAAGTGGTGCTGCACTGGTTGCTCAAGTGACAATACTTTCATGTTTAACAATTAGCTGTAGGATGAACGTCTGATGAGCAGGCTTCATGCTGACGCTACTATGCCACACTTTAAAGCTATGGGAACAGCTACTACCGGTGATAAAATGTTCGGATGGGTGCCCTTTCCCTCTGTTCGTTGCTGAAAATGCTCAGTTTGGGGCTTTTTATTCTCCTCGTGTGGGTGCGTCATCTTGCACAGATGCAAAGGTAACTTTCAGTCTGTTAACTGGATCTGAAATAGCAATAAAAGCCTTACCACTTAAAGTGCTGTTAAGGTTGGGACAGATTATTTTTACCCCTGTGGACAGTATATAAACTTCAGGGATATATCTAAGCAGAATAAATATATTTAAATTCATCACGGTATTTGTGGCTGTCAGCCCAGTGGTCTAATCTAAACAAAAATGTTAGAGCCTGCAGTGGCTTCCTTCATTAAAATTGTTCGCAAGCGTTCAATAGCATCCAAGTCTTAACAGGTTGCAAGGTAGAGGAGCCCTCAGAGCCATGAAGCAGTTCATCTTGGGCAGCAGGGAGACAAGAGACAGTACTTTACTAGCAGCGAGAGTCACCTGATGGCAGAAAGGGTCCTCAGCATTTACTCTCTGGCTTACAGGGACAGTGTCATTAACATATGCATCTATAGATGTGCTGTAAATTTCCTGTCCTTGGTCCAAGTGAGGTGTTTCATCTCACCCATGTATTATTGTTACAGTCTAGAAGCTGTACGGCCTTCCTTGGAACTTCTTAAACATGTGAAGCAGCATTTGAAACGACCTGTTTGGATCAATGCAGACATCCTACCAGGTCCTAACGGGAATGATGCTGTAGTGGATGCAAAAGAGTTCCTCAACACTGTCACTTCATATTTCCCAGATGTAACCTTATCGCTGGGATGGACAACTGGCTGGCACCCAGATAAACACAATAAAGGTAAAGACAGAAAATTTAGTGTTTACACTGCAATAGTCTATTTTCTTCATTCCCTAATTGATCAAAAATAAGCTATATGCCATCTTCTCAGTTTGAAAATAGTCATAAATGAAAGAAGAATTATTTTCTTTGTTGATACATGTTTGATAATGTCTTACGTAGCAATTAGTTCAGTGTTTGAGTTGCAACAGAACTGTTTAAAAATCTGGTATTTTTGTTAAACTGTTTTGTTCTTCAACTCATTCTCACAAACTGAGGAATTCCAGGGTATAGGTGGCTTAAGCCCTGTTCCACATAGTCTTTTGCATAAATCCTAGGAGGACTGGTTTCTTAGTAGGTATTCTGGCATGTTTCCCAAAGAAAAATCGGTCAGCTGGAAATTTAAAACCCTATCAGTGTGTTTTTGCAGGAAAACACTGATTTTAACATTTCATTTCTGTGGAATAATGGATTTTTTTGCAATTAATTTTCCAGCTGGCCATTATTTTAGGGTACTTTTCACAGGCTTCCTCTCGTGATTCTCATAGCTGCTTTGTTAGGGTGTTTTACTCCAGGGCACATGCATTTGTGTGCAGTAGCATAGTCCCCATCAATATCGTCTGTTACCACAACAGCAGAATTATACACTGCTCCAATTGCTAATTGATCATTAGAAAGATTTAGCATCGTGTTGTGAGGATTTTGTTGTATGTTACGCAGCAATTTTACTGAATTGTATGCTACTTTCTGCAAGGTATTTTCAGTGCAGTAAACAGTTGCTGGAAATATGTAATGGAAATACTGTACCGAGCAGCCTTTTTTAATAAATGTAACCTTATCTCTATTCTAAATTGCAGTTCATAGTGATACTAATTAAGGGTATACTGTAAGACATGAGAAAACCAGCTTATTTGACTGGTTTCAACTGAAAGTTGCCATTTGCCCAGCAAGACCTTTTCTTTAAGTTTTGGTGCTTTTTTAGTCTCTCCAGTCACTACATTGCATGAGTAATTGAGAAAAAAATTATCAGCTGTTGTTATTGAAATTAAGGTTTTCATAGCATGTAGAAATAAAAGAACAATTAAATGCCATTTTAAAGAGCTCCAGTGCTTGTAAAAATCTCAATGGCATGAACCTCAAGCGTGTTAGATTATTTGATTGTAGCATTTTTAAGCACAAAACATTTCACCTGCTTCATTTGTGTATAACTCAGTCCTACTGGCTTAATTCAAATTTTTTTCTAAATTTTTCATAATCCTTTGTTTCTAATGGCTCACTGTCAAGTTAAAACTAGGCTGTCTTGAAGTCAGTGGCAGCAGTGTTTAAATTTTAGTGAAAGGACAAAGATACAATTTCCTGGACGTTAAAAGGTGTCACATTCTATAGCTGTATGTAAAATAACACTTTAGTTACCGGAATTACATATTTTCAAAAGAAGGTTATTTTTCCATGTTAGTTTTTCTTTTGTCCTCTGGGACAAGGACATTTTTCATTTATAATCATGGTGATTTCATTTTAGAATTATGTGATTTTCACAAAATTCATATTTGCTCTCGTTTTGTCTTAGAACCTAACCATTCTATAAACCATTGTGTCTTTAATTAGGTAGAGATTGTATTTGTGAAGAATTCTTCTTAACCACATGGTCTTTACTGTAGGCTATGATTGGGTGATGGTGAAGGAAATGGCTCAGATATGCAGTACGCTTTCCCAGCCTGTAACTTTCCCTGTAAGAGCGGCATTAGTACGACAGTCAATATCTGAGCTGCGTTGGTTAATCCAGCAGTCAGATAGGTAAGTTTGAGGGCCTTTGCCTTCAGCTGTCTTGATAATAAAGGCATGTATTTGATTATATTAAATATAGCACGTTAATGTGGACATACCTATCCCAATTACGTTGAAAATATTTTTCTATTCATTTAACCTTTCAGCTCTTTAATTCTTTCAGTGCTTAAATTGTTTCCTCATATAAAATAGGTCCCTATTAATTTCTTTAAAATAATAAAATTCGAAAAAGCCTCTTCCATTACCTGTAATAAGTAATTTTACACCTTGTGTAGGTTTGTAATCCAGTTCCACTATAAACCTTTCATAAGACCAGTATAGTTAAATAGACTAGTTTGATGCTGCAATTTGGAATTAATTCAGTTCAAATACTTACATTTTATCTCTACTTTTTTTTTTATATTCATTATTTGTATTTTCTGTAGTAATGTCACTTAAAAACATCAGAGGTGATTTTTAGATTGGAAGTCAGTGAGTTTGCTACAAAGCAAATTGATTTTGCTCAGGTATTTGAAATACATGCAGTGGCTTCCAAACACTGACTTGTATTTTCTTTCAAGAATTCTCCATGCAAACCCATAACAATTTAATGTTTAAAATTATTTACATGTGATAGAATGAGAATAAATCTGGATGCATACATACTATCCTTTACTCATCTTTTCCACCCACCCTGCCTACCTACACTTTAATAAAGTTGTTCCTTAAGCACCAACCAATGTCAAAGCCTAGGACAGAAAATTTAAGTAGGTCACCTGCCTGGAAGATTTCTAAGTAATGAGAAACAATAGCATAGACAAATAAAGTGCTGTTATTCTCACTTACAGTGCAGAATCAAGAGACAAGTTAGAATTAAACATTTTAAACTGGGAAATTAATTTCAAAATATTGTTATGTTAAGAATATGTCTTGTGAAGTGTCCCATTCTCAGATAATATCCTCACTGGATACAAGCATTATTCCCACTGAAATATTAGGGTTTTCTCTTTTACCTCAGCATAAAATTCTGAGTTTTTCTTTAGTGGCCTGATCAGAGGACAGAAATTCCTGAGCCAGTTTTACAGACATACACGTAAATTAGGATTTAGTTGTATTTTAGATTAATACAGTTTTAATTTAAAAAGGCAAAAATGAAGTATTTGTCATGTGGAGATTGTGGAGGGTAATGCTTTTAACTTTAAATGATACTTTGAAATTTTTGAGTGTTTTTTTTTTAAATAAAGTCTGTGCGATTAATGAGAATAGTGTATGTGATACAGTACAGAAAATACGTACAGCATTCAGTTAATCAGATGGCATTGGTATATATCAGGTGAAAAACCATGAATATGAGATTTCCTCATATTTTCTGTTCTGATGCTCTCTGCTTGTAACTCCTACTCTGTCAAACTTTAAATGCTTGTTTCTTTGCTGGATATCTGCCCAAGTTTTTTATTTTACTCTTTGCTAGATTTGGCACAAAAGTTCACACAAGGACCAGGCTACAGATAAATTGTTCTGGGTGGTGCAGGATTGTCCACCTGAAAAAAGTTTTGCAGTCCTCCTTAGGAATTTTCTTTGGAATTTCTAGCAAGTTTAGCTTTAGGAGCCAGAACTTGAAGTTTGACTGGAGCCAAATTATGTGACTTAACTCCATAAGGGGGGGGGGGGGGGGGGGGAAAGTGGCACAGAAATAGACCTCTGCAAAGTGTAGTTTCCATGTATCAAATGTTTAATTAAAGACTATTAGTTATATTCTTCAGCAGGTATATCTGTACCAAGCATTCCGTGAGCCCTGGGTGCAAGCTAGGATGTGTTTGAGCATGCCTGTTTCTGGGGTAGCGTTTTGATACAGCAGTTGCTTTTCCCAGTAATTTGAAGTCACTGTGATCACAAGATTGGAGAGACTCAGTGCTGTCAGTTGGAGCACAAATGCAGGGTGATGACTTGCCTGGATGTAGAGGGGTGAAGAAGGCAGGGACGTATAACATTGTTAATTCCCATAGTTCACAGATTGTGGTTGCTTAACTTTGAAATCTAAAGGAGATTAAGTTTTTGATATTTAATTACATTCCTAAAATTAAGACACCACAGTCCTGAATATTTTTAGGATCTTATTAGTGCAATGTCTTTCTGTCTTGCATTTTTCATTTTATGATAATAACATACTCTTTTTTTTCTCTTTTCTCTCTCCTTTTTTTTCTCCTCCTTTTGATATAGATACAGCCTCACTGTTTGGACAGGAAAGGAAGATGTGTATTCTGTAGAAGATTTGCTTTACATCCGAGAAAACTTTGATAAAAGTAGGGTTTATTATGACATTTTGGAGCCACAGAATTCTGAATTCAAAAAAGCCATAGGAGTAGAATTGTAAATACAAAGCAAGCAATGTCTGACCTTCTTGTTCAGAGAAATGCACTTCCCTTACCAAAAGGATTGTATAGAAAGCATCTGTGGTTTTTGGAGGAGTTACTGTGTAACACTTCATTGAAAGGCTTCTCAAACAAAAATGCAATGCCTTCTTAATAGTTCGTTACTCATATGTATGTTCCATCTCCTTCACCCACTAGGGTGTAGTAAAGGCTACTCACATTACCTAAATATTCTAGTAGGGGTTGGAACTAGATCATCTAATTTAAGGTCCCTTCCAGCCCGAACCATTCTGTGATCCTGTGGTTCTTCCCTGCAAGCACATAAAGGGCAGAGTGGCCCCAGCTGATAGCTGCGGACCAAGGCAATTTGCTGCTTATTGCTTTTGTGTAGGCCAAGGTCTGTGGGACACTCAATGTCTAGTAAAGCCTGTTCTTGATTTTACAGGGGGGAAGAAGAGTCGGAACTGTGAGTATGGAACTAGGCAGGTCCCAAAGGGATTATTTTGTAGCTCGTCTTGGTACGCTCCATTTTTACTGCCATTGCAATTGATAATGTTCTTACTCCTAGTCAACAGAAGATTCTGTTTGCTAGCTGTGAAGAGTGGGATCTGTGATGCTACACGTTCCAGGGAGAAAGAATAGTTATTTTTACTGAATTAATACTAATCGATTCCTCTGTAATGTGGCAACTGTGCATTCCGCCCATGGCTTGCCTCCATGCTTTCTGAGCCATCAGCAACATACTCCTTGGATTGTGAGAAGGCTGAGTTGGAGTTACAGTACAGTGTAACTCATATACTTAATGAGAAAACTATATATGATACAGTACGGAACATACATTCAGATGTCATCACTGCAAGCTGGAGTTACAGCTGCACTGCGGGAGGCACTGGGGCAAGCAGAAGCCCTAGAATGAAGAATAATCCTGTCCTCTACATAGAGCACAAAGATGGATTGCAGTGAAGTGCACACAGCATCATAAGACCTATAGTGTTTTGTAAGAGAGAAGTGCTGGTGGTTCTTTCAAGACCTTGAAACTAAGTTTTAAGTATAACAGGAGTTACGTTAAAATACTCTGTTGCAGGCTTTCTGAAAGCCAGAGGCTCCAAGAATGAAATAGCTGCACAGCGATTAGTGCTTACAGCAAAAACTGTACATTTCTGTGATAGCACAGTTATTTTCTGCATTCCTCTGGTTTATGTGTCTTTTTAACTCTCAGAATACAACTTCACAAATTTTCAGAAGTTGAACTTCCCTCTGAGAAAAACTAAAACCATTGCAACCCTCCTTACACCTGCAGGATGTGTCTAACTTACTTCATTTTAAGCTTTTTTTGCCTCGTTTGCTTCTGCATCCCTTAACACATACACTGAAATCTATGCAGACTGAGACACAAGCTATGTGTTGTTGCCTTCTGCCAAACATTACAGGCTGTTTTTTGCAATGACAGGAGATTCTGATTTCTAAATGAAAGCTGATTCCATGAAGAGTCATTACCCTGTCATCTTCTTGCCCTCCTCTTCCTATTCCTTTCACATGTTTCCCACAGGAATTGTGTTAACTTTGGCATTTTACACAATGCTGGACAGGCTGTTAGTACTAAAGTGTTAAATTACAGCAATTTTTGGTTCTTACATCGCGTTAGTACAACTGTGATAGAAAAGTTATAGTTATTCATTATAATTATATTATATTTATTAATCCTGAATCTTGAAATATGGTGATTTCATGCAGTCATTAAAATTCAAGCTTCCTGGTTACCTACAGCTCCTTTGCCAGATTTACCTATTAATTGTTTTACATTACTGAGGGGTAGAGCTTTCATCATTTTTGTTACTTACTAAGATATACTTGGATAAAATTAGGAAATATTTTTCCAAATAAGGAAGAAAACTGTCTAGTTGTACTTGCAGTTGTTAAACAAAGTACTGAATTTAATTACACACAAGGTCAAATTTGGCAGCGTGATTCCTTTTAATTAATTGAGAGCAATTATTTATTTTTCAGTTCACTGTGACAACGTGATCTGATCTGAACAGATGTAACTTCTCAATCCTTTATAGCATCCGTTTCTTTGAGCTTTGCATGCATACTTTGCTATACCGTGGGAGGAAGAGAGATTAACTGTTTCCTACCTGATCATAATAACTATGGAAAATATTTTAAATACTTGAGAGACCCTTTTCTAAGCCAGATCATTTTGACTAAAACAGGTTCAGGAGCTATGGCATGAGCAGGTGTGCTAGCAGCTCTGATCATGTGGTGTCCTTTCCTGGATGAAGACCGTTGCCCCTGACTCCCCTTCAGGGAGAACAGGATGTATGAATGACCAAAGCTTCAATTAAACCGGAGTTACAGACATTGTTTTGTCTCTGTAGTACATAAAATGGACTAGTAGGAAATGGTGTAGCTCAGAGGTCTTTATTTTCTGGGGAATACCATTGAACGGGAAGCACTTAGGGGACATCAGGCAGCTTTTGGAATCAAATGCATCATAGCTGCATTATCCAGAATGACTTGGGCAGGTGTCTCATAACAGAATTTCCTTTTGAGGGCCATAAAGGAAATAGCTTGATGACACATAGCTGTAGCCGTGTTCATTTATTGCATGAAAGGTGCCATTAAAGAGCATTGAGTTTTTTCTTACTGCACACTTTACTAGTTCTAGGCTTAGTCTGGGGTTTTTTTCAAAGTATTGCTGGTTATTGAGAAGCAGCAATACTTTCTAGCCATACATTTATTTCTAATAGATTTAAAGACAAGTATCATGTTGTCCTTTCATTCCACAGTTTATATAAACGTTTAGGATTAGGATGGACTACTTTTTTCACCTCCTTCTTGCAGGCAGTTACATTTATTGGTTAAAGGGACTTTGTCTTTCAGTTAGTTGGCTAGGAGGCCTTTTTGCATCCACACTGACAAACTTTTCTGTTCTTTAGAAACCTTTTCCCCCACTTAGAAATTCCAACCTGAAGTATTAAGATTTGTTAAAACTGGTTAAACTATTACATAAAAACCATCAGCAATAGCCAGAAGTATTTTTAAGGGTGCAGACGGTATGGAAGAAATACCACATATGAGTAATATGCATGGATATGAGTAGACAGGGATATTGAGATAAAAGAAGACATGATCTGGATTAACAGAAAAATCAGTTAAGGTAACAAGATATGTAAAACTAGATTAAACAAAAGACTAGAAAGGAATTCCATGAAGCATTCTTGCAGTGACAGAAGAGTTTGACTGTATGGTGAATTTGATTATTCTGTGTGGATTATCCTATATGCCTGAATTTCTGTCTATATTTTTTACCCGTGGATCTCTTCCCTGTGGAGTTGTTTATGCCCGTCTGGTCTGAGTTGCACATAAATAAAATTAATTTGAATTTGTTTCTCTGTTTTCATGTCAGTGTTCATACAAATGCTGTCCTAAAATAAGGTGTGTTAGCTGTGGGGCTGGCAATAAGATAATAAAGGTGAGATAAAAGCCAGTTAGTTACTCTGTTGGAAACAGATCTGTGGCATGTTGATGTTACTCTAGCTGCTTCTGTCTGGGTGGGTTTTTTCACTTTCTGGCAGGGATCGATTCCTTGTACTGAACTGTGGAATGGAATAATTTTCTCTGTCAGTGTTGCTTCATGTTTGTTGAAATCTTTCAGACAGTTTTTTGGACTTAATTGTCCTTGTTACGTGAAAAATCTTTAGTGGAATTAGGTATTTTTTGTGATGTCCAGGTGAGTTAATTGATTAATAAAACATCTCTTAATTTACTCCAGATGGTGTTCAAGCTTTGTATTTTTCTGTGAATTTGATGGAACTTACTAAATAGATAAAATAATGTTACAGTAGAGAGTTGACATCATTAGTCCTGCATAATTACTCAGTAATCCTGCAGTAACATGTATACTGATGGAAGCAAAACAGCCCCTGATTTTCTGAGGTTTGTATTGTTTAAACGTGCTGTGGAATTGAAGAAAGTGCCCCCAGAGACACATTTTTTAAAAGCGATTCTTCGCATCTCCGTCACCAGCATTGATTTGAAGAACTACTCAGTTTTGGCCTACTCTGCAAAAAAACCCAGAGTATTTTTCTTCTATTAAAACCTTCAGATTAAAGCTTTTTATGTTTTACTTACCAGCCAGCTGTCTGTATTGGGCCGTTTGCTAATGTTACTACAGACTTTGCGCTGTTAAACCCTGTTAAATGTTTGAGTCTGAGCACTGTAAAGCTTTCACTTGTGATTTTTATTGTGCTTTGTTTGGATACTGAAGAATTTTGATTGCAGCACCTGGCATGTGCTGTCTTTTCTGCAGCAGCCCCAGGAAGCCGTGTTTGAACCTTCCATGTCCCCTTGTGCAGGGGCAGGTTTACATAAACCTCCGCTCCTGCAGCCCACCGTCAGGCTTTTGTGTTACTGGTGATTAAAAAGACACAGCTAGGGAATTACACAGAAAGTCTTGATAACTCATTTAATAGTTCGGTGATGAAATGGCCTTGTCCTTCCTATTCTTTAATAAAAACCAGAAATTACAGCAGTGGGAAATTAAAAATGTTTGGACTGGTTTGGGGTTTTATTGTTTTTTAAAGGTTAGGGAAAACCTATTATATTATTATGAACGGCATCCTGCATTGTATCCAAGAGTCTGCGGAGCTTTCCCATGGATTTCAATGTTCTAAAATTTCTTTTGCATGAGTTCAGATTTCTTTCAATTTTCAGAGAGTTTTTCTTTTAATAAGGATAAAACTACTAATAAAAGAGTTTAGGAAGTGTTTGGATAATTTTTTAAGGAAACAAGTTTTCCGTAAGTTTTCTGTTAATTAGAAACCATTTTCTACCATGAAACAATTCCATGTCTTGAAATCTTAATTGAAAAACAGTTTTTTGTTGTGGTGTTTTGATGCTCACAGACATTTATTATTTAGTTGTTCTTTTTTGTTGTTGTTGCCAGAGTATCTGTTTGCCTATGCAGTGTGATTCCCTGATGCATAGGCTTATCTTCTGTGTATTAGCTTCATATATTTTCTGTCAGTTTTACTAAGATTTTTATCTATCAATGTTACGCTAACCTATATGGAAAAATACGGGTTGCTAGACAACATCCACACCGGCTGTTGCATTATTCTTTGGTTCTTGGCCTCTTTTCTAGGGCTTTGCTAGATGAGTTTTGGCATATGTCTTCGTAGTGAAGTAAGATCTAACTACTTTCTAGCTACAATTACTTCTGATACGTCTTTACTGCAAATTACTGTAACTGTTCTATTCTCACCCTTTTAGTAGCATGGCTGAAAAACGTAGCCACTCCACGCTGTAGTCACTCCGAGTTGCACTGGGGCATTAGGCATAGGTGTTCCCTCATGCAGGAGCAGTAATTTTCTGGCAGGTCAGTGCAATAAGCAGCTGAGGATAGCATCTTTAGACTGCCACAGCAGAGCTAATTCATTAAAACCCATAATAATATAAAGCATTACTTTTTTACTGTGCTTCCAGTAAAATTCAAAGTATCGTACTCTATCATCTTCTGAATTTTGAACATCTAAATTTTTGCAGCAATTGTATGTTGCTGTTTAATATCCTTATACTTATCTTGGTTCCCGTGAATTTTACAGTGATGCTTTTGTCATTATAGCTGTTGTTCTCACTGCCTAATTGTGATTCCTTTCATTGCTGTAGCAGAAAAAAAATTGCATGTGTGAATTCATAATCTCAATGGGCATCTGCCCAAGCAGAATTAAAATGTGTTTTTAAAAGGTGTTCTCATTATTGTGCTTTTAAATTGCATGTACAGGTCAAGTTTATATTTTAAAATGGACTAGCTTTTGAGAGAGAAGGCTGTAACTCATGCCATCTGTGTCAGTTTGTGAAAATGTTCAGAATTGCTAGCTGATGCCTTCAGGGAAAAAATACAGGAATTAATTACAGTTGATGAGCATGCATCTGCATTTCAGAAAATTGAGAATAAACTGGACTGTATATAATCCTAAGAAAAATACCTCACTGTTCAGTTTAAGATCTTAGTATGTTTTGTAAAAGGCTGAACATAAATTAACTTTTTTCTGCTTGGGACTAAACCGCTGAATTAACATTGTATCTACAGCGTGGTGCTTGCACAAGCAATGCCGTATTTGTGATTAAATTTAAAATAGTTCGTTCAGGCTGCTACGTGACACATAGTACCACAGAGGATTCACATGGATGCAGAAGGAGTTTTAAGTAATTATTCTGTAATTCCTATAATTTGGTTATTACAAACTTTCATCTTTGTTCTGCTTTAACATTCTGTTTGCAAGGAATTTTAAGTAAAGAATTTGTACAAAGTAACTTAACTTGCCTCTATCACCAGAGTGCCTTGGTCCCTTCATCAAAGTCCTTGGGTTCTGTTGCCCATTCTGCAAAAAGCAGCAGCTTATATTTTAATTGTATGAAAAGCCACAGCCAGGGATATTCCTGAGAGGTCTGTGCTTGCTTTCAGCCAGCCACATGCGTCATTGGCAAAGGAGATGCCTGCTCAGGTAACGGGTGTCCTTCTCTGAAGAACAGGGATTTTGCATATGTATATATTTTAAAATAAGTTTAACTTGTGTAAAGGAGTGTAAGACCTATTGTCTTTTAAAAAGCGTTAGTAGCTGGGTATTTTATCAGAACAATTCGTCACAAAAATTGGAATTTTATCCCTTCTGCTGTGGAAAAAAAAAAAAACAACAAACCACCCTGAGTTTTCTTAAGATGTATCCTTGACCAAACATGATTTGGTTTGTGGTACCTTGAAGGTATTGCTGTGCCAGTAATACTTGAAGGTGAAAGTGTGTGGCTGGGAGATACCGGAAAATATTTTACAACAGGCATTCCTCAAATTCTGGATTTGGACATGAATTTAAGGAAAAAAGCGTGTTCTTTTATGAATACAGTATGCATGCTTTTCGTAGGATGGCTATTTGTGGCTGATGTTAGCCTTTCTATAACAAGCTATGTGCCTGTTACACGAACAAAAGAGCAAACTAATGGAATAATGATTTACTAATGTAAGAATCAATTTATATATAAATACTTGATATTAATTGGGAAATTAATTAGTTGCATTGTGTAACAGGCGCAGAAAGATGAAGGTTAGAATTGAGAAGAAAAGATTAACTTAATGATTGGTTTATTTTAGTGTTTTTCTTGTGTAATTGCATTGAGTTATGGCAATGTTCTTATGGAGCATTGTATAACGTATATTATACATACATATATACTGCATATCTGTAAAAGACAAAAGTCAAAAAAAAGCAACTTTAAATGCCTTTCTCCTCAAAGCAAAAAGAAAGTGCAGGGAGGGCTTTTTTGAAATGTACTTTCAACACCATGCCTTAAAGAAAACCTTGAAAACTTTTTTTACAGTGTTCCTGCGTAGTGGGTTTCCGTTTTAAAATTTCTTGAACAAAAATAAGTTTTTTAATGATCACTGTCTTTTGAGGCCACTAGTTGTCTAGAAGTCACTTTCATTGTATTGTTTCACAGCGTTTTGCAGAGAAAATGAAAACCAAAAGTAAAAACAAAAAAGTCTTTCACCTTTCTAAACTTACCACGTAGATTTGAAATTAGTAATCTCACAGGAAGTGAAATACAGCTTTTACTGAAAGCCGTAACTTATGTTGACAGGAATGCCTGGTGCCAGAAACGTCACTGTCATTTTATATAGCTTGAATGTTTAAGGATTTGATGCCATTGGTCTCTTTCTGTACGTTGGAGTGGATGAGCTTAACTGAATTGTTCACTGTAAGGTCTGAGAACTAGTGCAGGTGGTTCTCTTTGGATGGGAAGCCACAGCTCTTACAACTAGCAAGGAAAATGTTTCAGCTCGTGGTCTTTTCTTTATCAAGATGCATAAAGAACACCTGAAAGGTATTTTGTTGTTTCTAAGCTTTCGTGTTTCAGGGGAAAACTTAACATTAGAAATTCTGGTCTTGCTTCCCATTCTTTGCCTAGTGGACGCCTTATGGATGACAAAGATGACAAGGATTAGGACTTGAAAATGGCAGAAGTGTGTCTCCGCTGAAGTAGAACCACAGTAAACAACTGACAGACAGACAGAGCCTCTGTCACACAGTGCTTTGTACAAATGTAGCTATGTTGGATTAAACCTAATTAACACTTCCAGTTTTTCTATACAGAGGCAGCCTGAGAAATGCTTAAGAGCAAGTACCTTTGGTAGTGACTCAGCATCTCCTAAGTGGTGAACAAAGGATGTGTCTATTTCCATATTCCCTGAAGAGGGAAAAAGATAACTTTTATTTATGCATTGTAACAACATACACAGAACAAAACTGAGTTGTTTTTCCTTTGAAGGCTCCTTGTATCATTGATGCAACAATAAATACTAACTTTCACACTACTTCTGCATCAAAATTAAGCACAAAATACTGGCAATACTACAGCAGAACTTCAGTTCTCAAGACATTTGCCATTTTCCTCCATTGGCTGAGCGTTTTATAAAAAAACTTTCAGTTGAGGGAGCAGTAATCTCACATACATAAATAATTTAAAAATCAATACAGCAGAAATTGGGCTTTATACCTCCAGCAAAGATACCAGTTAGAACATCTCATCTGTTAGGTTTTTTCCTAAAAAAAGAATTTGGGTTTTTTTTAATGTACTTTTTAGCTTCAAATATTTTAACTTCATGGTTAATGACATTAACAGACATTTCCATTTACATCATAAAAATAATTTGAAAAGTATACTGTGTCTGTATGTGGTGTTTGTAGGGACCAATTTCTACCCAGTTAATAATTTAATATTGATATGTTTTCGTACATAGTTCCTCTGCCATAGAAAGATTTCCACGTAATCCTTGTTTCTACCTGGTATATGCAGATGCTGATGTGGCAACGTCTCCTGAAGAGGCAGAACCTGAATGGAACCAAATATTCCCATCACCTTCCCTATGTTTCCATTGGTATTTAATAGCTCTTGTACGCAATTTTATTTTGGAACTTGCCCGTTTTTGCATGCTTAATGTGTACACTCAGGTAGCTGTTTGTTTGTTTTAGCACAGTGAACAGTTCTTGTTTGTGTATGTGCAGAAACTAGAGTGTGCCAGCCAATCCATAAATTACCAAGAGCCTTTCAGTGGATGAATAATCCATCTCTAAAAAAAACAATGCATTTATGACTGGTACTGATTGGTCTTGAGGAGTGAAGAAACTAAACAAGTGTGACAATCATACCCGAGTAGGTCAAATGTGATAATGTGGCGCAGCTCACTGCAGGCCTTCCCAGCTGCCTCCAGAGCGCTACACATCCCAAGGTGGCAGAGCTGGGGCTGGAGGAGGACAAAGGACACTACAGATTTCAAGACCCGTATTTTGTGGAGAATTAGTTTTGACAACTGCAATACAGATTTGCATCTTTGTTTATCCCAGCTCCCTCTGAGCACTTGGCCAGAGAATCAGTGGTAAGATCATCCGCCTCCTAGCAATTGTCACCAGGGATTTTGTTGCAAAATTGATTTAAGATTTATATTTGCAGTTTCAGATCAGCACTTGATAGGCAACTCTTGTGTAGAGATACAAACCATACTCCTTTACTTTCCAGTGTCAAATGTGCCCTTCTTTGAAATACGCATTTTACGAACTTATGGGTATTTTTATATTTTTAATTAAATAAAACCTGGGCTATCCTTCTGGCTAGTTTGGGTCAGCTGTCCTGGCTCTGCTCCCTCCCAACTTCTTGTGCACCTGCCCCCTGGCAGAGCATAGGAAACTTGAAAACTTCTTGATTTAGAGTAACCACTACTTAGCAACAACTAGAACATCAGCGTGTTATCAACGTTATTCTGATACTAGATCCAAAACACAGCACTGTGTCAGCCACTGAGAAAAAAATTAACTCTATCCCAGCCAAAACCTAAGACAAATTGCCTTACACTAAGGGCAAAGCTAAGTAACATTAAGATTTTTTGTTAGGCAACGTCAGACTGGGTGAACTTTGACTGAAGCTGCAAGAAGGCAGATAGTATCCACTTGTGTAGCTTCAGAATAAAAGTACTTCATTTCGGTGTACAGAAAATCACATTATACAGACACAATTTCAATACAATTAATTTCTGTGAATTATGACAAAACAGAACACATCCAGTATTTCTCAATCTTTAGAAGACAAATTATAAAATGCCAAATGCAATACCAGAAATTAAGCATCTGTGGAACACGCACAAAGACAAGGTAGATGTTTGGAATTGCAGAACACTTAAATAGGAAGGAAAAACAGATTTTAGATAGAGATACTTAAAAATGCACAGTAGCTTGGAGGCAAAGGAGTATTCCTCATCTGTAAGAAATTCAGTTCTCTGCTTCAAATTAGGCAAAATGAAAACTTCCATTTCTCAGGTGAGTATCGTAGCTGTTGGATTTCTTTTTTTAAGAGTGGAGCAGGAGGACAGAACTCTTCCTTGCTCCCAAGCACGTGTGTGAAGCATCAGCACTGCTCAAGATAGCATCTACATCTGCCCCACCATCTGTATCCTGTCTTGAAAAGAAACCCCAGCCTGCGACTGGAGAAAGAGCTCCTGCATGATGTAGAGATATTTTTTTTTTTTTAATTAAGTCTGGAACTACAGAAAGTAATGGGCCCTGGTTTAGATACAGCCTCTGCCTCCCCCCACCCTTCCTCTTTTTAAATGAGCAGATTCCAGCAATCCAATAGCTTGAGAAGCCCAAGTCAATTCATGTGCCTGACAGTGCAAGCAGGATTTGGTCTTCTACGTGAGATCATTCTGGACTTTTTGCCGCTGTGCTGGCTTCTTGACTTGGCTCCCAGGCATCGTGTGCTGAACTTCAGCCCTCCGGTGCGCTGTGTATCAGACTGACTTCCAGTGGGCAGCAAGGCGTCGAAAGGCTCCCCGGTCTTTAGCTGGCATTCCCTAGGCATAGCTATGCATACAACACACCTCTACAACATGAATTTTATTGACTCTGTTATTGTCTGTTCATGTGCAGTAAAGCCATTGAAGCCAGAAGACGCTGCCTACGTACACCTGCCACTGTCCACCCCTCGTGCATGCTGGCTGTGTCTAGAATTTCTGCACATTGCACAACTTGGACAGAGTCAGATGTCCAGCATCACAGTCAAAATTTTCAGGTTTCTAAGTTCCATGTGTACCACCTTTCTGGGTGCAGAAAGAGTAGGCATTTGGGAAAACCTAGGAGGGATAGTATTTCCAACCTAAAATGAGAATTGCAGTGCCCGAGACCCATTGTGGGTTCAGCCTGTCATGGGTAAGATTTCAATGCTGAAGCTGAAAACATTAAGAAAACAGTGTAATAAATATTCCTCAGTTTGCAGAAAGCAGCATCATTAGTTAATGTGGTCTCAAAGCTATTTAACTCTTCATGTGGTCTCAAAGCTATTTAACTTGAGAAAGCTTTGTATCACCGCCCTGCTGTTTTGTGGTATGTATCATTACAGTGAGGTACTGCAGTGAATATGCACGTATCATAAAGATTTTGTAATCCTTTACTCCCTTGTTAAAAATTCACTAATTGCTTAATCTGCTCAGTCTGTAATGACTGCCTCCTTAGTAGCATTTTCATATTTTTGGTCTCCCCAGGGAAAGCAGGTGCTGCTGGTACTAAGTGTTTTTGTCCACAGGAAATCATGCCAGAAACCCGGTTTATGAAAGCAGTGTCTGGAATTGGGGGGTGAGGATTCACATTCAGTGGTGGGAGAAAACCTGGTCTTGTCTGAGCAATATGATCCAACAATACGGCTCCTGGACTCTCTCTTTCCAGAAAAGCTTGGTTTCTCCTGCTCAAAGTAAGAGGCGGCATGGTGTCCACTACTTCTCTAGAACTTGGTAACAAAGAGCGAGATGGAGAAAAAATCTTTTTCTTTTCTATCACTGACTTACTGTCTTCTGCAGCAGCAGGACTTAGACTGTTAGTTAACTGAGAATCAGAGCTGTAGTGATTTGCTCCTGAATTTCTTTTCCGGATAATACTACTGAGGTTTGAAATAAAGCTGGTTTGTGCTGAACTGACATCCCTACCCATAGGAATCCCACTGGAGATATGCTTCCCTTCAACATAAGGAACCTGACAGTTTAGCTCATCATATGATAATTTCCTCGATCCAGTTTGATTGAAGGTTGTCAACAAATGAGCAGTGTCTTTTATGTCAATACTTTGGTGCCTGGTAATGAATCTCTTTGATAAGTCAAGGCCACTAATTTTAAAAGAGACCTCTTCTTCTGGACTAATATCATGAAGTTCTTGTAAACAGGCAGTTTTATTCTGGTGGAACAGTGACGGAGAACTCTTTATCCAAGGCTCAGACTGCAGCCGCTGCACTTGTGCCAGCTTGGACCCTACTTTTGTTGAGCTGGATTTTCTCATCAGTGAAACTGTCTGAGATGAGTTGTCCACACTTCGTAGATGATCCAGCTCTTTAAAGCTGAAAAGTGCTTTTTTAGTTTCATTTGAACTTGAAAGTGGGGAGGGAGATGTTTTCAGTTCTATTTCTGATGGGGAAGTGCAAGCAGCGGGGGAATGCCATTCCTCCAGGTCTGCAGGAGGCATGTTTAGGTACTGCTTTGTTTTCTGCCTTCCTGATGGGGACTTGTCCATCGTGATGATGATGACTTCTTTTCCTTGTGCCCTGCAGGCATTAAGAAGAACTTTCAGGGTCTCTTTGTCTTCAGAGTTTATTGCATACACAAGTGCAGAGCAATTGGAATGATCTTGCAGGCTTGGGTCAGCTCCACTTTTCAGTAGCAGAGATACCACTTCAGGGCCTGCTTTTTCCAAACAAGCATGCATCAAGGCTGTCTTTCCAGATTTGTCCTGTATGTTCGGATCAGCCTTGTTTTCTAGTAGGTATTTAACCATCTTTGCCTTGCTGGCACTCTGGGAGTCCAGGTGTTTTGTCCTACAAGCAATCATTAAAGGGGTTTCACCTCTGTCATTGCTCTCGTTGATGTAGGCGCCACCCTCGAGTAACAGTCTGGTGAGGCGAAGCCGGCTTTGATAGACTGCTCTTATCAGGGAATTTCCCTCTGCTGGCAACTCTGCCATTTCCATCATCGCACTTGTCTCACACCTTCCTAGTAGCTGGGAAGAACACCTGGTTTTCAGAGAAAGCAAAAAGGCCCTCCAGAAAAAACGAAATAGAGGATTTAACTGCACAAATTGCTTCTATAAACACCTCTGTATTTTGTGAAAAGACTCTGAAGGGGAAGAAAAAAAAAAAAAAAAGAAAAAAGGTAGTCCCACCTAAGCTTCAAGAAACACATTAAAAACTTAAAATAATATCTGTATAAAATTATAACCTTCATAGATGCTTAAAGCTTGGCTGTCAGTTCTGGTTTGTGTTTTTTTACTGTTCCCCCTTTCATCACACTTTGCCAAATAAGCTGCAAAAAAAAGTCTTAATCCTTCACATGCTAATGGCTTTATACTGACTGCACTCAAGCAGCTGTAGTAGTTGTACCACTCCTGATTTTCACCAGTGCAAGAAGCAAGAACTGAATGAATCCTGTAAAAGTTTTTTCATTAATGTGAGACAGTGTCACATTCACTTATTCTTTCTCATAAAATTACAATGCTAAACATCTAGAAATTAATGAGAAAAATAAAGTTCACAGGTCTTAAGGAAAGCAAGCATAGTAAAATATTTTTTATCTAAGAAGAAACTATTAAGTGGCTGGAAAACAAATAAAAAGCAATCGCATTTGTGGAAGTACACTACCTTCCTTATGTTGCTTTGAAAACATACTAGTTTGAGTGAAATAGTGTAAGTGAAGTGATGCACAGCTTGTCCCACTCATCATGGGGATCAGTCGACTGAGAGGGAGTCCTGTACCTGAGCAGACTGTATCAGCTCTAAAACAAAAGAAACATTTGACAGTATCAAAGAAAATCTGAAGTTATCACTCAAAAAAATTAAGAGCTTAATGCGGTATAAATAACAAAAGGTCTTGTACAAATGTATACCTGCAACTAATACAATTAAATTACTTTTATTTATGTCTTTTATGTGCTTATGCATGCGTAGGGAAAATCTTTAAAAGAAAAAAATACCAATATTTAACAGTTGGCAGAGCAATGTAATTCCAAGAGAAAATCAGACTAAGAAAATTACAGGGGGGGTTATTTACAGTATATTTCTAGAGAAAGAAAAGTGTTTAATTCATTTAACTGCAAAGGAAATTAACAGAGACTCATTTTTATTTACCACTGAAAGCACTAGTAATGTTCTGGTGAATAACTGAAGAGCAGTTAATTTTACTGTCTTTGATATTGGAGTTTTACTTCGAATTCCAAAATCAAAGAATGTAGTTTGTTCTAAACAAAGTCCAACAAAGAAACAAAAAAATGTTGGTTGAAATACACAAGACATTTTTGTCACAGATTCCATCCCTCCATTTATTTCACTCCATGGCATCACGCTCTGCAGCTTACAGGTGCTTTTACTAAGCAGTGACACCCCGTGGCTCATCAGTCACTAAGAACAGTTAGGTAGGGGGCTTCATACTTGCACTGGGTTAACAAAGTATGTAACTATTATTCAATATAGTCATTCGGAGACATGGCGTAATAATGGTCACACATAGCATGTGTTTGCGTAAGACATCTCACAGTATTTGGAACGTGAGGAAAAAAAACTCATGAGACAAATGTGTGAGATGAACCAGTTCTCCTTTGGTGGCATTTTACTCCTGGGCTTATAGCCCTCACAAAGACTGCTCACTGTGTGTGAGCACAGTGAAGGGGAAAAAAAAAAAAAAAAAAGGTTGTCCCACCTAGGCTTCAAGAAACACATTAAATACTTAAAATAATATCTGGATAAAATTATAAACTTCATAGATGCTTAAAGCTTGGCTGTCAGTGTATGACTGCAGTCCTGTTCCGAGCACTAAAGGAGGATGGAAGAGGGCCAGAACTTCTTTGTTTGTCCATAGCAGTAAACATCCCACTTCTGATCACTGCTAAGAACAACGGCACCACTGTGGTACTATCATCGTCTTTTGACCGGTTCTTGGTTTCCCCCCTCTGTCTTGACAAAGTATTTTTTAGAAGTAGTTGCGTTGAAATTACTTTAAGGATTCATTCCATTATACTGCAAGTACATGATTCAGTAGTGTCTATCTCAGCTTTCATTCATGTGCAAATCATTATTATGAAATGCATATTTTTGACAAGTAATATATTCAAGACCTTTATCAAGTCTTTTATAAAAAGTATAAAATTAATTTGTGCATTTAGGTTTCCAGAAACAAACTAAAGAAAATTCATTTGTGCGTTTAGGTTTCCAGAAACAAACTAAAGAACAGCTAGCACAGATGCTCGAATTCTGATTGTGTTCTCCCTTGGTTCTGACCTACCTGGAAGTCACCAGTGATTGCATTTCTTTCATATTTATCTAAAGCTCTTTTGATACTTAAATTGCTTTCTTTACTTAAGTGAGGGCATACAGTGCTCCTTACATGAGCCTTTTCACCTGCAGCAATACCTTTTAAGGCCAAGGCCAAAAGAACATTAAACAGGCACAGAAAGAGAATAACACTACTTGAAGTCATGCAGCGGCTCAGTGCTAAAAATGAGATTTTTTCTGACATCTGATCAAATGCCTCCAATTTCTTAAATTCGATGTCTCCGTAGACTTTACCAAGACTGTTAACGTGAGTGAGGGTAGAGGAAGGCTAGTCTAAGCCAATAGTTAGAAGTCTGGAGTAGATTGGGTTGCCAGGATGGTGTATGAACCTGCCGTAGAGAAAGCCCAAGATGTTTTTGTGCAAGCAGGTCAGCAGTTTCAGTGTGCCTAAGATCTCACCAGGGCTTGTAGGGTACTAATATATTTAATTTCAGAAACCCTATTCATCATTATATATGCAGGTGCAGGTGGGGACGGACTGTCAGGTCTGCAAAGGCTGGCTAACCCCAGAAAGAAAGAGCACAGGTACCAGCGCTGCTAGGATCCAGCCATGTAATAACACTTTGCACTGCAAAGGAAAGTGGAGAAATAGAAACTGGGGACTAAAAATCCACAAATACTTCAGAATCAGACACTATACGATCCTAAGGAAGCATTACAGATTTGCAACTGGAACAATATTATGCAGAATACATTCCTGAATGCTGGATGAAGATAACCGTGATTTCATCTGGAGAATCTGTTAATTACAGGAGAATGTGCTTGGGGCTGCATCATCCTAAAACTGCCACCGTGGCAACAATGTGCAGCTGGACTTCCATAAGGCACACACTGACACTGGCTCAGTGGAAACACATGCCACACCTGGACTAGGTACAACCTGGTCCAAAACCACCACAGCTAGGTATTCTGAGGTGAAAGACCACAGTTCAAGCAGATTCCCTAGAACGGTAGTTAGTTTAGTAACTCATGACAGATTAATGCTGGACAGATTGGGATTATAAAACATTCCTAAATCTAATTAACTGCAATGTCAGAAACACTACATGTGTAATTGAGATGCAAGGACTGACAGAGCTGCTTTTCAGCTGCGGAGGTAAACTTGTGCCAAGATAGCAGTTTAAGGAATGAGGGCCTATGCAACCTAGTGTGTGACACCAAATCATGAACTGGTCTTTCAGATCATCAACAACATTTCTGGTGTTCTTGTACAAATCATATTGCTGGAACACTCCTTCAGTCTATGAAGAGCTTCACTTTATTTTCAAAAAGCAGTTCTGTCCTGGAAAGTGCTCTGAGATGAAGTAGCACAAAGCACCTCATAGTATGAAAATTGTTTTTTGAAGCCAATGACGATTTGTTT
The DNA here is from genome assembly GCF_015220075.1 of Falco rusticolus. Taxonomy (NCBI): domain Eukaryota; kingdom Metazoa; phylum Chordata; class Aves; order Falconiformes; family Falconidae; genus Falco; species Falco rusticolus. The sequence continues at coordinate 882,152 of NC_051210.1, forward strand.
CCAAGAAGTAGATAGCTGCTATTGTGGATTTGTGCTGGGTCTTATACTGAGGTCAGGCTGACAAATATAGCAGTAATAACATAGTGTCCTATTCTGGTACAAATTCTGCTGCCATCACCATAGGAAAAGCCACTAAAACTTCAAAGTTTTAGCACTTCTTCCTCCAGCTCTTGCTTCTTGATTTGTAAACAGATTTTAACTACCAAGAAAAACTCCTACAGTGTTTCATTAATCTAACTGTGTAAATACTCACAAAACTGTGGGGGGCAAAGCTCACTGATGTTATAATATATAAACAATCACAAACATAACCAGCATTTTCACTGACTAAAGGAGTGCTACGAATAAATGTTCTTGCAAGGTATTGCTTGCTTTTTCAATGTGAAAGGCAGATTTTCTGCCCTCTGTGCCTTGGCACTCTTGGAGTTACACAAATAGGCTTTCACAGTAGTGTTTAGAGATTCTAGAATCATTCCAGTAAAATTAAGTCACAGATTCTCATCTCCGAAATAAGATGTGCTTACATGTTTAAAGAGCCTAACAATCCTTCAAATATTTTTGTGATTCTTCATGTCCACATTAACCCTGTGAATTCCTTCACTCACTATAGCAAGAACTCTGATTTCCTACACTGTTATAAACATGCTGAAATTTAACATGAGAGTAACTTGATTTTAAAATTACTGTTCTAACACCTGCCCTGCCCCTGAGCCAAAGTTGCCAGAATCAAGGTCAGTTTTGGAAAGCTAGCCTGTAAAGTGCAACTTCCCACAGTGAAGCACCTGTCTCTTCAGCCTTGCTGTTTTGCGAGGTTAACTGCAGGACAGTGGGGATCTGTACGTTTCTCACTCAGGATCTCCCGTGTTTGCAGTTCTGAAGAAAGTTTGGAGCAGTCCAGCCAGCTCAACAAGTACTTTTTTCCTGTCACAGCATCATCCTTCCGAGTGTTCTCTCACTTGGAGGCGTTTCCTATGGTACCAATTACTGCAGCATGGTAGGGAAGTTTTTGCTGGGGCTCTCTACGTTAAAGTCCATGCTGTTGCTCACTCCTGTTTCACAGCATCCTGACTTGTAACCTAACGGCTCACGTTTTTCCTGAGGGAGACCTGTAAAAACAGGGACGGGCAACTTCTCTGCAGAGGAGTTACAGAGAGCACACCTGAGAAACTGAAGCGCAGGCTAGGCAAGGGAGCACGGGCACGGGCTCTTCCCTCGGGCACCCGCCGCGCAGGGCCGAGCTCCGGCTGCCGAGCGCCCCGGGGGCGGCCTGCACGACAAACCTGCACGGACAGACCGACCGCCCCGCTCCGGCCTGACCCTCCCTCAGCGCTCCGGCCGCGGCGCCGCGCCCCACAACGCGAGGAGCCCGCGCCACCCCCTCCCCGAGGGGGCAGGCAGAGGCCAGGCGGCGCCGCACCGGGCGGCGGTGTCCGGGGGACGGTGAGGGGACCGATTTTACCTGTCGCCGTCGGCAGCGTCTGCTCCCGCGTTCACGGCTCGCCGGGCGGGAGGGGAGGCACCGGCGGGTGCCGGGGCAGCGCCGGCCGCGGGAAGCGCTCTGCCCGCCCACGGCACCAGCCCCGCCAGCGGCACGCCGGGAGCCCGCAGCCCCAGCCCGCGCCGCCGGCGGCTCCCGCCCAGCAGCCACCGGCGCGGCCACAGCAGCCGCCGCCTGAGGGGACGGGCGGGAATAGCGCGCTCCGTCCCGCCCCGAGCGGCGCTGAGGGGAGGCGAGGCGCGGCCGCCCCCGGGGCTCACCGGCGGGGCGGGGCGGGGCGGGGCGGGGCGGGGCGGGGCGGGGCGGGGCGGGGCGGGGCGGGGCGGGGCGGGGCGGGGCGGGGCGGGGCGGGCGGGGCGGGGCGGGGCCCCCGCCGGGGCTGAGTCGCGCCCGGGCAGCGCCTGGCCCGCGGGGGCGCGGCGGGCGGCCGAGGGGGCCCAGGGGCGGGGCGAGGCGGGGCGGGGCTGCCGCCACACCCGCGCCCCCGCAACCCCCGCGCCCCCCGCCGCCGCCCGCACACAGCGCCCCCCCGCACCGCCCCGGCCTGGCTGCGCCGTGAACCCCCCGCTACCTTGGCGCCAGAGCAGGAAGGGAGTTGGGGCCTGTGGGCTTGCGGGGGGGTGAAGCGGCCCCAGTTCTCTCGCCTCGTCTTGCGCCAGTCCTGCGTCCACCCGGCTGCTTCGCAGGCGCTTTCTCTCCTGCAGGAGCAGTCATGGACATGTTGGGAGATGAAGGCCCCCGTGTCAGCACGGGATTAGCAGATGCTGTGAAGTGTCTCTCCCATGTTCCCTCCATGCCAGAAGCAATCTGGTCAAAGCCTGCTGGGAAAGATGTTTTCTTCTTTCTTGATACTGGATGTTGCCCACCACCAAACAAACCTCGTAACTAATAAGCCCCAGTTCCTACATTTTTCTTGCACGGCAAGCATGTGAAAACTTCATCTGCAATACCGCTTTAATGCAACATCACTTTACATGGATTTGTTTCTTGAGAATTAGGTTATTTTATGTTTTCCAGAGTGTCCTGGAATTGGCCACAGCACCCAACAAGCTTCAATAAGAAAAAATTATTCTAACAAAGCTATACTGGTTGTGCGCAGCGAGGTGTGGGTGGCTGCCGGGCGCTGCCCCCGTGCCCGGTGGAGCCCGTGGCCGCCGGCTGCCAGACGGGCCCGGCGCTGGCCACGGCCCGGCCCAGCAGCCCCGGCGGGAGCCCCTGGGGGGCAGCGCGGCTGAGGAGGGGGGGAAATGGCCCACGGAGCTGCGGGAGAGAGCAGAGAGCCTGCCTGAGAGCAGCGGCCCTGCAGCCCCCGGGCCGGGCAGGGGGAGGCCGGGGGGGACCGGCCCGGAGCAGAGCCCCCCCGGCAGGGCAGGGCCGGGCAGGGGGAGGCCGGGGGGGACCGGCCCGGAGCAGAGCCCCCCCGGCAGGGCAGGGCAGGGCCGGGCAGGGGGAGGCCGGGGGGGACCGGCCCGGAGCAGAGCCCCCCCGGCAGGGCAGGGCCGGGCAGGGCCGGGCAGGGGGAGGCCGGGGGGGACCGGCCCGGAGCAGAGCCCCCCCGGCAGGGCAGGGCAGGGCCGGGCAGGGGGAGGCCGGGGGGGACCGGCCCGGAGCAGAGCCCCCCCGGCAGGGCAGGGCAGGGCAGGGCCGGGCAGGGGGAGGCCGGGGGGGACCGGCCCGGAGCAGAGCCCCCCCGGCAGGGCAGGGCAGGGCCGGGCAGGGGGTGGCGGGGGGGTACCGGCCCGGAGCAGAGCCCCCCCGGCAGGGCAGGGCCGGGCCGGGCCGGGCAGGGGGTGGCCGGGGGGACCGGCCCGGAGCAGAGCCCCCCCGGCAGGGCAGGGCAGGGCCGGGCCGGGCAGGGGGAGGCCGGGGGGGACCGGCCCGGAGCAGAGCCCCCCCGGCAGGGCAGGGCAGGGCCGGGCAGGGCCGGGCAGGGGGAGGCCGGGGGGGCCCGGCCCGGAGCAGAGCCCCCCCGGCAGGGCCGGGCAGGGCCGGGCAGGGCCGGGCAGGGCAGCCCGCGGGCAGCCCAGGGCCGGGCAGGCCGTGCCCCCCGCCCGGGGAGGGCCCCGCGGGGCAGGGCAGCACACGGTGTGTGTCAGGGCCGGGGGGATCTCTCCCCGCCCTGCCCTGCTGTGGCCGGCCCCAAAGGCCCCCGGCTTCCCCCGGCGGAGCCCGCTGTGCCGGGAGGGAACTGCCGAGCGCTCTCCCTGCCCGGGCCTCGCCCCACCAGCCGGGGGTTACAGGGGCTCTGCCCGGCACCGCGCGGGGGGCGCCGGCGGGCGGCAGCCCTGCGAGGCATCTGGGGACTAACCATGGTCAAACCACCACAAAATCAGAAAAATAACTGGAAACAAAAAGTTCCCGTCAAATGCTAGAAACAATCTCTTTTCATGGCTTCCACATAGTATTTCTCTGAGGTTATCTTAGCTCCTTGGGTCCAATTTTTCTAAGCTTTTTGTCTCATAGGACTTCTGTTCCTACTGGGGCTTTCATGTTACTACTAAAATCCTATGAAACTTTGAAGTATGGTGAAATAGCCTTCTTGATTTTCATGCAAGTTTAGGACAACTTCACAGACTCAACAGAATGGGTGGGATTGGTAGTGACCTCTGCAGGTCGTCTGGTCCAGCTACCCTATCAACCAGGATCACCTAAAGACACTTGCCCAGAACCATGTCCAGACATTTTTTTAATGTCTGCAAGGATGGAGATCCCCCCAACCTCTATGGGCAACCTGTGCCTGCTCTTGGTCACCCTCACAGTGAAAAAGCATTTCCTGATGTTCGGAAGGAATCTTTTGTTTCAGTTTGTGCCCATTGCCTCTAGTCCTGTCACTGAGCACTACTAGAAAGAGCCTGTCTCTGTCTTCTTTGCATCCTCCTTTCAGGTATTTGTAGACATTGATAAGATCCCCCTGAGCCTCCTCTTCTCCAGGCCGATCAGCCTCCCAGCTCTGTCAGCCTCTCCTCATAGGTGAGATGCTCCAGTCCCTTCATCATCTTCATGGCCCTTTGTTGGACGCTCTCCAGTACGTCCATGTCTTTTGTAGTAGTAAGGCGCCTAGAACTGGACATGGTACTCCACATGTGGCCTCACCAGCACTTAGCAGAGGGGAAGGATCACCTCCCTCAACCTGCTGGCAATACTTTGCCTAATGCAGGCCAGGCTACTGTTTGCCACCTTTGTGGCAAAGACACATTGCTGGTTCGTGTTCTTCTTGGTATCCACCAGGACAAACGGGTACTTTTCTGCAAAGCTGCTTTTCAGCTGGGTGGCCCCAGCATGCCCTGGTGCCTGCGGTTGTCCCTCCTCAGGTGCAGGACTTGGCACTTGCCCTGGCTGAACTGTTGAGGTTCCTGTCAGCCCATTTTCCAGCTTGTCCAGGTCCTTTGGATGGCAGCAAGGCCCTCTGGTGATATCAGCAGTCCCCCCACTTCTGCATCATCTGCAGACTTGCTAAAGGTACATTCTGCCCCATGATCCAAATCATTAATGAAGATGTTAAACACGACTGGATGCAGTGTTGGCCCCTCGGGTACACCTGTTGTTAGTGACCTCCATTAGACTTTGTGCCACTGATCACCACCCTTTGGGCCTGGTTGTTCAGCGCATTTTCAGTGCACCTCACTGCCTGTTTATCCAGCCCGTATGTCAGCAGCTTCTCTATGAGGATCTTCTGGGAGACAGTGTCAAGGGCCCTACTGAAGTCCCTTCATAACTTAGATATACAACCTGTATCATACAGGAGATAAACAATATCCACTGCTCTCCCCTCATTTAGCAGCCTAGTCATTTCTGTGTAGAAGGTCATCAGGTTGCTCAAGCATGACTTCCTCTTGGTGAGGCCAGGCTGAGTACTTTCAATCACCTTAGTGTGCTGGAGTCGTGTTTAGGTGCTTGGCACCTCTGGGGATGCTTATGGAGCATTCTTAAGCACACCTGCAAATAACAGGACTTCCTGCTGATATCCCCAATATTCCAAGGATATTCTCCTGGAATGCTGATTCCCACAAAAGCATGCTGTAAGAGTTCTACACAGTATTTTGCAGAAGTTTTGACTGCCTTTTGTCATGCTAACTTTTTTGTGGTGGCGACATGTGGATAATACCATAGGTAGACATGGAACCTGCAGCAACTGTCTTGTCTCCCTCACGCACACACTGTTAATTTTGGGGGCTGTAGCATTGTTATTGTGCAAGGTCCTGTAGTCATCTATTTCAAAAGGCAACTGCTGCCTCAAAGATGTTGTTCTCCCAGCACATAATAAAAGACAATAGTTGAATGCAGCAAATAAATAGGGGAGGTGAGGGCAGAGTAACAGCAAAACATCCCACCATGCTCAATATAATAAGGTGCAGTCACAGGGCACCAGCATTCTTGGTGCTGTGAAGGGCTTTTTTAGGCATCACAGGAGAAAGAAATTTCCAGGAGGAATGTGAAGGAGATTTGTGCCGTTCTGCTTTTAAAAAGTACACAACAGGATTGGTTAGATACCAGCATGACTAAGAGCTGGATGAACTGTATGAATAAGCCACTAAGACAAACAACATCCCAAGGGCAGGTTCTTCAGTTACTCTTTAAACTTGTCTTTCAAACACTAAGTTGGGAGAATGTCCTCAGCCTTTTTTTTTTTTTTACTGTGGCATGATTCTAATTATCTTTGTTTTCTTTGACTCTCAGCACCTCACCCACATTGTTAATACTCTGTCTTTGCAGAACAGTCTTGGAAAGGCATGTGTATTGAACACCCACTCTTCAGGAAGGTTACTGCTCTTCTCAGACCTGTTGTTGTTTGAATTATATAAGATACGGAGGCGGTGTACACTTGTGTATGGTTCATCAATTCTGCTGCTGGAGCATCTTCACTTCTGCCGTTTCTGTGGCTCTCATGTACACTTTCTTATTCCGCCTTCCGTCCTTGCCTGCATTGTACTGTTGTGCTTATGATAGCCAACATAAATCTGAAAATGAAAAAAAAAAAAAAAAAAGAGTGCATCACACCATTTCTTAGAAAAGCACTTTTAGGAAGATAATTAGTTTTTTTATAAATGTCACAATATCCTCCCTTTTGGCTACTTTTAATTGGATATAGAAACAACTTTTGGTATCAAGAGTTAATTTTTATGTTGACAGTGAAGAAGAGTGCAAAAACAGAGTAGGGAATACTACTCTGTATTGCAATGTTTATTCTAAAATACAGAAGATGTTTGCATATGCACATTAGTTTACATGCACATATGCATATTAGTTTATCATAATTCTTGGTATCCCTCTCAGGATCTCTATCAGCCCAGCTCTCTCCCCTATGTCACTGACAGTTAGGCTAGCTAGATAGCTACCAGGGGAAAGTATTATGGTTGCAGAATACTAATATTCATTTTAATTGACTAAAATGTTCCACTGCACTGATTCCTGATAAACTTTTGTCCAAATACAAGCAGACAGGCAGTAAAAGTAAAGAAACATACTTAGTTTTCTGGTAGCCAAGAAGCTGCTGGAAGCCCAGAGCTGGCCTGCAGACCTTGAGCCCAGGAGCCTTTTTTGGGAAGGTGGTTTCAGAGCTTAAACCCCAGGCTTTGCAGCTGGGAGTGTGGGCACACCGGACAGCCCTGCCTCTCCTGGCTACCTGGGTTTCTGACTGCTATCCATCACAGCAGGGGACTTGGGGATCATGGGAATCAACTAAGTTATCTGGAAATATTTTGATTTGATCTGAAACAAAACTGGTTTTGGATTTTGCTCTCCATGGGAATTTGTAAATGCTTTGGTTGTCATGCCTGTTTGGTACTGGTCAGCCTTAGCCTACACTAGCAAAAATGGATTAAAATGAAGGAGGAGTAATGATTGCTCACTGTATATAATTATGTATATATTAATGCATTAGTGTGTAAATTGTTGAACATAGTATAATGTAATATAGGTCATTCTAGTCATTCTATTAATTCACTAAGTATTGGTGCATAGAATTTTTTTTAAAACTGTGAACAAGCAGAAAAACACAGAAGCATAATTAACTTGGTTTAGTTGTGGTGACTGAAAAAAACAACCTGAAATTAATATTATTATATACTACTTTGATACCATAAAAATACTTTTTAAAACATGTACAGAGGCAGATGTTTAGAGCTGTGCTACAGCTATTTGCTGAGAGGAATGCAATAACACATTGTAAACAACAGTGTTTCTTAAAAATACTTTTATTAAACGTAACAGGTACAGCTGCTTGCTTGTTTAAAATAATGAAGTGAGATTATGCTGGTGATCTACAGACATCACCAGAGAGGTCTAAAATAGAAGAGAAAAGACAGAGGCAGTAGGCAGAGTACAGAGAAGCACTATGTTTTGTTTCAAAAATAATAAGCAGAAACAAACAGAAGAAATCAGGACTCCATTGCAAGTCTCACAACAAGCCACAAGTCTGCATGCAGGATAAAATCTAGAGTAACACTTTATTACTTGATTGTTTTGTTTACTTGTAGATAATTCTGATTTTGAGGTATATCTGATATTGCACTGTTTTTGCTAACACATTCTGTTGGGTCAAACATGTCGGGTAAGAGCACTGACACAGATCCATTTGACACTTAGTCTGGTAGCACCCCTTTGGCTTCAGTAATGCCAAAGCTGAGTTTTCTTCTGTAGAGGAATGAAGCTGGGTTAATTATCATTGATAATATACAGCTGTGGGTTGGCTTCAGGGGCGGCGGGTTGGCCCATGTAGGTAAGGTGCAGCTGTGGCTGGTTCTGTTAAGTGGTTGAGAGCCAATGGAGAGAGCAGCTGAGGAAGAAGTGGAGAGAGGAAGAAGCAGAGAGGAGAGAGAACACATGCCCTGGATGAGGTGAGGAGGAGGCAGCAGAGGGACCGACATGACGAGTATGTTGGTATGAGATGGTAAAAGACCTTGTTGCAGCTTGATAGTTTGGAGAGTGCCGCGACATTCTTTCTAATTTCTGTCAGGCATGTTTTAATCATCTAGTTATGACATGGAGTATTCTTTCTGGAACAATATGCTCTGAAGTGTTTGGTGTATTTTTACCAATTACTTCAATTAAAAAAATTGACTGTGCGTGGGAATTGCTCTTGTGATAGTTGCAGGAATAATTATGATTGGTGAGGGAATAGGAGTTCTTCAAACAATTTTAGAGAATATGTTGCACTAAAATGTCTTGTTCTATGGACACAACCATGTACAGTGCTGCAACACACAAGTGCTACTTTCCTAAGTGTTGTAGACCAGCAGGCTCATGGGATAACTCTCTTTTGCCAGTGTTTTTATTTCCTCTTCAGTGAATCAAGTATTACTAAAGTGGTATGTGAACACCTGTAAGTAAAATATTTCTCATAAATGTGCTCAGAAAAATTGAAAATAGATTGTGAAAAGTTATTTAAAGCATTATTTGACACTACAGTGTTAGGCATATTGGTGAAGTAAAAGGGTAGCAAAGCATGCTCTTTGCCATACAACAAGGACTTGCGTCAATATAGTGATTCCTGATCAGAGCACTTGTTTGATAATTAGGATGAAAAATCATATAGTAGTTCAACACATCAACTACTACTTTCTCTGCTTACAGGCTTGTTTGAAATTCATATACTAGTGATGGTCAATACCAGATGAATCTTTCGTGCTACCGAGAAGAGAAATGTACTCGCAGTTTTGTTACAAAGCTGCTTTTTTTTTTTTTTTTTTTTTTCCTCTTTCTCCTCACTTGGTACTGGAAGAATGTTACCAGTGTGCTTAACAGTAAATGTTGCAACTACATATCCATGACATGGCTAAGCTGTACAACACTGTGTTATGTTGTTTAGCTACTAAGTAGATAAGAACTGGTCTGAAACCAAGACAGAGCTAAGAGTGATGGAACAGGGCCAGAAGAAGAAAAGGTCATGAAAAGGATGAGGTGAAGAAGTCCCAAACAACCACCAGAGGACCCCTGACCCATTAGGCCACACATTAGGACACATTAGGCGTAGTAGATAGGACAAGTAATTCATAGAACTGTAATGAATACTCTAATACTCAGAAATGTCACTAATAGGTATAGATCAGCCATATAATGATGAACAGAGAATGAAGCCAGTATGCATATTGGGCAGAACTTACCCCCCTTGCATCCGGCGCTGAAAATAAAGGATGCCTGCTTTCTAACGCTCCAGCCTTGGTATTAGAGTTTTGTCTCTGATTTTTCAGTATCATGCTGACAGATTATTTTTTTTTTTATTTTTTGACAGGCCAAACTGTTATTCTGCTGTAAATTGAAGGATATAAAAAATACACTCAAAGCAATCATTATTACAGCAGAAAGTTGTCAGTACCTTTCGTGCCCTGTAGTAGTTGCTACAGGAATTTGAATTACATAATAGAAAAGAGTATATAGGGAATTGTGCAGTAACAATGGTGTAACTGCTGTGTGACAAAAGGCAGAGAATCTACATGATTCTGTTTGAAAGAGATCCATAACTTTATGAAGGACACTGAGATTCAGTACTCTGAAGAAATCAATTTTGACTGCCTGAAACAGCAATAAGCGTAGATATACTTAGGGAGTAAAGAGCTCTGGAAGAATGGATTGCCTTTTTATATAACCTCAGAACAAACCTGAGAAAAATTTAATTTACAAGTAATAAGGAAAATTAATTCTTTCTAAAATTAGTTATGTTAAATTGATGAGGGCTTCCACCTAGACTCTTGACAGGCACAAATCTAAGTGCTAATCTTTCTGAACAAAACCTAACAAGATGAGGTATAGTGATTAAAACTCCCTTCTTGTACTTGTGAAAATGAAGGTCTCTTTCAAGCTGATTTCACAAGAATTAGTTTTCAGGAGCTTTTTTGCAATGTTTAATAACCTACTGATACAGCATTAAAAAGTTCAAAAGCTTCTAAAATGCTCCTTAGTACAACTTAGTACAACTGCACAAGCTTCAGTGGAATTCAGTGGCCCAATCTTTTTTTACATTAGGGGTGTATTTAATATTTTCCTCTTTTCTGTTTTCAATTACTGCAAGAACAGGAATGGGATGTCGTAACCCAGTGAGATGTTCTGCTGACGGTTTAGAGCAGGCATCCTCCAAGCACATGTCCTGGGGTCCACGAGGTGTGCTCCTCTGTGGCGCTTGTCCACAGACAGCTCATGTCAAATTATTCCAGGTCCTAGATCCAGCTGGAGCAAGTGCCACTGCTGCTCCTGCTTGCTCACCACCATCTGTCACCAGGAGTTACTGGCCCCACTGGTATCAGTATGAAGGATCACTTGAGCTTTTCCTTTTCCTTTCAGGCCAACTCACTTTGTTCAGCTGAAATTGCTCTTCACTGGATATTTACATGTACCGATTTGGCTCTGCTGGAAGTGTATTAGGCATAATCCCTCCAGCCAGCTGAGAGGTGGAGCGGGGATCTCCAGCAAAGGACTGGTAATTCATTAACCAGTACAGCTGTCTGAAATGAGTGTGAGTGTTCCCAGCAGGGTTTTATGTGGAAAACTGAGTTCAGAGGAAGGATGAACATTAAAAGCATGTTATTTCTAAGGAACAAATGCTCTGGTTTTGTGCAAGTGTCCTTCTCAATTAAATCAATGATGCAATTTATAGCCAAAGTGACTCCTATATAATGGCTTGTTTATTGAAAAAGATTCTGCTTGGTATTAGGAGCTCATTAAACTGAGCTGCTGTAGGAAAAGACATTGATTTAGGCTTCCATGAGTAATGGTGTACCATCAATTTCCTGTCCTCTCAGGTTCTGCATTAACTTCTTTTTCTGTCTGTTTTTTCATAGTAGACATCATTTAGCAAAATATTTAATTTCATACTGAAAGCTTTCCTTAATCAGGCAAATATATGGCTCAGTTTCAGGAAAAACACTACCACTTAAGCAGATATAAGCACATACTTAAGAGTGCTCTATTTGAAATACCTACTTTTCTTTATTAGAAAAATTATCTGGATTTCCAATCAAACAGGATAGCTGAAGAGATAAAGGACAGAACAGAGAGAACTACAGCTTAAGGACTGAAGATGGTAGACAAATGCTGTAACTGAGACCATTAAAAGATGTGAGCAAAACAAGATATTCACATGGCAAGATAATCCTCTATATTAAACCACCCAATTTAATTGGGTATAAACAGGAAAGTTTGGGCATGTACATCCTTGTTTAAGTCACCTGAGAAAAGTCTTGAGAATGTAACCTGAATAGGACTCTGCCTGAGAGTTTGTCTATTCTTTTTCCAAAAAAGTCAATTAATCTAATAAAAGACTTCTTGTACAAATTTTCCTCTGATGTTATGTGAAAGGCAATGGAACGATCTGCAGACAGAAAACAGAAAGAATAACCAAGGATCATCCCAGAGCCAGCAGAAAGCAAATCCTTATAGTTGAAGACCAAGAAAAATCGGCAGGTTTCCCATATGCAGTCCCAGAAGCATGTGCTGTCCACCAAGGGAAGCAGATGATCAGCCTAAGCACATTGCTAGCCCCTGGGCTACTCGTGCTCTGGGATGGGACTCTTGCTTTCAGATTTAATGCAGGCACTTCAGAACAGGAATTGTTCAGGATTTCTGCGTAGCTGACAAAGGCAGTCACACAGCCACCGAAATCCTGAAAATCCTTCACTAATGAATCTGTTTGTCGCAGCATCTTGCAAGTGCTGAACCCAGCGCAGGTTGAAAGCATTTCCTTAGTAATTATAGTTGCAGGGCAAATTAATGTAAGAAACAGTGTAATCCTTCTAGGAAACCTCAATTTCCTCTTCTCACCTCTCTTTCCCCATTTCTTTTGTTTCAGGACCTGCCTCTTCAAAAGATTTTTGTGATTTTTTTTTAGTCAGCCTACCTTGACTTGTTAAGTTTCATTCCTACAGCCCTCCCGGGCAAGCAGAGACAGTTAATGCACAACTGAATAATGAGGGAAGTATCTCCTAGTTTCATACTTAACCAAGCTTTGTCACCTCTAGTCACCTCATTTTCTGCACTCATTAACGAACAACCTTTCCCACAGCATCTTGCCTCCCCAAATGAGCTGCTACCTGCTCATATCTTCCTCTGTTAGCAAAGCTTTTAAACTACTCAGAATTAGTTTGGGTTTAGGGTTAAACCTTTGGCAAATTAGCTGTAGTTTGATGAACACAACATGGTTATCTGGTCCCCGTTAAGATCTCATGTTAAGTGCTCCTGATGCTCTCCTTAGATAACATGCATAAGCTAATCACTGTCATTTTCCCCTTCCTGTTTTTCCTCTGGTGTTCTGGATATATACTAATAATACTGTTTGCTAAATTAGGAAACTCGTATTATTTAGAGTGTACCTTTCTTCTTCATGGATTGCTCTCCATGACAGAGGTTTGTTGTTGGAATGTTCCCAGTTCTGTCCTTGAGTACACTGCAGTTGTAACGCTACTGGTGACCTACTGAGAACACCATCTCTCTGCTGCCAAATGGAAATTGCTGTCCACAAATAAGAGAATTAATGAGCAATAGACAAGCAACAGAAACATTAATGGTTTGTTTTTTCACCTCTTATGCAGACCCTCTGGTTTTAGTTATCTTGTTAAAACTAGTATTATCCTTAAAAATTAAATTTTTAATCTGTTTAGAACAGTTTGTTCCTGGGAAAGCATGAATGAGGGGGATTAAATTATATCTGTACTATACTTTTCTTGGTGATTGGTAATTATATTGTCACTTATGATGCTATTCATTGCACTTAGCTGCATGGAACTGGGGAAAAACATGACATTTCCCCCTCTATTAGACATAATGAGAATCTATGGCTTTTCACAGAATCATACATCACTAAGGTACAGGAGTAAACAAAACGTGGGAAAGTTGTATTTGGAACAAAGGAATTTTTTCTTCAAGCCATAGTATAAAATATTTATATTTCCCAAGGGAAATATAAATGGGGAGGTAACAGGAGCAATGCCCAGTTTAGGTGAACAGCAAACACTTATTCTATGTGTCCCTTTTTCAACCAACCTGTCACCCAGTGAAATATATTTGAAAAAGGTGCCACAGAAATTCCAGCAAGTAACTGTCCTTTAGATGAAGAGAGCAACCATTTTTCCTGTCTCAGTTTTTGCACGAACAATCTAAGGCATCTTTAAAAGGACACAGATTTAAAAAAAGTGCAAAGTAGCCATCCTCTGGAAATAATACACCTGTCAGCAAACAGTCTTTGCATGTGCTTCCTGAACACATGGACTTGCACCTTTCTGCCTATCCATTTTCTTGAAACAGTAAGCATCTAACCTTGTAGTAGATAGTATGTCTGCCACTTGGATACTTCTTTTGGACCCAACTTCACTGCAATCAAATGCATATTCCTAATTCTTGATTGGAATCTGTATGGCATATTGAAAAGCTCTAACGTAAAAGGTGCTGTCCCAGTGCAATGTTCTTATTAAAACAAAAAACAAAAATCCATCTTTTTGGCAGTGTGGCATACTGAAGATACTGCATCATTAATAGGTTCTGAAAAGTTTTAGGTAGGAAACTGCTGTGTTATTTCAAAAGTTTGCATTTCTGTGAATCATAAAGAGTCTTAATTTGTTGTAGAGTTTGTCAAATGAACATAGTCAAATATGGAGAAGACTAAGAAAGTCCACAAAGAGTCAGAGTAACTATTTATGTTCCCAGTAGACTTGTTTGCATCCAAGTTCTTTGCAGCCAAACAAGTAAGATTTTGGTCTCAGTGAACTGTATCTCCTGCAATGTATGCTTAGGCAGAAATTTTCTAACACAGGTTCGCATCAGTATCACAGTGTAATCCAATGTAGTATGAATTCTTTGCTTCCACTTCCAATAAATGTCACTTGCCATAAACAAAGTACTTTTCAGACTAGCTGTGCAGAGCTTTCAAAGGTGACCTGTTTTTTGATACTAAGTGGTACACACTAAACACTTCTGGGAGGCTTTTTTTTCTTGTCAGGGTCACTGTGACCTATTATTTGAAAAAAAAAAAAAAAATCCCCTTGGTAACAGTCTTTTTCCTTCCCTTTAACAATGTCTGGCAAATTAAAACTCTGGAGAGACTTCTGTTGTATTATGCAAGCATATAACTTTGTCGTTTTAACCCTTATCAACCGATGTCACATTGGCACACGTGGAGCAAGAAGATCAACACAGGAAAGTACTTACATTTTTAATTATGCAAAAGGAACACAGAGAAAACTGAGACAACCCAGAACATATGCTGCAGAAGTTTTTTATTAGCTAATACCGTATATTGCCATGAAAAAATTCAAGAGGTGTTCACAGCTGATATTCTAAGTGTTCTTATCAATGAGGTTTGGTTTTTTAAAAGCAAGCAAAATCAAGGTTCAATCTTCTTAGAAAACTGGGTACTGTTACGTTCCTCTGTACACTTGCAACATCTAAAACCTGCCAATGGCCAGTGCTACTCTCCTGATGTTACAACTGGGTCTCAGGGTGACATTAAAGGATGAAAATTATTATTTAAATCTCCCACAATACTGCTTCAGACATGATGCTTTTAAAATGCTTTCGGGAAGCAGTCAGCAGAGCCCTGAGGGTTATTATTTTTTTGTAACTTTTTCCCCTACTCTTTGTTCTCAGATTGAGCTGCAATGGAAGTGGCACAGGGATCCCCCCCATAGGCTTCTCACTCTCAGGGTGGCAGCTGCAGCAGTAGGGAGCCCAGATGGGCACGGTACACCCCAGCTTCTGTCCCTCGCACTTCGTACAGGGAGTCTTGTGCTGTCTGATGAACTCCCCACAGCCAGAACACTGCAATGGGCTGATACCACTGACGATGTTGTGGTAATACTGGCAATTACCAGCTCTGGTCAGCACTTGGCATCATATCATTAGAATCACAGTGTTACTATAGTACCAGTATATTGCTCACTACTTTTAGGGAACAGTAACAAAAAACATTATTATACTAGCTCTATTTACTGAAAGAGGAAACAGGACTTCACTATCTGCTTATAATCCATATTTTTAAGCCACACAAAATTACACGGACAAATTAACACTCTGCATCTGCACTGATAGCGTTTAGAATGGATGCTGGGACACAGATTCTGTTAAGAAAGCAATGTTTATGTTCTTACACTGCAAGTGGCCATGGTCAAACTGACATAGCAACTTCTTGCAAGAGCGACAGGTCTTTACAGTGGTGTAAAGTTAATGGCAATGTTAAAAATTCTTTATCAGATTGTACTGCGCGGCGAGGTGTGGGTGGCTGCCCGGCCCAGCAGCCCCGGCGGGAGCCCCTGGGGGGCAGCGCGGCTGAGGAGGGGGGGAAATGGCCCACGGAGCTGCGGGAGAGAGCAGAGAGCCTGCCTGAGAGCAGCGGCCCTGCAGCCCCCGGGCCGGGCAGGGGGAGGCCGGGGGGGACCGGCCCGGAGCAGAGCCCCCCCGGCAGGGCAGGGCCGGGCAGGGGGAGGCCGGGGGGGACCGGCCCGGAGCAGAGCCCCCCCGGCAGGGCAGGGCAGGGCCGGGCAGGGGGAGGCCGGGGGGGACCGGCCCGGAGCAGAGCCCCCCCGGCAGGGCAGGGCAGGGCCGGGCAGGGGGAGGCCGGGGGGGACCGGCCCGGAGCAGAGCCCCCCCGGCAGGGCAGGGCGGGGCCGGGCCGGGCTGGGGGAGGCCGGGGGGGACCGGCCCGGAGCAGAGCCCCCCCGGCAGGGCAGGGCAGGGCCGGGCAGGGGGAGGCCGGGGGGGACCGGCCCGGAGCAGAGCCCCCCCGGCAGGGCAGGGCCGGGCAGGGGGAGGCCGGGGGGGACCGGCCCGGAGCAGAGCCCCCCCGGCAGGGCAGGGCCGGGCAGGGCCGGGCAGGGGGAGGCAGGGGGGGACCGGCCCGGAGCAGAGCCCCCCCGGCAGGGCAGGGCAGGGCCGGGCAGGGGGAGGCCGGGGGGGACCGGCCCGGAGCAGAGCCCCCCCGGCAGGGCAGGGCAGGGCCGGGCAGGGGGAGGCCGGGGGGGACCGGCCCGGAGCAGAGCCCCCCCGGCAGGGCAGGGCCGGGCAGGGGGAGGCCGGGGGGGACCGGCCCGGAGCAGAGCCCCCCCGGCAGGGCAGGGCAGGGCCGGGCAGGGGGAGGCAGGGGGGGACCGGCCCGGAGCAGAGCCCCCCCGGCAGGGCAGGGCAGGGCCGGGCAGGGCCGGGCAGGGCAGCCCGCGGGCAGCCCAGGGCCGGGCAGGCCGTGCCCCCCGCCCGGGGAGGGCCCCGCGGGGCAGGGCAGCACACGGTGTGTGTCAGGGCCGGGGGGATCTCTCCCCGCCCTGCCCTGCTGTGGCCGGCCCCAAAGGCCCCCGGCTTCCCCCGGCGGAGCCCGCTGTGCCGGGAGGGAACTGCCGAGCGCTCTCCCTGCCCGGGCCTCGCCCCACCAGCCGGGGGTTACAGGGGCTCTGCCCGGCACCGCGCGGGGGGCGCCGCCACACAGGTTAATTTTTAAGTTAGTGTTTTCAGCGAAAAGGCTTGAAGTTGACTGTGTGCCCTGGTTGCTTAGGATGCCAAGAAGGCTTCCATAAGGGATCGATGGATCCCTCAGCTGCTGCCCGAGACTTCCAGACTATTTCTCTTGTTATGCTTGCTTACGTTTTCCTCTACACCATTACATTTTAAAGATTATTATAAATGTATATACCATTCCAGTCAAACTCAGGAGTTGTGATGCTTTCTCACTGTTGGATGTTTTGAATCAGGAGATACTCTAACTCTTTGTTTAGGGAGAAAAGTTCAGATGCAGTCTAATGAGTTTCATTACCTGTGGAATTGTTAGGGATGCCGCCACGGACTGTAATGATCAGTGCAAGGTCTCATGCCACCTTAGCCGTGGTGTTCCTTACTGCTATCTCTTTCATGCTGCTGACCACCCTCATGTTTCCACTGCAGGGTGTATACTCAAAGCACGGGTGTGTTTTTGGAAGCGTTCACTACTGAGATACTGTACCATCAGGCAGGATTTTCTCTCAATAATTTAGCATGTATTTGCACTCAATAAAGACTCATGATTTAAAATGCCTGCTCTCACATGAAAGTACAGAAAGCCTCATTTACTGTGCCAAGATAACTTTTTCATACACTTCAAATCTGTACTGGATGCCATTCTCTTCTTGGATATCAGCAGGAACACCTGGGTATCTGGAGAAAGAGGAGAAGAAAAAGTAAAAGCCAACAAGTAGATAAAAGTGTCATTATTACAAATGACCTGTAATTTATCCAATCAATTAGAAGAGTTGTTTGAGAAGGAGACAAAAATACCACCCTTACAACAGGTATACTAAGTACAAACTATTTTTAAAAATCATGTTAACTACTATCAGCAACTTGTATGCATATCTTTTTAAATCATTAAAGCACACTCTGATGCAAAAAAAACCCTCCTTTTCGGCTTAATCAAAAAACTCCACATTCTTGTTAAAGTCTCCAACATGTTACTTAAAATGTCTGCAAATATAGAAGAGATATATAACACTTTTGGATTTTTTTGCTTTGATTTTCATATGAGTAAAGCATTTCTTAGAACTCTATGACAGCTTTTTAAAGTAGCTGACTGCTACCATGCAAAGTGTTCCTCTACACTCCAGTTTTACTAAACCAGTTTTTATTAACAGACACTCTCAAAAATCTCTTCAGTTCCCTGTGACAGAATAAGGATTTTGTATGAGTAACACTGAAGGAGAAAGAAATTTGAAATTTTGTTTGCTATGTTTACTCTGTCAGGTTTCCGCTTTAGCGAGGCAACTACCTGCTATTTTATACATTCATGTTTCAAGGCCAAATTCTGATTTCAGTACGCTGGCCAAAACCAATACCTGAGAGACAGCCAAGAGGTAGGAAGGGGAGCTTTGTGTCTGACATCAGTATACTAAAGCAGGCTCATGATATGGCACAGTGCAATTCAGGATGTGTCAACAGTTGAACAAGGTGACTTACCCTCTCTACTCACCTTGTCTGTCTCTCCCACACCTTTCTTCCCTGACCCTACCTATTCTTCCCCACTTCAGTGCTAACCCATTCCTGTGCCCTGTGCAGACAGCTTGACTTGCTATTTCTTCCACTACTGTCTGTAACCAGCTGAGAACCAAGACGAGAGTAGCAAGAAGCAGAAGAAGAAGAAGCAGCAGAAGATGAAGACGACGATGAAGAAGAGGTCCTTTCCTTGCTGGTTCTTGAGGCAAACATCTGAATTTTTGCCACCTCCTTACTGCCTGTTGGATGTAAACTTGTTGGAGAGGACACAGAAGTATGACTGGAATATGACAAGGGTAACATGGAAGAAACCACAGTGAATGGCAGAAACTTGCAGTTCAATACTTGTTCCTACTAAGTTTGTTAGGAAGAAGTAATTTTCTCAAGAGAAAGGAATAACCTTAGAAATCTATAAAGGCTCAACCCTCCCTGCTCAAACCCATTTAATTTGGCAATTTATCAAAGACACTGAGAAACTAAATACCATTGACTAACAACGTACTGAGAGTTGCAAAGCTTAGTAAATATCTGAGTAGCTCTAAAATAAGAAACAGTAAGAAAGTTATTTTTCAAGCAAACCAACAGATACAATTCTTTACTGTAAAGATTATGGGGAGGTTGCAGAACACAACAAGTTCCAATAAAACCTCTGCGCTGATTGTGGTGCAATTCCAGGTTCTAAATAAAATATGACTCTGGGGAAAAAATACAGTGAAAAGCGCCTGTAACTCTGAACAAAACATGGCCTTAATAGGACTCTCACACATTCAAATTTGATTATTAAGTCTCCCATCTGAACACAAGCTAGAAGGCATCTTGATACTTACTCTTTGATAAGTTTGTAGTCTTTGTAGTCGATTTCTGGAAAAAATGTGTCACTTTCAAATTCCTGCAAAATTCTTGTCATGAACAGTCGATGATTAATTGGCTTTTCCATTGCTGCCTTTAGAAACAATAGAAACAATTAAAATTGAGCTGTTCCTCTGCAAAACAGCTCAACCTTGCATGAAATAGTGATGTTTATTAAAATTTTTATTATCCTTGTTTTATAACACTATTTGAAGTCCGTAAGACTGTAAATTCTTATTTGGAACACTAGCATTCTTTACGAACTCTCCAAATTCTTGTTCCGCCTGCACCAGCCATCACCATGGCAGCATTCAAAAAGAACCAAGGGGTAAGAGTCTTGGCACATTGATACTGAAAAAGTCAAGTAAAGAGTTAAGAGGGAAACAATAAGTCAGCAAAATATTAATGAAATTATGTGTCTTGATAAACTTGTCCTTGCCTGAACAGACATAGCCAATAGGAATTAGTGCTGCAGTTCAGGTAAGAAAGTGTACTGGTTAGAATGGCTTTTTGGTTTGAACGACGGCAAAGACACTGCACATGCTTTGAGGAACGAGGTAAAAAGTTCAACACAGAGGAAGACTTTAAGCCTTCATCTTTAAGACCCTCAGTGAAGACCACCAGGAGACAGTGCACAGGCCCAAGAAGGAATGGCTGTGTTCCGAGAAATATTCTACCCCTATAACTATGTCTGTCCTTCCCACGAATATGGATGTTTATGCTGTATAAATTCCTAGCAAAGTGTGCAGTGTGTGTGTGTGTTAGGAGGAGCGATCCCCCAAGCACCCAGTGCTGAATAAACAAATACCTGCTTAACAGTCACTCTGGCTATTGAGTCATTTATTCGGAACTTCCCTGGCATCAACATTTTCTACTTGTAGATTGCACACCAAATACGTTATCTAAAACTGAAACTCAGTTATTCTATTTTATGTATTATGGGATTTAAGCAAAGCAGTGAAAATTGAACTCTAAATCTCCTATTTTGGACTCTGCTCAAAAGTATTCTAAAAGGGTAATTTAATCTTGTGCAAGTTCTACCTGGTAAGTGGCAGCAATACCTATTCTCAGAGCTTGGGGCATCTCATAGAAATTAAGAAAAAATTTTGAGTAGTCCTGTGAGAAGAAGGAGCATTATGGGCTCATGTCAACATGCAGTTTCTGAATCACACCGCTTTGAGCAGTGGGAGAGGCCCATACCTCAAGGTAACTTGTTCCGATGTTTCATTAATAACACTGCTAAGGATTTATAATGTATTTTTAGTCTGCATTAGTTTGCAATTCCAGTGATCAAATTAACTTCAGAGTTTGATCTCTGGATTATGGCAAAGTGATAATATGTGTTGAAAGTAACATAACAACAACAACAAAGAAAATTTCCAAGCTCCTTGGATGAAAATAGTTATGAAGGGAGACACCTGTTAAGTGAGCTCCTGACTTACAAATTCATACAAACTCAGGAGTTGAAAAAGTACATTTTGTCTCCAGATCAGACTGAAAAGTGACCGCTTCAAGACTTTCTGGCATTTAAAACATCCTATTAAAAGCTATACTGGTGCTTATTATAATGCATATTTGAAAAGCTTATAGCTGCTCCTCCCTTTCCCTTAAATTGGCAATGAGCAATGATCTTTGTTAAAGGTGATTCACCATGCAGCATGCTATTAGGTACTACTTCCACAAGTACAGGAACTAAGTAATAGCAAATATAATCCAATAAAACTAATTGGTATCACTGCTGAGAAGTTAGTTTCTAGAAAAGCTGCTCTATTACTACAGAATGGCTTAAAATGGAAGGTGAAGTCACAGCACAGCAGCATCCAACATTGCACTGGTGTTCATCCAGTTTGTATATAAATACCACATTTCTTCTTTCTTTAAATAAGGGTGGAAGGAGAAACATACACCTGGAGACTGACAGAAGAACAATAATCTGCTTCGCAAATAAAAACATACCGTGTTCTGTAAACAGAAATACTTTTGTAGTAGAAGAATAAATCAACTTCCTACACAGCTCTATGGGATTTCAGCTTCAGCAAGAACTCTGTACCACCAAGACAGGCCTAGGAGGAGCATACAGAGTGACTGACCGCAGATACTGCAAAGAAAGCTGAAGCATGACAGGGACTGGAGGGTGACCACTGTTCTAGATAAATGGTTGCATGAGTTGAGTGAACTGATCAGCTGTGTAACTGTTTTGTCCCCAAGTTATTAAAAAAAAAAAAAAAAAGTGCAGATACTTCCTGAGTTAGTCAGACCAGCTCTGGGGGTCTGCGTGTGCACACGGCCCATGAATACTACACAACACACAAAAGGAACTTGGGAGAAGAGCAACAGGCTCAAGCTGGCTTCAACCGACATACTCCTTCTCAGCAGCTGGGAATGCCCCATGCCATGACAGTGGAGTATACTACAGAGATGGGCAAGAAGAAACACATTTGTAAAGTGATTTGACTTTGTATTTCAGTTGCTCTGCTCTGCTAAGTCTAAGTTTCACTTATATTGGGATTTAAATACATAGCTGAATCATGTCGTGGGATGACACCCTGACACCTAGCCTTGGCTGTTCCAGGGCTATGTCTGACTCTGGTTACTTTCATGAGGCCTGATCCTGCCCTGTGGACCTACCTCACCACCACGAGCCCTGGCTGGTGACGTCCCTGTCATGCCAGTCAGGTTATTGCCCATGGGTTCCAGCTCCTGTTCCTTTGGGAGCACCTGGTCCTCCATGTTCCCTGACAGTAATTTCAAAAAACTTCACATAGGTAAATTTTGTGTCAAACATGAAACTTTCCATGTATGGAGTCTCTAAAAGAACCTATTCAGAGAGGACTGGACTCTGACACTGCCTCTGTAAACTACTGCTATGGACCTGGCAGGATGGGAAAGGAGCTTTATCACAACACTGGCATTTTCATGAGGATTAAATTAGTTCCTCACAGACATTCAGTTCACTCTTGCCCTGTCCAGGCCGCTCTTCCCAGTTTCACCACCTTTTTTGGTACAGAAGACAAGTTAGAGGATGTATAGTGCTGATTTGATAGAATGTTGATATACTTTGAATTTAATCAAGGAGATACCCATTATGCATATTTACTCTAATGAACAGAACAGGGTGAATATGACTTTGTTTTAATGTAACATACACAAAATACAAAGGTACAGATGTAAATAATCTTGAATATTTAAACAGAATGTGCAACAACTGAATATATGTCTAGTGATCAGGCGATACTGTGGGAAGTTAGCACAATATTCAATGGACAAAACATTTCCAATAATAGGAGATCAGTACTACCTTTTTTGGTTTTGTGTATATTGTAAATGTGAGGATAATGTACATGATGGAAAAGGCAGTAAGAGAGAACTTGTGAAAAATAATTGTACCAGGGCAAGAGGAGGGGATTTTTAAAACAAAATGATGATGTGTCTGAGCTCATGGTTCTGTAACTTTGAAAAATCTGCCTCCTCACTCCATGGTCATTATGTTACCCACACTCCATTGCCACACTGGGTCTCAAAGTCACTCTTGGTATGGTTTTCATTTACTGTGTTTTTCCCTCATAATCCATTCAGTTATCTTTGGCCTGTACTTGTACCTGGACTGGTTCTCCTTTTGTTGCATATGTATTTGCTCTCCACACAGGCTCACCAAGTTGTGTAACAGCTACTGAACATTTTAAGATATCACCTCCTGACACAACAGGGAAAAGCAGTGCTGATTTCTGGTTCACGTTAAAGCACAGCCTATTAAAACCATGACTGTTTATCTTTCAGAATCACCAAAACTACTCCTCAAGCAGAGATTACTTTTCAGAAGAGGGAGGACAAGAGAGCTGTCAGGATCCCTCATGTTGTCCCAGGTATGTCAACTCTATATGTGAACCAGTCTTGTATTACTCACACATTATCTTCATAACCCTGTGAAACATTTAGCGTACCCTCATCTTTTTGCTCACTTCCAGGAAATCCTCAGCCTGATGTAAAGACCACCTTCCCTGTAATTTCCAGCTGCATTGAACTGACCGCCATGTAAGATTAGATTATATCTGCATGTGTAGGACCATTGCCTTGAATTAGTTCCTCTTGGTAGAGCACACGTTAAAACAGCCCTGAAACTCTAGAACAAATAATAGCTGTGTATTACACGTAGTTTCAGAAGTATTATATGGAAAATTAATCTTCTTTAGACCTAATCACCAAACCACTGTACACTAGTGGACATAGCAACCAATTGCTGTAGAAGGGACCAATTATTCCTACTCATTTAAAGATTCACAGGTTTTAGGACACACACACACACTGCTTCTGCTTTTCCATCTTCTACTGATTACATAAAATAAGTAAATCAGCCAAAGTAACTACATGAGGCACTTATTTTTCAGGTGTCTTTCTGGACAACAACATTGTCAATCCAAACAAAGTATGAGAACTCTATAAAAGAGAAAATTTCAAATTAAACATTCTGTTTATTTACATTCTTTTTTTCAGCCCTTAAAATGTATTGGATTATTCTGAAGCCACAAGAGTATTAAAGAAATATACTTTACACACTAAAAAAAAACCCCTCACAGCTGAAAATGTCACAAAGTTTTAGACCTTACCTAGGTAAAAGGACTTGCTTAAGTCAAACTTTGGCTATTAGGAGAGTTGTGGTGATAACCAAGAGAATCAACACCTTCAAAAATCCTTTCTTCCCACCAACACTGCCTAGTGAGGCAGGAGACACTGCATGACCAGTTCTCTGCCAGGAACAAAGGCAAGTACAACAAAATTCTGCTATGACTGTTACCAAAATGCCTGACTGTTTTACCCTTGCATAAACAGATACACTTTAGTCACTAGACCTTTCCACGAGCTGGTCTCAAAAGAGGGTCTTTTAAATCTTTTCCTCTATGATCTCTGCAAGTATCTTTGAAAAAGAACTTGAAAAGCAACAACCTTTCATAGCTGCATGATTTGTGTCTGCAACTGACTCACATATTAACCTCTTTTAGTCATTATTTTTTCCCAGAAGAATGTCAAATCAATATGTTTGCTCACAAGAATGAGCACACAAAAAGCTTGTTAAGGAGTAAGAGCAGTAAGGAGTAATTACACCTTTGTTTCCACATTAAAAATCCTGAGAGTTTACTTTGAAGGTTCTACTGGAAAAGCTGGATATGTCCCTCTCAAGTCTGTGAAAGTATAAAGATGCTGAATTAAAGTTTTTTAAACTTTTAAAGGAAATTATTAGTTAATCCACTAGTCCATGGCTAATATTGGAGTTCTGTTTCCTCTAAGTTTATTTATAACTAGGTAAGAACAAGAAGTATTGGCCACCAGAAGCATGACTACAGTAGTCACAGACATACTTTTACAAAACATAAATCTCTATGGGAGGACAGTGCTGTCAGCTGTAATGCTGTGACCCTGCCACGTATATAAAACAGGCATTAGGGAACTGCACGCAGAGTGCTCAAACCCTTTCTAAAAAAACACCTAGAAGACCACAGTAACACAGGAAAACTGCCTTCTCATTCCTATCTTTTTGTTCAGACAACTACACATGGGGAAAATCTTCCATAAAGAATGGTGCTGTGACATTATAGTAATGAAATAAGAGAGTTAGTTTGCATATATGCCAAGAAGACAGTAACCTTCCTTGGAAACAACTGCTCAGGACCATAAACATGCACAAGCAAATAACATTATCATAAGCCTAGTGGTACAGATGCAACCAGACCTTCAGTCTTCACTTTACATAAGGTAAAGTTAGGATTAAGCCATACTAATTACTTCACTCTGAAACAGAACTAGTGGAGAAGCCAATGTAATGCTCAGCTTTTTGCACTAGTTGCCCCCAGAGTGGAATAATGCTTCAAGCCTGCAGCGTGATGCCCCACCATGTCAACAGCATCACGTAGCTCAGAGGAGCCTGCTCCTTGCAGCATGTTCTTTGAGAACAGTCTTTGAAAGGGTGCAACACCACTGCAACCTGCAAGAGTGGAGCATGTGAGCATGGAAAAATGAGCTGACTGCAGAGCTCCCTTGTAAGTGAATCTCAATCCTCAGTCACATCTTAGGCTGAATGCAACACTTCAAAAACATGGTAGCATACATGTTAGTGGAATGATATTAAGTTGTGTGACTGTTGGAATGGAGACTAGGTATGCAGCTCAAAATCATTTTGTCTTACATGCAGGCAAGGTAGAAAATTTACTATTAAATCTTTTATAGTCTACAAGAAATTCAGACATACTAAAATGTAATCTTTATAATGTATGTTCTAGTGTATCAGTATTAGCTAGTGAAGTTTCAGCAGGCTTAAAAAAAATCATGATAAAACTAGTGACTCAAATTGTTATTACTTCTCTCTTCTAAAGAAGTGATCCTTATGGTCCAGCAAAGATCTGAAGCTTAGCAAATGTGGCATTCACAACCCACTCAGGGCATTCAGAACCCAGTGAAGCTTATATGCTTAGTCAAGAAACTCTGTTTAAGAGGGTAATTAATCATCTGCAAGAGACTTGCCACACTAAATATGAACACCAACTTCATAATTCAGTAATTTTGAAGAATGAAAGAGGGTAGATTACCAAACAATATGTCAAATACTAATACACAGAAAGACACCTGAACATGAATATTAGATAAAACTTTCCCTTGGAGACCACTGGAAATTTAATTTTCCAGCTCAAGCCTCTTTGTTGAAGAAAATCCCCAAATGCTATTTATCACCAGCATCCATTTTCTGTTATGGCCAGCATAGATATTAACTAAACAGCAAAACAAACAAAACTTCTTATGAAAGAACTTTTTGTTCTGTTATGAAATTACAAGTTTCTTCTCCAAATTTAATACATGAATACAATTCTGTACTTCAGCAATGTGACCTTGAGTGTCATTGTTTACTTCTGTGGCATTGAGAAAGCAACAAGGTGAGCAGGAACATATAAATTAGAAGAGACAATTCTAAATGTTTGAGATGCTGTAGGAAAAACTGTTTTATCAAGGTGAAAACCCATTTGACATATAGCCTATTCTGGTGTTACTAAAGAGGCCTTGGTTATGAGGACCTGAGTCATAAATTTTTCTTTTTTTTTTAAGTTTTGTTGCTAATTTGGGTGTCGTGTCCGTCCATCCCCACACCTCCACACCCCCCCCCCCCCCCCTTCCCCGGTAGGTTCACTGTTAGGCACTTGTGCTTGCTTATTTTTACAAAGACAGATTTATATCAAACACTTTACAAACAACATATCATAAGATCATACCATCCACATAAATAAATCTACATTTTTTTTTAAGTCGTTGTTTAATATTTGGGGATGTGCTGGACTTACAGTTCCTATTCCTAGTAAAATCTGAATGTTGTTTTAAATCAGTCTAAAAGACACAGTTTGAATCCAGTTAAAAGAGACTAACATAATTTATACTGAGCAGACCCCCTTAGGATGTCCAAGTAGTGCTATTTTTTAGAGTCAGAGCTAAGACGTGAACTCCTCAATTAAGAGACAATACCTCCACAAAGAGTGCATCTGTATTAGTGTCTTAACTCAGAACAGAAATGTGGTTTTGAAGTGAATCTTCCAAATGTCCCCATTCACCGTGCTTTAGTTGTACTGGGCAGCAATCTTGGCATGCACGTACTAAACTTCTTGGGGGTAAAACCAAGGCAGAAAACCTGCTGCAGGAACATGTCCAATAAGCTCTAATAGCTAATAGGGACTCAAGGGCCAGAATCAATGAGTGAGTCACCACCACAAGTTTTCCTGCACACAACAAACACTTATGAGACAGGAGACTCAAAACATCAAGTGCTCACACAAAATCATGGAGTGCCTCTCATGACACATAATGGCTTCATAAATGCTGTGACCTACTGGCCACTGCTGGGCTGTTATACTCCTTCCTCATCCATACCATCAACAGCAACACCAATTACTTCTGGAACTTAGGAGATCCAGAATAGTGCAGAAGATCCAGTACAGCATCACACTGAGATCCAAAGAAATGAAACTTGTACACCTGTGCTGTGAGAAGTCCAAAAGCTTCCCTGGAGGCAACAGTACTACCTTGTGGTTGTATCAGGAGATCATAAACCTGATGAGGTGATCACTGTCAAGTCAAATTTAAGAAGATGAAGGCTGCACATGGCTTTGAACTCTCCGTGGACCGTGGGAGCTGTTTTAAACCTTGTCTGCTCTCACATCCAATTATCATACCAGTACACTACTCAGCTCTCCCCATCCCTGCCAAAACGCTTACTATGTCTAGCTGCTCTGCCTTTTCCTGTTGCAGAGGTCAAGGCTCAGAAGAGACAGTTTCCCAGAGTATGCTGTTGAACACAGCATGAATGTGTTCTACAGCATGAATTATGTCCTACATGAGGACTTGGATGGCCACCCTGTTCAGGACTCACCTTTCTCTGTTCTTCACAGGACTGGAGGCAGCTTATGCCAACACTCCTATGACCCTTGAGTGTACTGTGTCCTTGAGAGGCTAGGGGCAGTAGGCAAGATGGCCATAAGCAACAGACCCCTGCACTGTGTCCTTATACATGTTCAGAAGCTGTCAGTCTTGCTCCTCTCTCTTTTGCAGTCCTACAAAGAAGAGGTTGTAACAATAGCAGTCTCTTGCCTCCATCCCATTCCTCGCCCTGCTGTTGCTGAAGGCACCATCCTGTTCTGAAATACCATCCAGGAACACACGCTCTAGCACCTTTGCTTGCCTCAGTTCTTAGGGGCTGGGCAGGGTATAGCAGCCATCTGTACATAAGACTGAGAGACAGGGTGGACACATGTCCCGAAGAATGCTCTTCTGCACTCAGGCAACTGGGCAGATGTTCTATCTCAGCATAACTCTCTGGATGAGGATAAGCCAGGCTTGTGTTTCAGCATGGTATCTGGCAGGGCAGCATGAGGCACAGAGGTGATGCAGTATTTCAAATAAGGCAGGCATTCAAACGTCTTGAACTACCCTTTGCAGAAAACAGGTGCCAGCACCCATTTTTAGTCTGAGGTTCTTTGGAAACCTCTGAAAACATGTGTGAATCTGCCTCAATTCACAGGCCACCCTTGTTAAACTTTCTGGCTTGCTACCCTGTGTCTGGAATCTGGCTGGGACGTGGGTGTGGGAAACCAAAGAGAGCAAAGGCTTGGAAGATCACGCAAACACTGCCACACCATACCATCTACAGAAACACAGCTTGGAGGATTGCTTCAAGGAGCGCAGTGACAACAATCCTGATCATGGTGGACCCCCCCATCCCAAACTGATTAACTGATCAGAAGTTGCTACAGTTAGCAGCTATGTTAAAAGGCTCCACAGGACAATAAACCATGCTCTTTAATGATACAGACTCTGGAATTGTTATCTGGCAATGGCAAAGCTGTTGTAGTAGCTCTTGACAGATGGCCTCAGTTATGCGCCCTCACATTCAATACGTTCTGCCTCTATTCTGGGGAATCCCTATGCCTCCAGCCTAAGCTTGACCCCTGTGACAAGGGCTGAGGATCAACCAGGGCAGAGCAGATACAGTGAAGACTCCAAGAATGCTATTACACCCCAGTCTTCCTACTCATCCTCCAAGACATCCAAAACAGCCTATGACAGGCTGTCAAAGCAGCCTACCTGAAGTAAGTGCAATGGGTGCATGCATGAGTTTACCGTTCCCTTTTGTAGTGATCCTGATTGAAACATCACTGTACACTAAGGATTCAGCGATCCACAAAACAATTAACCTGAACAGACCCAGGCCTGTACTGTGCTGTGCATATTCCTTGGCCACGGGATAAGCTCAGCCAGAAAATGGCAACAAAGGAGCCAGCAGGCTGCTCCTACTTCATACTGACAACTATGCTGCCTGCATGTCCTTGCCTTTATCTAAAAGAACGGCAAGAAGTTCTCATGTTAACATCCTTTTTTGACAGCCAAAATGACAAATAGACTTGTTTTCTTGTAAGAAAGCCCTGTAATAGTCTCAGTGACCAAAATGAGGCAGCCCTTTCTACAGACAGGGTCTGTGCAGCATGCTGCATGTGGCTTGGACGCTCATTCCATGCCACACAACCTGGAGTTGCAGGGATGTAAGATTACTTACACTATTTTGTCCTTTGTTAGCTCCAATAAGTTGCATTTTAAATGACACTTGACAGAGTCTGGGTGCTCTTCTTAACAGGATCATAATGGATTAGCTCTTCCTAGTGCAAAACAACTCTCTACTGCACTGTTGTTTGGCTATGCTGAGATGCAGAAGAGGAGTTACCCAGCAGACACAGTACTGTTAATTGTAAATGAGTAGGAGAAGCCAGGTGTAAGATAAGGAATAGAAAAGTGTTGATGGTGGATGGGACCATCATCTGCAGCAATCAGTATGGCACTTTCCAGAATGGCCTGCTGTCCTCATCAAGGTCTGTCTTCATAAAGGTCTACCCAGTCTGAAAGATCCAAAATTTGGGTTAAACTCCCCAAGGTGCTAAAAGTGGAAACGACGTGTCCTCAGTACTACCTGTTTCACACCACTCCTGTTGCGTTTAATTGCTGAAGTAGTTACAGGTAATTTCTCTATCACAGGCCTATACTAATAAGGACAATCAGTTCTAAACCTTTGAGCCATCCAAACAAAATAATGCTTTAAAAGCAAATACCTACAAGGACTGAACAAACATTATTTGCTTCAATTACCAACCGCTATTTTACTTCCCACACATTTCTTCATGGTATAAGGGAAATAATCCTGTAATCCTCTGTGCATCTTTAATACAGGCACTAAAAATATTACCTGCAGTTTGATAGAGATGTATGGTTTCCATCAAACCCTTTTAATCAAGATCACAAACCTAGTTTGATTGCAGAAATCTGTATAAAACTGTCAGATTTCTTCCTAACGAATTAAAAATTCCTTTGAAATGGCCCAAGTAGATGAAAGGGGGAAAAAGTTGAAATTTCAAGTCATACTCCTATATGCTGATCAGCACAAGTAGTATGTTGCAAAAAAACCCTTGATCAAAACTGCCTATTTATAATTATTGGTAATAGTTTACAAAATGGCATTGTTTTCTACTAAATACAGCCAGACACTGGAAAAATAGTTGAATTGGAAGTCTACAACACAGACACTTCTGGAAGAACAAGCAAAAATAATCAGTCTTTGCAGCACTAGATGAGAACAAGGCCATTATATGGAAGGAGTAAATGCTTTTGCATACACTATGAATCCTGCAGAATTACAAGCAGAAGCCAGACCCGGTCTCTTACTTATGTCAGGCAGATATGCCCAATCTGAAGAGAATGGCTCCAGAAATCTTACTGCCTGGAAGCAGGCATTTTAAAGGCTGAGAGTGAAGGACAGGTTATTTCTGTATGATAATACTTAATAGACTGAATGCATTGGGACATCAAATATAGTGGACTTCACCACATGCGATAATGATTATAAAACATAAATTAAAAAAAAAGAGGAACAAGAGTGTTTTACAGGCTATTTACATATGCATATTATTTTTTTTACAACCTTAAAAATATCTAACTACTTTATTTTTTTTACTGTAAAAGATGCATTCCCTAAGACACAGAGAAGAGGTTCATGAAAGGCACAAACTGCAAACAAAGGCAAGACATATCATAAAAAGTATTTTCCCACCTCATATACATATTATCAGCCCTAATTTGCTACCAGGAGCATGATGGCGTTTTCATCACACACCTGAAGTCCAAGTGCCAAACAAGAAGTGGAATATATTTTCCAGCATAGTCATGATGACTAAAGGACAGCAGAACTGCTTCCTTTATTGTAAATAAATAAATAAATAAAAAATTAAAGAAATTGCTTTACAAGTCTTAATTAAGATTTTTTCTTTTATTCAGAAGAAAGAATGCTTACTGCTGTCCTTATTCCATATTCTTCTGATTTATATGAAGGGAACTAGGGTTGACGGCCATAATCCCTTTTGTGGTACTGTTTGCTAATAAATACAAATTATATAAGAACCTAACAAAAGAAGACAAAATCAACTGAGAGTTAAAGGGCAGAACTTTGACTGTGTAGGGGCTGAAAGGACTACTCTAGTGATGTGGGTGGAGGCACAGAGTTGACTAATCTTTACATCCATATTAATGGAAAATGGGAAGGTTTGCGGAAAGGGAGAAAGATGGCTGAGCAAACATAGGGAAACACGAGACGCATTTTATGCCAGACTTCCCTGCTACAGAGCTAATTCTTAGTTCTAAGGACAGGAAGACTGTTACATTTGTGGGAAAACAGGAGAGTTTATACAGGGCTTTGTCAGTGCAGAGATGGTCCTGATTAGAAAGTGGCACATGCAGTCATCCTGGCACTTGAACAGACACCTGAATACCAAGACACCTTAGACACCAAGAGAAACCTGGGGAGCAGGAACGGTAGGGATGTCTGGTTGCTGGATGGCAAAACAGTGAGTGCTTCCTTTTCTTGTATGATTATCTCCTGTTATTGCTGATACCACCACCTGCCAGCTCTCTCTAAGTCCTCTTTTCTCACCTGTACACCTGTATAGTGTCATACTCTGGCTAAAAATGCCAGATCAATTTTCCTTTCTTTCCACATCCTCTGCAGAGCCAGTCTACTATCTCAGTAAAATAACTGTTACGGGATGGGTTTTGGTTGAAAAACTAGCAATTTAGATATTTAAGAAAAGCTCTCAAAAGCACAGTAACTGCATGACACTGGACCATTAGCAAGAGCACCACCTGGTTACTTGGACAGGCATTTTAAACTTATGACTTGAAATCTTACTCTCCAAGACTTGTTCTGCTGGAATCACTGGAGGGTGCTGGGTGACATGAAGGAAAAGCACTTCCTAAAGGGCAAGTAATAGGAACTTGAGCCATCCTCATCCCACTGCAGAAAATGAGTGATTTAGGAGTACTCTGAAGATACCTTGTAAACTGAAGTGCCTCCGATGATCCAAACCATGTCTACTTTACTTCTTAACTCTGGTGAATCCAAAAGAGTTAAAGCATCATCCAGACTTTTGGAAAGATAATGCGCTCCTTTTGGGGTTTCCCTAGAAAAAGCAAAGTTTTATTACTAAATAATTAAAGGACCATTCATCATGATAATCAATACAATCTAGACATACAGTATGTTTTGCTGAATTCACAAATAACTAAATGTTTCACATTAGTTAATTATTTTGAAATGCCTATTATTGCTAAACTATGTTAGAATTCTCATCTGACTGCAGGACTGTTTAATAAATCACAGTTTAATCACAACTGTGACTTAAAAGGCATAAATTACAGATCTGAAATTTTATATCATGTTTTTTAAAAAAGTGTAAATGAGAAATGTAGAGGTTTATAAAATTAAATATAGATTTCTACCTGAATTCCAGAACATTAATATTTCACTCAATCGAACTAGTCAAAAATGTCCCTATCTCCCAAGCCCCCCATATTTAGCCCAGAACACAGCAACATCCTCCAAAACCATTTTAAGTGGACATTTTTGTTTAAGAATATTTGGATGACTGTGGGTGATGGATTCAAGAAGAGAGCTCTGAAAAAGGACAGCTCTTCCCTAAATGCTAATAAAAATAAACTTAAAAAAAGGGATTTAAGAGCCACCAGTCTAAGCAGGATCTAGAGAAATACAGTTAAATACACCTGTCAGAAAGACTGCTGACAATTGTCAGATTGTTTGGTGTAGAGCTAGGACTAGTATTCATTACACAAAGTAACAACCATTGTATCTTGTGAATTAATTACAAAATAAAAGAAATAAAAATAATAATTAAAAATTTACAGGTACACGAGTGATATCCCTCGGAACCAACAGTAGAGATGCTTCCTAACTAGACATCGAAAAAATCACAGAATCACTGAATAGTCACGGTTAGAAGGGGCTTCTGCAGATCATCTGCTAGAGCAGGTCCACCTAAAGCAGGCTGCACAGAACCATGTCCAGTCTGGTTTTGAATATCTCCAGAGGAGACTCCACCAGCTCTCTGGGCAGCCTGTGCCAGTGCTCTGCCACCACCAAGGTAAGGAAGTTCTTCCTCATATTCAGAAGGAATTCTCCTGTGTTGTAGCTTGTGCCCATTGCCCCTTGTCCTGTCGCTGGGCACCACTGAAAAAGAGCCTGGCCCCATTCTCTTGAAGACATTCATAGACATTGATGAGATTCCCTCTCGGTCTCCTCCAGGCTACACAGGCCCAGCTCTCTCAGCCTGTCCTCGTAAGGGAGATGCTCTGGCCCCTCATCAGCTTCGTAGCTTCTGCTGGACCCTCTCCAGCAGTTCCATGTCTCTGGTGAACTGGGCAGCCCAGCACTGGGCACACGCTCCAGATGCGGCCTCACCAGGGCGGAGCAGAGGGGGAGGGTCACCTCCCTCCACCTGCTGGCCCCGCTCCTCCTCGTGCCCCCCAGGATCCCACTGGCCACCTTGGCCACACGGGCACACTGCTGGCTCATGGGCAACTTGCTGCCCACCAGCACTCCCGGGTCCTGCTCTGCAGAGCTGCCCCCCAGCAGGTCACCCCCAGCCTGTGCTGGTGCACGGGGCTGTCCCTCCCCAGGAGCAGGATCCCTCACTTGCCTTTGTTGAACATCATGAGGTTCCTCCCCACCCAACTCTCCAGCCCGCCCAGGTCTCGCTGAATGGCAGCGCAGGCCCCTGGTGTGTCAGCTGCTCCTCCAGATCTGTGTCATCAGGAACCTGCCGAGGGTGCCTCTGTCCCTTCACCCAGGTCACCGATGGGCAAGTTGAACAGGGCTGGACCCAGCACTGACCCCTCCAGCCAGGCTCTGTGCTGCTGGTCACAGCCCTCGGAGCTCTGCCATTCAGCCAGCTCAACCCACCCTGCTGTCCACTCATGTAACCCACAATGCCCGAGTATGTTACATTTAGCATTACTTGTGTTACATCTATTGCTACACATATTTTTAGGTGCAGACTTCTCATTTGTTTTAAAGGCCTATTAGTCATCATACATACTTGAGCTCCCTGCTGAGCACGATATTAATTCTGTCTTTTAAAGGACGATTCTTCTCAGGAATGGAGAACCAGGTTTTTCTACCCATGATCACTGCATTCTGTTTACCTGAGTAAGAGAGAAAACACTTATTAAAGGGTGGTTTTGCTCCGTCCTAAATTTGGTTTGGTTGTTTAGTGATATGGCTGGACTTGCCCTCCCTGTTCCGAACTTCATTTCAGCAGTTAAAAAAGGTACAAGCTTAGGCCCTGATTCTCAAATTAGTCACATCCGTAGAAGAACTTGTTTGTGGCCTCAAAGTCTTGTCAGTCAGTTGACACGAATGTAGCCTCATGCACACAGATAAAAGAAAATAAAAAAAGGCATGTCACTGCCCATGACATGCATTACACGGACACTAGCTCTGCTATAGCTACAGGACCAAATTAATCTCTGTGTGTCAGAGCAACTCATACCCTCAAAAGAGTTCTTTTAGTGTTTTTTCCCACTAACAATGTCATTGTTCTCTTTATAAATCTGAGCAGTGTACAGTAATCGACTTTGTCTTTTCATGTTCCATCGTTCCAGTTATACAATCAGGAATAATTGCCAACTTCGAGCATTATCTAATTAAAAAAAAAAAAAAAAAAGGCCAGGTGAAAGGGTAACTTTTAGGAGATGAACCAGCCTAATTAAATCCAAAGCAGAAGTGCGATAGGTGTTCAATCATATTCTAGATTTCACTCTAAGTATCATTTCTGACCAAACATTCATAACCTGATCATCTCTTACAAATACCCTAAGAAGAGGGTTTCTCTTTATGAGGAAATTGAGTTATCAAAGAAATAAACAGATGTTGAGACGCACAAAATGTCTCATCAGCAGGAGAGATTTTAGAAAAAATAAAATAGTGTATGTTCACAGCTTTCCTCCCTGCTTCTTGATCTGAGAGACCACACCAGAGAATGGATGCTCCAGTTGTTTATTAGCGATATCTAAAGACCCTTCTCTGGCAGATAAGCTTCATGAGCAAGTTTCCAAGAGACATAGTGCAGTGTCAATTTAGGTATGTTAGCACAGACCACTGGCACCACTGCTGAAGGAAATGTAAAAGTTCTGAAAAACAAGCATATTTTCTGACTAAAGGATCACAAAGGGATGCCTGTGGCGTCAGAACAAAGAATTGTCTAGACAATAGCTAATTTAAAGCCATGGACAGTGCAGGTAAGCATGCAGACTAAATGCAAGTTTAGGTGGTGCTTCTCACTTTCAAAAATCAGTGACTCTCTGACTTTCTTAAGTCAATGGTGTGAAGATTTATGGCAGCATAACCCATTAAGAGGTCTGGTTATGACACAACTGAACTGCCTAGCATCCAGCATCACAGTTTATCAGAAGATCTGCAGGCAGGATTTAACTAGATGTTTCTTTTTAGTTGTATTTGAAACACTGTTTTTTGATTATGGGTTATCTGTGCCAGGTAAGATGCAACTTGCAGACATATAAAAAGACTTGTGTTCTGTCTTTTTTGTATGTGAGGTTGCAAGAGGCTGAATCACGTCTCCAAAACATAAGTAAAATCACTTAAGACTGCTGCAGAATGAGACTAGACATTCCTTGTAAAACATGGATAGGTAGACCTTCAATCAGAATATGGAACAGGTCACTTAATCAAAAAAAGGGCAAGTTAGGCTGCCAAGAAGTTTTAGCAAGTAAGTGAGTTTTGCTAGTCAGCAGTTTTAACTGGAGCATGAAAAAAGAAACACAGAAAAGAGAGTGATGATGCTGGCAAAGAGAGAAGCAGCAGAAATGGGAGGATAAACCTGTTGTCTCTCATGGCTCTGATTCCATCAAACACAGTGAGCCAGTTGCATGGCTCAGGGAGGTCCTATTCCTCCTCTCCCGATGCCTCTTTCCTGATTCTACCATGCACCTTGTACTCCCAGGCCCTGCAGACACCCAGCGGCCTAGCCTACTGAGTTAGAGAAGTAGAACAGCTTAAGGAAATGTCAATCCAGCACCAGAGTCGGTAAGAAAGAGGAATGGGAGCCATGTGGCAAGGCTTGTCTCTTCTGGCAAAGACAAGTATGCGAAGTACCTGATGAGAACAAATTAGCTGTTTTCACCTTCTTGTGTGTTTGTGCCGATTTTCACATTTTTTTTCCACCCCACAGTAACTTGTTTTATCTCACCAAATCTATAGTCTATAATATTACTTTGCTGCTGGCCCTGAACGTTAGTGCTGCACACTATCAGTACAGTTGGGTATTGCTGTGTACAGATATACTGCATACGTTTTCACTTTTCTTGCTGTATACTATCAGTACAGTTTGGGTTTTCTGGTGTACTGCGATGGCTCAGCAATCAGAAAAGCAAAATTACTGTCAGAAAGGTCAGAGGGGTGGAACAAATGGCCAAGGCTGAGCGACAGCAAACAAGTTAGATAAGCTAATACAGCCTGAAAAAAACTCTGGTTAGCATATAAACTGATTTCCATTTTTAACTTATTCAGTGTTGGAGTTGTGGGTTAGGACAGGTACATGAAGTTTTCTGCCCTGTTGGGGAAACAGGACTTTGGCATTCTTTTTTTTTACACATCACCTGCAGCCCTAAAATATCTGCCTCATGTCCTGTTTCTTTATCTAATCAAAACAACCTGCAGACTTGTGAGGCTTGGGAGTGTGGGGAAGGGCAGGCTGTTGGCAGAAGCAGGGCTTTTAAGTCAGGGAAAGGTAAAATTACCAGACTTTTCCGTGACTGATGCCACACGAAGTAACATAATATGTAGAGGCACACCTGGGCAACAAGTACATTACCTTCCACGTGGGATGTGCTAGTCATTCTTTGGAAGTACCTGTACTCATTCCTGGCAAGAAAACATGGAGCGCATTACAACGTGGTTTAGGGATAAGGTGCATTTTTCTAGATGTGAAAAGAAAATCCTAACCCGAGTAGGGGGAGAGGCCGGACCGGTACCACGCCTGAGGCCAGCCCTTCGGTTCCGGCCCTGCTTACATGAGGGCCACCCTGCAGCCAGGAGCCTGCCGGCCCGACCCCCGGGGGAGCTCCGCGGCCCGGTCGCCGCCGCCGCCCCACCCCCCCGCCACCGCGGGCACTTTCCCGCCCTGTCGAGCGCCGCGCGTTGCGCGCTGGGAGCTGTGGTCCACCCGCGCCCCCGCCGCCCCGGCGGGGAGAACGCCGCCAGACCCGCGGTACCTCAGCGACGGCCAGGGCAGGCGGCCGTCCTTCCCGATGCCCATGTTCTGGCACACGGCCACGATGGAGTTCAGCGAGCGCACCATGCCGCCCCGCCGCCGCTTCCCGCCGCGGCAGCCTGGGGAGCGAGCGAGCAGCGAGCGAGCAAGCAGCGCGCAGCAGCGGCGGGGCGGGGCGGGGCGGTGGCATAGCTCCTCCCCTCTCCTGCGGCCCCGCCCTGCGCCTGCTGTCGCATCCGGCGGGGAAGGTGGTGCCAGTGCCCGCGGCCGGGCTCCGCCATCGCTGCCGCCGTTGCCATGCCGCGGGGGCGGCGGCGGGAACGCGGCGGCGGGGGGCAGCAGCTGGTGCTGAGCAGGTTCTTCGGAGCGGCGGGGAGCGGCGGGGAGCAGGGTGCCGCCCGGCAGACGGTGCGCCCGGGGCGGTGGCGGTTGGGGCTCAGGGCGCCTGAAGGGCGAGGGGCCGGGCCGCAGGGGCCCTCAGGTCCTGTCACCTCTTGATGGTGGCGAAGGGCCCTCGGGCCTGTCTGGTTACCTCGTGTCACTAAGTCGTGTCTGAAAGGGTGGCCCGAGCTGGCCACGGCCCCGCCGCGCCAGGTGCCCTGCGGTGGCCCCACCAACAGACGGGGCCTTCCAGTCACCGGTGCTTGCTGTAGCATCGTTGCCTTGTGTAACACGGTAGCGATACCTCGTTCTTCGGAAACAGCTAGGACATGCCCGCCTTGTTGGAACTGAGGCTTGGTAGGGGTTTGGCGTGCAAGTTTGGGTCACGGGCCTTAGCGCCTTTGCAGTCGTGTTGGACCCTCTGGCACAGGTTCTGCCGCCCGGCGTGCAGCGGGTTAAGCTCATGGCCCAGGTCGTGGTGGAGCTCGGGCAACTCTGCCTGCACTGTTAGGTGCAGGGCTGAGGGAGCCTGCAGCAATACGGCAGCTTCTCCATGCTGCTGCTGGGAAAAAATTGCTGTCTCAGCAACTGGATTTCATTCTGAGTTCATATTCTCCAGTCTCCCAGTAGTTTGTGTTTCTAGCCCTTTCTAGCCCCTGGGAACGCATGCTTTTCTCAGTTGTGTTTCAAATCAACCTTTTTTGTTACTTTTGGTCCAAATACATTACAAAAGGTGTGATTGTCCCTTTCTGTCCATGCAGAAAAATTGCTTTGTAATTAGTGTTGATCTGGTGGTATGTAATAGTGGATGTGGAAGGGAAACATTGCCATTCCTGTGGGCTGTGCATATGGATGCATTATGTAGAGGTTACCAGCTTATTGACTGAGGATAGAGTTCCTGCTTAGTTACAAGGAGATTGAATTTCCCAGTAATACACTTAAAACATCTTGAGATTACCATATGAATCGTGCATGCAAGCTGCTAAAAGCACCAGTTGTGTTTGTCTGCAGAGTGAAATGGTAGTGTGTTTATACGTTATTGCAGTTGCAAGTTACTTCTTTATATTTAGTCATATTTCTTACATTCTGTCAAACAGAAAACATCAGTGATGAAACAACATAAATTGATGAATTTTCTGTTTATGAAGTGTTAAAAGTACATGTGTCAAAAGCCATCTAAGGAGCACTAGTCAAAAGTACTGTATTCTATCCAAACTCAGGATGATGCTAGCTAGGTGTTTACAGATAGTTTAGGAAAATCTTTTAACGCTTTGGGGACGGTGTGGAGAAGACACTCTTCCATCATTGGGATGTAGGCTATAGGAAGCCGTGCTTTTCAGAGGTGAATAGCCAGTATCTGGCAAGAGGAGGGCTCTGAACTGTGGAAATGAGGATTTGCAGAAGAGATCTGATTCAGACACAGGGCAGTAGTGTGTGGTATGATGGGAGAGTCTGTTAAGTGCTGGTTCAGTTCTCTAGCTCTAAGCTGCCTTTTGAAGGTGTGGTAGCTGCAGGTGTTTCTTCTCTAGTGCAACAGCCAATTTCTTCACAGAATGCACTATCTCTTTTCGTGTTGTAGCCTTGAATGTTAGAGGAACTATTTTATTAGAAAAAAATGTAGATAGGTAAAATAGTTAGGGATTTAATATATTGTAAAGTCATTTTACGTTACCTCTTTATGTAATGATGGGTGCGTTATTTTCCTTTGTGGAGGATGGCAAAGAACTACTTTGTTTAATTTATG
Organism: Falco rusticolus; assembly: GCF_015220075.1. Lineage (NCBI taxonomy): Eukaryota > Metazoa > Chordata > Aves > Falconiformes > Falconidae > Falco > Falco rusticolus. Next base: position 921,702 of record NC_051210.1, read on the forward strand.
TTTCAGGCTTCTGAATTTGGCACAAAAAGGAGAAAATCAACTGAAAGCAATGAACCCTGTGAGAAGAAGACCAAGGCACAACAGATTACTCTAGAAGACATCTGTAATCCATTGAAGACTCAGGATAAAAGTGAGTTGACTGTAAACAAACCTTCAAGCATTTATACCCAATAAATAGTTTTTCATTGTCAAATGTAAAAAAAAAATGTTGGATACTTTAGGAAGTATCTCTTGAGTATAGCAGACATCTCTGAAGAGCCATTATGAGCATAATAGCTACACTTCTAAAGCACCTGTCTGTGGCTCAGAAGCTAGGTATTTGAGCCTTGCTCCAAAATTACTCTGCAAATCCCCTTCAGCTGACTCAGCTTTAACAGGTTGTTCAGTCAGTGAAGTCTGGATGCCCACGCAGAAATGCTGTAACTTCCCTTTCTGTGTTAATTATACAATCTGTCTTTTAGTCTCAGGCTGAAGCTTACTGACACCTGACAGCTCTGTAGAGTCTGCCCTTTGACTGGGATACCTAAAGACTACCTTAGAGTAAATACTTCTAATGCAGTGCTCTTAACTGCGAAATGGCAACCACTTAATTACAGTGAAAATGCCCATGCTCTATTTGGCTTTGAACCATGAATTAAAAAAGTTAATGGTGCTAGTAGAAAAAAAGTAATCACTGAATATAAAGTTCATTACACTTATAATTCATTGAAAAGAATTAGCCGCTATAATTTTTTTAAAGAGGGTGCTATATGCAGTTTTGTGGATATGATGAAGTATCACTCAGACACCATCAACTAGCAATACTACTCCTTAAAAACTGCTGAAAAAAATACCATGTCTGCCAATATTCTTAGCTAATTTTGTGGCTTTACAATTATCAGTCCAGAAAATAATTGTACTGCTTCTCCCATGTATGAAGAAGCATTTAAGTGAGGAGTATTGACTTTCCAGGGAAGTAACTAAGCTGATTACATGCATGGTTCGATCAGGCTGGCAGAAATAGTGCAATGGGAGAGGAGAGGAGAGGGAATGCAGGGAAGAGAGAGACGGAGCAAGCTGATTGTGTTCTCTGCTTACTGATGTCATTCTGGTAGACATTCTGTTTCAGCAAATAAGTTGCTAATATGTTTTTGTTGTGTGTTTTTACTGAAGAAGAACCTCTGAAGTGTGAAAAGCCTCGTATATGTTTGCAAACTCTAGACAGACTGAGAGAATTCTGCAGTGATTCAGACCAGCAGTGTAACAGAGTCCAGAAGGATAGTTCTCAGGAAAAGGAATCTCTGAGTTTGGAAAAATGTCCTGCTATTATTGGGAGAAGTTCAGAACTGAAAAACCATCTGCAATCTTGGGACAGTAGCCCAAAGGTTGCTCAGAAGGTATGTAGAGCTTTGATCCAGTGCTGTGTAGATTACTTCTTATGGCTTAAGGAAAGCAAGCTTTGGCACAAGATTCCTTTTGTGTTTTTGTATTCTGTCATGAAATAATGCAGCACGACCCAGTAGACCGGTGTTTGTATACAGATGTTTTCCTGGCAGTCTTAGCACAGTGAGCAGAATGCATCTTACAGCTCTTCTGTGATACCACTGAAAAAAATCAGTAATGAGCAGAAATGCTGGCAGTGTATCTTGTTACTGTGAACGAACCTATAATATCGTAATAACAAATGTTCAGTGTGTCCCTTTGCTCAGCTTTCTTTCAAGTTGTATGAGTTTTGATATGGGCTGTAAAATTCCTAACAGGCTTTCTTTGCAAATATATGATTCAGAATTATTACTGAAATGTAGCTTAATCCCCTTGTTTATAAAAAACCTTACTACTAAAGATACCACTTTTTTTTTTCCATCTGCAGAAGGTATGGATAGCTCCCTTGAAAATTATCATTATACCTATGATACACATCAATAACAGTGTAGTAGTGCTTTGTTTCCCATTTAATTATGGGGCTAATTAACATTAGTTAATTGGTTTGGTTTGGGCCAGCTTGCTCATTTTGAAGTATTCAGGTCCTAAAAGGCGTCTCTTGGCTTACTGTGGTGGCGGTGTGTTGGGACTCAACTGCTCTTTAACAAAGCTTTACATCTGGCTTTTTGAAGGAAGGAAGTTGTGTGAAAGGTTGTAAAAGTTGATTTGACTTTCCGTGTCTGAAGGTCATGACCTTAAACTGAGTTGTTTGAGTTGTGTGAACATGAGATCAATATAAGAATAATGAATTCAACAGCTTGTGGCAAGAGATTTCTGTTGTTATAAGGGATTGAGGATATGTAGATGTGGTCAGTTGGAGAACACAGAAAACTAATTCCTTCTCTGTCCCTCTTTCAAACCCTTGTCTGTCTGGAACTTCTTGATTTCTGATCCTTTGTCCGTGCAATTACATTGACATCAGATGCTGTCCCTGCTAGTTTAACCTGTAAATCATACTTCGGTGTGTCTCACAGGTGTTTGAGAACCAGTTCTAGATGCTGAAATTATGACATGTGTGTGTTCTAACACATGTACGTATTTGCAAAACGCATGGGAAGTATTTGGTGACTTTCTTTTCTGTAACACTGGAGACAGCACGTGGCTGGTATAGGCTGTCGGTTAAAAATGGGTGTGTTAAAGTAAGCACAGCAGAAGTGCACATTCGGTGAGCAAAGGAATGTGCAACTCTCCATCCACCAGGCTGTGGGCCTAAGATGGTTGGTTGTTTCTGCAGAATTCAGGGTTCTCTTTTGCTTTGAACAGATGTGTGTGTTGATTTTCCAGGTATCAGCTGGTGCAGTGTTTATGCCTTCCTATTCCAAAGTTGGTTTCCAGTGCACTAACACTGGTGTGCTTTTTATAGCAGTATTGCCACTGCATATTCATATGCTTAGGTGCTTGTTGCCAAAGAGCACTTGGGTCCAGTTGATCACACGTTGTCTGTGAGATGATGGCAGCTGTTAACTCTCCCTTCCTAGATCATGAGGAAGGTTGGCTTTAAGCGTGTGCAGAGAGATTCTGCAGGCAAGGTGTGTGTGAAGTGGGTGGTGAAACACTGGCTCAGGCTGCCTAGAGCAGCTGTGGGTGCCCCATCCCTGGCAGGGCGCAAGGCCAGGCTGGACGGGGCTGGGGGCAGCCTGGGCTGGGGGGGGGTGTCCCTGTCCATGCAGGGGGGGTGGGACTAGATGACCTTTAAAGGTCCCCTCCAACCCAAACCATTCTATGATACTATGAAAGTAAAAGTAAAGAGCAATTATTCCGTACTTAATATGCTCAGTAGGTAGTGAGGATTCATGACATACTTGACAGAGCATTGCTAGCATCTTTATAGGACACTTACTGAGTGGGCTGGCCAGGCAATCAGGTGAGGAAGGGCTGGCCTGCCATCCTTGGAGTGGCTTATCTTAGGTGTTTGTGTCTTGCTTTTTTCTGAGTTACAGCCTTTTTATGTGACTAATTTTCATCTAAATTCCTTAAGCAGCTAACTTACAGCCATTCAACTTCCTTGTGTGTTTTTACTACTTTTACTTTTGTGACCTTATTTCACATGCTTTTTCACAAGAGTTTTGTCTGTAAAATGAGATGCGGTCACGCTGCTTGGCTGGCACAGAGCTTGGATTGAAGACAGCTGAATCCTTAGGCTGAGGATTCTGCAGCTGAGACATTTAAGCTTTTGGGGCCATCTGAGTTCTAGGCATGGTACAGCTTTGTTTGTATTCGGCTATGTTGTCTATGGTGTCTGCTTGTCAAATAGGTCGTCCCTTGATTCTGTGCAATTCTGGGAATTTCACAATTTGCAGTTAACAGTACAGATAAGTCGTCTTTTTTTCCCCATTGTCTTCTACCTGCATTCTTTGTACATTCCCATGACTCAAAGTATATGATTTGCACTACCTCTGTGTTTCTTCTTCTGAGCTACCATTGCTCCTAAACAGTCTGTTGACTTCGTTCCTTGTAATCTAGATGGGACAATTGTTAGAAATGGAAGTTTACCATATTTAATTGCAGATACAGAAACTCACAGCACAACCTGCTCAATTGTGTTTTGTGTAGTCATACACTTTAAAAACTTGTGGAGAGTATTGTCTTTGTATTTCATCTTTTTAAATCACTTTTATGAGTACTTGGTGTTGATACAAGTGAGGAGGAATTTTGCTGTAAGTGAAGCGCATCTTATCAGTGTTGTTCACTGCACTTCTAAAAGACTGAATCCATCACCCTGCTTACAATAACGAACAAAACAAAGTTGCAGAGCTAAAGTTGTTTGGCTAACATAGGCTACACAATGTCACTGTAAATGATAAATTCCAAGAGAGTGGGCTCAAAGCCTTAACTGTTAAGCATTTTAGAAACTGTTATATAGATTTCGTGTGGTTAAGAATAAATTATTTTGGGAGGTTTGCTGAGCTTATGAAGGAAGGGTAGACTGGAGAAGAAATACAGTTTTGGTGCTTGAGACGATCAACTGAGACTCATACTGAATTGGGTTATTTCTTGATTTACTGTGGCGTTTTGGAACACCATTAATCTCTCTGTGGTGCAGTTTCTCATCTGTAAATTGGAGTAGTAATTCATCCTTATTTTTATATCTGACCGGTTTTGACTGCCCGGTCTTTGCAGCCTGTGTGCCTCTTGGTCTGTTTTGAGAGCTCATGATACCACAGGGATCTGATTTCAGCTGAGATGTGTGAGCACTGTGTTGAAGTTGACTAATTGATGTAATATCTTTGACTTCCATGACTTTTAATTCCAATTAAACTGTATTCTGTATATCCTACTTTAATAGTTTGGCTGCAGTTCTTGGGGCTATTTGATGCAAGAACAGCCTAGCTCTATGGTCTATGTGAGTCAAGGTCTGCAGGGGCGATGGATTTATTTGATGATTCCTAACTATACTTTTCCATCTTTTATTTACAGGAGGAGTTACATTGTGATCTTAGTCAGTTTTCTGCATCTCTGAAGTCTTATGAAAATACCCAATATACTTCAGATACAAACCTTAATAAGAGAACCAAAAGTATTTACACTCCACTAGAACTTCAATTCATAGAAATGAAGAAACGCTATAAGGATGCTGTTTTGTGTGTGGAATGTGGATACAAATATCGATTCTTTGGAGAAGATGCAGAGGTAATTTTTGCCAGGGTTATGGAAAGACACTTGTGTTGTGTTGGTGTCGTACTAGGGTCTGTGGCGATTCCCAGAAGTAAGGTTTTTGTGGGGCATAAATTTCGTAGGTTGTTTTTAGTACTCAAAATCAAGACAAAAAATCTGCATGCTTAAGTTGAAGACTATCCACTGTGCATATGCTTTCTACCACAATAGCATTTACGATTTTGTAATCATATGCTAGTGCTTGCTGTCCTGCATATGGGGAAATTAAGATGAGGTCATAGGGTAATTATTTGTCAGAGTTAAAACTGAAAAACTTTCAGAGGTGAATTTTCTATCGTGGCCTAAAACTCTACTAGGAGTATTTCAGTTTGGAAGACAGTGGAGTGAGTGCTGTAAAAGTAGATGCATATAGCTGGTATAGCCTGAGTGCAGAGACCATCTTGTATGCATGTTCAGATGCAGCACCTGTATGTGCCAGATCTGTAGGAACTGGAAAGTACTTTGCAACAAACATTATTTTAAAGTGATGGCTCATAAATGGTTCATAATGATATTTTTTTTTCATGATCTGTCCCAAAGTCATTGCTACCAGCCTTTGATCTGTGCTATTTCTACACTTGAGACCAGTGAGAAACTTTGCTTAGTTACTGGGAATTACTTATGATAATCAAATTTGTACTCTGTAATTTGTCTACTTGCTTACTGGTGCACTCACAGTCCAGAAACAGAAATACACTATCCAGGTACAGAATTCAGTGTTTGTCTGCAGTTCCTGTTCAAGACCACTCTCCCTAGTCATTGGGCAAAAAAGCAATTAGAGAGCGTACATTGTAATGTCACATTTTAACAAGTGTTGTTACTCTTTTTCTGTGAAGTATGTAGTTTCCACTGCTGTTTGATACTGATTTTTCAGTATTTTAATTGATTAGCTAGCTTAATACCATCTGTATAACCACAATTAAAATACCTCCATTCTTTTTGCATTTTTAGTGTTGTGAAAATTACTTGACCCTTTGTTGAACTGTGTTGCAGAATCTGTGTGTGTGGTGTAGGTGGTTTACGTCATGGTGGTAAAGATAAACATGCAGCGTAGTAATCTGGCACGTGAAGTCTGTGGTACTGAGGCCCCTGTTTGTGACCATGTGCTGGGACAGAAGGTGGAGAGGCCCAGCTCTCTGGGCTTTTTCCTGTAACATTTTCCTTTTGACACTGGAATTCTATTTGTAGTTGTGCATCAGTGTTGTCACAGAGATGAGCTCCTTTCCTTCAAAATGTCACAATTTAAACTATCGTCTGACTCTTCTTCTTGTACTTTGCAGATTGCAGCTAAAGAACTAAACATTTATTGTCATCAGGATCATAACTTTATGACTGCCAGTATACCGACTCACAGACTGTTTGTCCATGTGCGGCGACTTGTAGCAAAAGGATATAAGGTTATCCCTGGCTTTTATTAAATGGTGTTAAGGACAGAATAGCAGTGAAATAATTTACTGTACTAGTCTTGTTTCAGCTGAGGAGTGGGAAACTCATCGGCTGTTTTTGCAGTTAAAATGGCTAACTGTTTCAATTTTGCTGTTGTGATGAGCATCACAAAATTTAAGTAGATTCAATCTTATTTCATTTTACAAAAGGTATCTTTGTGTTTTCTAGAACAGTTCTTTCTCTTGGTTTTTATCAAGCCTTTGCATTTGATAGAAATACTTATATATCCTCTCTCTCTCTGTCTCATTCTTCCTCACATCCTTGTTTTTCTTATCCTAGCCCAGATGTTTTTTCTTTCTTTTCCTTCCTGTTGTTGATCCCTGTAATTTTGACTTTCTGTGATACCTCTTTTTTTTTTCTGCTTATGAGAAAAGGGCCTGTTGAATCTAAATTGATAGCAGCAACCGTTCTCTGGCAAGTGGTGAACTCTAGCAAAATTATTTCAAAATAGGATGGGAGAAGTTGAGAAGGCAGTTAGAAGTGGATAGAACATAAGAACAAGCGGTGCCTTATATCCTCAGTAGCAGGATCAATGCTAGCCTCTGCCCTTGCTGCTCAGCTTTAATGATGCATTTGCTGTTTGTACGTTTTAAAAGATCTCCAAATTTACAGAAGAATAATAAAAAATTACTTGTTTAAATAAATTATTTGTTATTAATCAAAGAGGTAATTTTGTTTCTTGCTGTGTGCCTGTAGGTTGGAGTGGTAAAACAAATGGAAACTGCAGCACTGAAGGCTGCTGGAGAAAATAAAAGCTCTCTCTTCAGCCGGAAACTGACTGCTCTCTACACTAAGTCTACACTTATTGGAGAAGATATCCTTTTCAAACAAGTTTGGTTTTGGACTATAATCTTCCATGTATGAGAGGCTGTAATTCTAGTATTACCAGCTAGATGAAACATGAGTAGCTAGCGGTTGACATAAGAGTGGCAGCAGGAAATAAAGTTCCTTTAATTTTAAGTTGTGGTAAACCGTGGTGCTGGGTTTATAAAGAATTTAATCTCTTCAGGGCTCTAGGTTTGTTGTGAAACAGCAGGGCCTGTGTTTACTGTAGTTGCTTTCTGAAGTCAGAGAGTGGACTTCCCAAGTCTACAGTGTTCTGTAGATCTTGTCTTCAGCTACCTGTTTGACCAAACTGAGAATGCATAACAATAGTGATTCAAGAGGGTGTGAAGGAAGAATTGATTGGTTTGGTTTAAGTGAAAAGAAGGTGATAAAATCAATGGACTATTGAAAATCTAGCTGGGTAACTGACCCCTGACTGTTAAAACAAAGGAAATGTGAAAATGAGATAGTGAAAATTTCAACCAGTGAAATTGTCTTAATTTCTTTTCTTCTGGTTTTTGTTTTCATATCTTCTGCATTATCTACATCATGTTTTTTCCTTTAGTATCTCAAACTAGTACTTACTAGATACCAAGAGCTAAAAAGATTGCTAGATTAATGCCTGTGAGGTTGCATTTAAGGAGTAGGTCAGGGAAGCAGATAGAAGTCCTGAGATTTTGTTGGAAAACTTCTAGTGTACTTACAGACTCTATCGCAGTGGTTGGCAAACTCAGTGAAAGCAGGTGCAGCAGTATAACCCAACCTGGTGGACAGGTATGCTACAAGTTTTGAATGCAACTAACCTAATGCTCCTGCTAAGATGTATACTTTTGTAAAGCATTGCCTGCTTTTCAGGTGCTTTGTACCTGGTGCATTCTGTTTTTTCTGTTAGGTGCATGTGGTGTGGATATGAAGTCAAAATGGCAAGGTATAGCAGCCCGTGTGCAGAATCAGCTGCTGGTTTAACTTTTGAAATAGCTGCTCTTGCTTGAATGAGGAGACCCACAAGACACTCAAAGATGGCCTTTGCGTGCCACGCACTGACTTCAGTCCTCGGTGCTGACAGTCATCTGAGTTCACCAAAATTGTCATAGGAGTCAAGCTAATGAAAGTCAAATTAGACCTTTAGTCCAGAAGACCTAACACAAAATCTAGTTGAGAAGGACTGAAATCCAGAAGGACCTGTGAATAATGCACCAAAATCTGTGTATTGCCTGGTGTTTTTTTTAACATTTGTTACATGTGAACCCTTTGCTGAAGCTAGATGATTCTGTAGATGTCGAAGAGGTAACAACAGAGGTCCCTGATAACTACCTCCTCTGTGTCTGTGAAAACGGAGAAAAATTTGACAGGAAGAAAGGTGACATTGTTATAGGCATTATGGTAAGTTAGTTTCACAGGGGAACTGATATTTTAGGGTTTATGTGGGGTTTTTTGGGGCGTTGTTTTGTTGGGGTTTTTCTGAAAGGTGGGTGGTAATTTACAGTTGTCCTGTTTTTTAGAATTTTTTGGGTTTTGTTTATTTTGTAACAAGGTGCAGTTTAGATAGGATATCATCTGTGTGTGAATCGTGAGCGCCTTACATTTGAAAACTGCAGAAAAGGTCTGAAGTTGATAGTTGAATATTCCTAACACTGTTATTGCTGCCATACCACTTGAAAACGTAACAGTGTTTTAACCAAATATAGGGAAATCATTAGTTCAGATGCTTTAGTAACTTTAGATGTTTTTAGGGTCAATGTTTTAAAGCTTGTGAGCACTTTTTTCCTTTACAAAATGTTATTTAGAGGAAGAGTCTTAATACTTTTATTGTTTCCTCTTCAGATTTGTATTCTCTTTTATGGTGAAGATTAAAATCAGGATTGTTTAACTGGCAAAACACAGTGATAACAAAAGCCTAGTCTGCTGGTAATTCATTAATTTAAAAGTGTCTTGATTGTGCTTGTGTTTGCCACACTGCAGCTGGGAGAGAACAACAAAAGCAGGTGCTATTATGACAGGCTGAATTGCATGTACCTTCTGTAGACTTCCAATTACATAAATAGTAATAAAAGTCAAGCAATGTTGGATTGATAACAGGAACACATTTACACTGTTAAGGTATTGCTATCATTTACTAAGATAAAATTGTGATAGTTGTTTGAAGTTACTATCGTATCATAGATTTGAAAAACATGATTTTTTGATCTGCCACTGTTAATAAGCATGTGGGTGCTATATAATTTTGTGCTACATGCCATAAATTTCATTTCTGGCTTAACAGTTTGAGTTACTGAAACACTTCCTGAAAATTTAAATATTCAATGCATATGATGTTGTTATTATTATTCGACAGGCAATCCAACCAACTACCGGAGAAGTAATTTTTGATAGTTTTCGGGACTGTGCATCTCGCTTAGAATTAGAGAGTCGGGTTTTGCGTCTGCAGCCAGTTGAAATAATACTTCCGTCTACCTTGTCAGATCAATCTGAAAAGCTCATCAACAGTATAACTTCCATGAGGTATGTTCTATGGGGATTTTGTTGTGGGTTTTTTTTTTGCCTTTTTTTTTTTTTTTTTAATTACAGCATAGCTGTTGATGGAATTTAGATCTAGAAGCAAGTATGTACGTGCAGTTCTGTAATGGCCTGTTTTGGAATGTCTGGGCTGAAAATTCCCCAAATCCCAAATAGTTTGCTACTAGGTTGAAAATTACCTAATTCCAACTAAGTTTTGGGTGGCCATTCTGAAAATTGTATTTAGACTGTAATTCATGGCTTCTGTGTCCGACCTATGAAAGATTTGTGTGCCTAAACATTTGTTGTTTTCATTTAGACCATCTTGCTTCCACATTTCTGGTCATGTGATCCACTGGATTTATTTCAGTGCTCAAACACTTCTCTTTGGGATGTGAAAGTGGTGTTGTGTGGCTGTTTTTCTTATTTGTCATAGTTTTAAGATCTCTAAAAGGCATGAAACTTATTTTCTGTTCATGTGGATAGGTATAGAAAACCTTTGCAACTGGTATTTTCATTCTGTTTGTCCTTGTATACTATCTTGAACTGGGATACAAACTTGCAAATATCGTGACTGATGATCTGTTTATGTTTTGATTTCTCTGTGTATTTCAAGAGTAAATTCATTACATGTTTTCTATATCAATTTTACTGTAGAATAAAGCCAGAATAGGATCTAATTTGTAGGATGACAGATGAAGGATAAAGCCATCCTATGAACATATGTGGTGAACTTGTGAAATCTTGCAGATGTAATTTTTTGTGAGAAAATACCAGCTTTTTCACTTTGTTTCTTTTTTAACTGTGCAGCTCTGTGCTGTAGAGAACTAGCTTTGAGTTTGGCATTTCTGTTTTGAATGAACTAGTTACAAAGTATCATATTTTTCTTCTGTGTGTTAACAAAGCTACAGAAGGCCAAAGAAAAAGGGATGTATTACATAGGCAGAGTTTTGTACTGCGGAGAAGATACAAGTATTATCACCCTTCCATATTGTAAAGAAAATTCATCACAGTCACGTGAATGGTACCTACCTGACAGTCAACTCTGTACCTTGACTACCTCACTTAAATTCCACCCAAGTCATCATTTTGTAGCTTGCTGTAATGCTCCAGATGACTGAGCTGCTGAATCAGTCTGCATTCTGTTCCCCACCTCTGCCAGTGTAATCCTTATTTACCCCCTTTTAGAAAAAAGAATAAAAAGTTGACATGAAGTGGTCGGTAGGCATCATCTCATTGGGAAAAGCTGATTTTTGTGGCACATTATAGAACTTGCACAGATGTTGCTGTACTCAGCTATCAAACTTTCAAGGGCACATGTACATGAGAGGCAAGATTGGGATGAGGGGCTGAAAATGTCTGATTTGGTGTTAGGCATCTTAAGAGAATGTGGCTTGGGAAAGTGTTATTCATCATCATTCAGTGGTGGTGTGGTGCTTACACTTGTAGTGAAGTGTGCTCTTGTCATACTAGGCTCTTTCATTCCCTCAGCTCATGTATGGACTGCAAAGCCATAATGAGCTGAAAGTCTACTCTAATTACTAAGAAAGCAATATCAATGCATTTCCTTGCAGTGAAGTGGCTTGTTAAGACTTGGGCAGATAAAATACCCGATTAGGAGGAAGTAACAAACCTTCTCTAGTTGCCAGCAGATGGACTTCTGTGGTTAGTGCAAAAAAGGATTACTTTTGTAACTCCCTCCTTTGTGAATCAATTATATAGGAGTATGCCCAAAATATTTCTCACTACACCATGGTGAAGATTAACAATTCCTATCAATTCCTATTTTTGTTTGTTTTGGCTTTTTTTGTTGCTGGTGCTGTGCACTGACAGTTTTGTGGGTGCCAGAGGAAGGTGAAATGATGTAATAAGCCAGCAAAGCAAGTGAATTTTTCAGAAACAAGGTAATTCTGATGCAGGTTTGAAAGAGTGATTATATGGGGGTTTTTTTTGGGTTGTGCACAGCTGAGAATGTTAGTAACTTCTCATTTCTATTAAGAACAAAAAAATACCACGCATTAGCTGATTTTGTGAACAGATATTACCTTGTATTTTTTTCCCCTTTCTGGCAATTTACTCGGCAGCTCTCCAGCCTAAGTGTTCCTAATTACATGGGAATTGTAAAAATAAAATGCATTACTTCAGTAGACTTCAGTAGCCTTATAGGAAAAAGTTCATGGATTTTCTCGTATCGATGTTTTAACCACTAGAGGGCCCTGAAGTCCGTAATTTAAGTGGTTCCAGTTTGCTGCTTTCTTGTGCTTTTAATTAGGCTCTGGTTTTTCTGTAACGGTTTTTATGCAGGCAGTAATTTTATTTTAATGCCTATTGAATGGTCTAAAGTATTCGGTTTTGATTATTTTTCATTACCTGCTAATTTTATTCTTTGTCTGCTGTTTTCTAATAACTCCTGCTGAGAATGATCAGTTAGCTGGGGGAGGTTTCGTTTTATAATTTTTTTAAGACCTTTCAGACTAAAGCCATGGGAACTAGATCTTGTGTTTCAATAAGGCTCCTCATCTCAGTGTATTTGTGATGCAGTGGAGAACCACTGAATTTATAAGACCAGAGTATGGATGGCAGAGAAAAATAGTCCCAGGAGGTGTGCAGTTTGGAGTGGTTAAAAGCAGAGAAGAGAAGGGTTTTTCTGCTCGCTGCATGCCCATGTTGTGTAAGAATTGCACCAGGGTTTGCCTGTGTAACTTGGTATAATTTAGTTTTGGATGTTGCATATTAGAACTTCACACTGAGCGACCAAGATGATGTAGCCTAGGTCTTTTCCAGCACAAAGGGTGTGCTGATGGCTACTTTTTTTTTTTTTTAAATATTTAGTCCAGGTAAACCACTGCAGTTTTATGAGAGCAGTCATAATTTCATTCAATGTCTGGCTGTATTGACAGAGTTCAAAGTATCTGTGTGCTTTCCTTCACTTTCTGTGGTTCTTTCAAGTACATGAAGACCAAATGCAAATATGATATACCAGTGTATGTGTCTATCTGCCTTTATTCTATAAAACCAAAACATACATAATGTACGTACCTCTTCATGTAATGCTGTGCTTCCCTCTTCCTATTCTCATTGCCACCAAAGCTATGTCCAGGCTTAACTATGTTATTCACACTATTTATTGGTACTTCTATTATTGTGTGCACTGTCACAGCCAAATTTACATCAAAGGAACACTCATCACAGAAGGAAAAAACAGCTGAGTGGCAGGGTTCTGCGATTCTAAATTTTGTTTTTGTCAGGAACAAGGGTCAAATAAGTCGCCAGAAAGTTTTTAGTGGTTTGGTTTACAATCACAAAGAGCTACTACTTAAGGAGAACTTAATTATGATAGAAATTATTTCTGTGGATTAATGTAAAATAGTTGTAAAGAGTTATGAGTCAGAAGTGGAAGTGCAGATAAAACACACAATGGAAAGTGGCCTCGTCACTTTTTGTTTGTACAGTGTTAGTGGAAAGCTTGCTTATCCTGCAGATTAGTGGCAAAAACAGTTTCACACATTTTTGTGTGGCTGTAAACAGGGTCTTGCAAAATGAAGAATGAAGAAAATTTTACAGTAAGTTAATAAATGACTGAAGCAGCAGTAGAGCTGTTTTGAGAACAACTTAAGCTGTTTCAGCTGTGCCCAAGAAAGCAGTTTGCAACGTAAGTGGAAGGTTTGGTCCTGATTTTGAAGTTCTCAATGTTCAAGTTCTGCATGGACATCAATGTAATGAACAGTAAGCAAAGCTAAATGCTGCTGTAGTAAGATTACTTGGCTGGCTGCATGATTTGTTCATACAATGGAGTTTCAATTCAGTTAGTGTGAAGCCAGTTTAGTTAAATTGCGTACTTGGGCAGGGGGGCAGGAATCCTAGCTTTCGTCAATAGGTATTTTACCACTGATTTAAATGAAGTTAGACTCAACCATCTTTTAATAAAGATTTTGCTTAACCATTTGGATTAAACTCTGGTGTTTGCCAACCTGTGTAAGCTTTAAAAAGTTAGTTTAACTTGTGGTGTAAATTTGTGTTGCAAGTTACAAAATTTCCCCTTTGGTAATTTAGAAGCAAAAAAATGGAAGCAAATGTATTGAAATGTGTGGCATAGTTCCATTTGCTACTAGCATTTTGCTGTTTCAGGTGGTAAATGAAGTGCTTCTATTGCCAGTGTTATGACAGACATTGTCCATAAAATTAATAACTAGAAAGTACTATTCAAGGACAGTTTTAATGACTAGAAAGTATTATTCAAGGACACTGAACTGGAGGTCAGTTTTGGTGGAGAGCCTTCCTTCAAAAGCAAAGCCTAAGTTAAAAGTAGGTTATGGAAACTGCTTCAGAACAAACTGTTCCATTCCCAAACCATTAGTAACATCTGTTGCAAGTGCTGGCCTCGCTGGAGGAAAATCTTGTAACATTTTTAGTTTCTTTCTTTCTAGAAAACCAGGAAAATATACTTGCTTTCAAAAAATGCATATGTTTTTACAGGAGAACAGTGTGTTTTGTACTCCAGGCTCTTCCTAGTCAAGCATCAGTACCCATCTGCCTTAACATATCGGCTGCTTTAAAAGTTGGGCTGTACTGGTCGTCTTGAAATAATTTTTGAGGCTCCTTTCCATTTTGCTTGTTCTTGCTTTTCTCATGTGCCCTGATTTTTGTTTCATTGAAAAATCCAGCACATCTTAAAAAGAGTGCCCCAGTGGTCCTCGTAGTTTTTTCCATTTGCCCTTTTTTATGTAATGTTTTATTCTGTAGCATTCTTTGACACTATGGAAAAACACACTGGTCACAAGGTCATCCAAAGCATTATTTCACCCAAGTCTGCAATGTTTTGGTTTTTTCATGTGTCTTGTTTCATGACAGGCCAGCAGTCTAAAGTTAGGATGATATGGTAACTAACCTCTTGTCTTTGCCCACTAATTTTTCACACTATTCTGCTTGCAGAGCATAGTGTCTTCCTCCTGCTAGCTTGGGCCTGTAATATGGGAGGAAGTTTTGACACAACTTCCATCACGCACTGCAGCCTAAGCTGCAGGTAAATCTGCTACTTGCTTCTCTGTAGTATGTCTAAGAAATTTTTTCTTCTGATTATGGCATTCAAGTTTCTGTTTTTGCTTGAATTGCAGTATTGTCTTTGGCTTGGAGTTTGCTCCCTTGAATTCCCTTCTCTTTCAAACCCATTGAGAACTAAAATCATCCTCCTTGCTCACTGGAATGATTGAATTACTCCTGGGCCAGATCTCTCAAGTAATTGATCCTCCATCTTTACATGGAATGCAGGCCTTTCTTCTTTGTGTTTCCAACTTTTTCTGCTTAAACAGTGCAGGGCTGATACACCCTCTGTTTTAGCAGTTACTTTAGCTTTGTATTGGTTGTGGTCACCCAGGTACCTGCCTTACTCCACAGGTGTGTTATCTCTAACGTCAGCCCTGTTTGTGATCTCTTACCAGCCCAAAGCATTACCTGTGACATAGGTGGTGGTGATAGTTGACTGCTGGTTGTTTCTCGTCATCCTGCCCATTTGTAGTTCATCTGAAATCAAGAATAGGAGATGTCTTTTGACTTTTTTGTTTCAATATGTGTGATGCCATAGTAGAATACGGCAGTGCTTTGGGTTCCTTGGAATGGGGAGTGCAACTGTCTTTATAAGTTAACTTGTAAAGGATATAGAAGTGAGCTATGGCCAGTGTATTACATGCATTGGTCAATAGTGATATTGATTGCTAATTGCTCTCAGGGACAGAGTTGTGGATTTATGTCATCCATGAAGGAGCAGAAACTCAGTTGGAATGAACTCAGTGAAGTTTTGTAAATTAATATAAAATGCTTTTAATTTTGTGGATCTTCATATGTGGCTGGTTGGTTGCTCAGATCAGAGGATGCTTTCATATAGTTAATACTGAGGAATTTTTTTTTTTTTACATGGGAGCAGTTACATGCTTATATATTTATGTAGCTCAGTTTGTGAAGTTTGTGGGTGAACAAGGATGGGAAGGCTTGTACTGGTGAAAACAAGACACCAAATGGTTACAGTGAGAGTAAACAGTACTGCAAATGAAATAGCTGAATAGAAGAGTGAAAAGTATCTAAAGGGGGATTGGTAATCACAAAAACTACTGGTTTCATTGTTTGTATAGCTTGTAGTATTCCCATGGATTTTTAAGTGAAAGGCAAGCTGTGACAAACATCTTGAGAATGTTTTGTATAAATGGAAGCGAAAGCAGTTGAATTTGCAGCAGGAAGAAAGCAAGTAAAGTACAAAAACAGTGTGTGAGCTTATTTTCTGTAAATACAAAAAACAAATGCATCACTGAACAGATATTTACTGACTAAAGAGGCTTTTTGCACCACTAATAATCCAATTCATGTCCTGGGCAGCTCAGCTGTGTGGAGAGCTGCTTGAAGCATATTGGTCGTGTCAGAGCTTGCTTATTTTGAACAGACAGGGGAAAAAAACCCCACCACAACAGTATTATCAGATCATGTAATGACCTGAGAGAATTGTTGGACAGGTTTTTTTGCAATTTAATCTTGTTGCAGTTATGAAACATGCTGTTCTCAGTATTTAGTTCATTATTGTTTTCTGTGGCATTGCAAGTGAGGGAAGCATGGGGCTTAAATCTCTTTTGACAAATTGCATACGTGTAAAGACTGCTTCTTTACCGTTGGCTGCCTTACTGCCCTTCATGGTTTGGGACACAGCATAGGCATACAGCATCCTTTAGATGAAATTACTAGTCCATTATGTGTGCAGAGTTGTGACAAGAAAAACATGGGAGGGTAGTTGCAAAGCACCATGTCTGAATGCAGTGCAGAGCACTGCTCTTAACCTGGATAATGCATTAAATAAAACATGTTAACATTGCTTGTTACAATAACAGCTGGCCTTTGCAGGCCTTGCCCAGCCCATGTGTTTTTGTAAATTCCTCTATGCAAAAGCAAAGATGTGTGGTCCTGATCAGCTTCCCCAGCAACTCATACCTGGTTCAAAGGTGCATTATTTTTCATGTGATTGCAAGCAGTGTGGAAAACATGCTGTGTTCAGGAGCTGTATTTGTGGCATTTTTGCACTGATTAGTGATATGGTTTTGGCTTCTTTTTCCCCTCAGTGTTTGACCCAAAAATCATTGAATGAAGAATGATTAAATTGATCTTGATGTTTGTGCAATTTCTTACTGTAAAAAAAATTTAAATTTTTAATTTGGAAAAAACACCTTATTGAAAGAAGCAGGAAAATTAAAACTTGAAAGCATTTGTTTTCATCTTTCGGCACCTATTTGATTTATTATTATAGGATTGATCAGAAACTGCAGGACGTGACATTTAAGTAATTCTGCTTTTTGTTGTCCTCTCTGATCGTTATTACTTGCTTATTTCTTCAGTATATTTATCTACTGTTGATTTTTCACAGCAGCTGTCAAAGTTTCTCAGCCAGGGATGGATGCTGAAGCTCCTAATTACAAACCCAGATGGAAGATTGGCATTCTACACTGCTGTTCCCCAGGAGGTGGCACCAACCATGCAGGAGCGCTGCTGGTCCTAGGGAGGGAGGAGATGAAAGCAACCAATTAGTAATAGCTAATTTTCCCTACATATCTGCGAGGAAAGTAATTGTGGTGCATTAGGTGACTTGGTAGAGAATGGTAATACATTTCCAAGTTCAGTAATCCTAATTTGAAGGAACAGTTTTCATTTACACTTGAAATTCTTTTAACTTGAGATAGAGATTATTACTCTGATAAAATTCAAATAACCCAAATACCCAAATGGCATTATTATTCTGATGTGATTTGTATTAGTAATTTAATTTCCAGTTTTCAGATAATGCAGTTATCGTTCAAAGAAGTGAACATTTACTAATGGATGTTTGCTTTGCTGGTAGGCTAGTATAGGTGTTATACGTATTGGAGATTTTCATGATAGAGCAGGTGATTATATGTTACAGACTTGTGTAAACTGGAGGGCTGTACAACTCTTGTCAGTATAGCAACTGTATAGTGTATGGAGGTGGGAGGGAAGGGGAGCATGCGTTGCACACGCGTAAAAGTGGGAGTTGTCTCAAGTGTATTAAAGTATAAATATAAATGACTTTCAGAAGTGTTGAATATTCCAGTAACTCTTAACTGTACAGATACTAGGGAGCGCTCAGGTCTTTACAGTTATATCAGATCCAGTTACATCAGTATTTTCCTGTTGTAACCCCATACTCTAGGCTGTCCTGCGTGTTGGTTGGTCTATGGTAACTTCCAGGGTGCATGTTCTGTGTTTTCAATGTGAAGGCAACTTATCTCTTTCATCAAGAGGAAATCTAACTGGACCTTTGTAAGGATAAATGTGTGTGTGCACAGTATGCTGTATCGTGGAGGAGCTACTTGCTCTTACAACCAGAGAGGAGCTGCATGCTTTCCTTTGTTCCACGTATTGGTGAAAATTGCAGTAACCTGCAGCTGGAGCGCGCACATTCAAATGGAGAAGGACTCTTAAGCTCTTAAAGCTGGTGTGGTATTTTAAAATTTTTTAACAGCCTATGAATGTTTATTGGCATATTTGTTAAAATCCTCGCTTGCTTTTTTCTGATTTTAATAACATAATCTTTTTTTGTAATTTATTCTTCTTGGAAACTGACTTGGGGCATGAATCTTTCCCTGTGAAACAGTGGCATCATGGACATCTTGGATGTGTTAATTTCTCAGATGTTACTTCTTCCCACATTTCCTACCCTTATTGTTAGTGCTAGGAGTTAGAAATTCAGCAGTTTTAATCAAAAGAATATAATGATGTAAATGAGATGAGTATGGGGGGGAGAAAGACTGAAACTGCCTGCATGTTTGACATGCTGATAGCAGTGATACTAGAGTGGGGAGAAGAATACGGCTCTTGTCATGGTGGTTCCCAACTCTCCTGAGTTAGGGAAGAGAAAGGCCATGAATGTATTTATTTTTCATAAAACTAGAATATATTAATTTTTTTTATTTTGAAGAAAATGAAACTAAAATGGATTTTTATGTGCCATCAATCTACTGAACTGCAAAAGGAACAAGCTTTATCTTTCAGACTATCTTTACAGTTTAGTTTTGTACTTGACTGGCTTGCAACATTTGTCTCTAACAGATGTTCTTTTTGATCTATGGTATAGGGAACAGGCTATCAGTAAATAGGAGTCATGAAGAGTGTGCTTGAAGGATGAACTCTTCCTCTGGGAATTTGAAATAGTAAAAATGATTGTTAGAAATTGGTACTTAAGTTTGCTTCTAAGTTTACATGAATATTTTCTGAGTTCTTCATAACAAAATCAAAATCATTGCTATAGTAATTAACTCTTCCAGTACAAAACTTAGTAATACAGTATTTTTTAATGTAAAAAGGTTTCATGTATGTATATTTGCTTTCCATTTCCAAAAAATAATCTTCCTGCAGAGGCAGATGGATGTACTTAAAAATAATTTAATGCAAATATACTTGAATCTGTTCTGCTTCCTATTTTATGTTAATGCCTGTCTCTTGCTTCTTGTCAGGTGGAAGGTAACTGCCTGCCCCTCCATGCCTTCTGCCTATTTTTTTACAATGCTTGCTACCTGCTTTTTTGAGTCTCTGCCACCTCTTCATGTCTCTGCTCTCGTATTTCCTGTATCTAGGGTGCCCTTGTCCCCATCTCCAGCAAGATTTCAGGCACTCCTTGCAACAGACTGCTTGGCACTGTTCTTTACCTCTACATACCCCTATAAAAAGTCATGGCTGACAAAGAACTTGTGGAGAAAGAAGCAGCAGCTCCCCGGATAACATCCTAAGGAGGACATAAGTCAGACCCTTCTACCTTTCTTAATTTTTCACAAATGTTGGTGAGGTACAGGGTTCTGAGAAGGAAGAATAACTTTCCTGGAGACCTTCACTGGGTTTTTTGTACTTCAGATGCTCTTGCTGCGTGTCTTTTACTGCTTTTGGGCTATGTATTTCCCTTTTTACTGAACACCTTTTCCTAGGATTTCAGGAAGAACCAAGAGAACACACTAAAGAGAAAGGCAGTATTCATAGAGTCATGGAATAGTTTGGGTTGGAAGGAACCTTTAAGTTAATCTAGTCCAACCCTTCCCACAGTGAGCAGGGACATCTTCAGCTAGATCAGGTTGCTCAGTGTCCGGTTCAGCTTGACATTGAATGTTACCAGGGATGGGGGATCTGCAACATCTCTGGGCAAGCTTTTCCGGTGTCTCACTGCCCTCATGGTAAAAATTGCTTCCTTGCATCGAGTCTGAATCTATCGTCTTTTGATTTAAAACTGTTAATCTTGTCCTACTGCAACAGGCCCTACTAAAAGGTCTGTCCCTGTCTTTCTTATAAGCCCCCCCTTTAAATATTGAGAGGCTGCTTTAAGGTCTCCCTGGAGCCTTCTCTTCTCCAGGCTGAACAACCCCAACTCTTCCAGCCTGTCTTCATAGGAGAGGGGCTTCAGCTCTCTGATCGTTTTTGTGACCCTCCTCTGGACCCACTCCCAACAGCTCCATGTCTTTCCTGTACTGAGGACTCCAGAGCTGGACCCAGTAGTGCAGGTGGGGTCTCACGAGATCAGAGTAGAGGGGGAGAATCACGTCCCTCAACCTGCTGGCCACACTTCTTGTTATAAAGCCTGGGATGTGGTTGGCCTTCTGGGCCATGAGCACACATTGCTGGCTTACGTCCAGCTTTTCATCCACTAGTACCCCTAAGCCCTTCTTGGTAGGGCTGCTCTCAATCCCTTCGTCCCCCTGCCTGTATTGATACTAGGGGCTGCCCCGACCGATGTGCAGGGCCTTGCACTTGGCCTTGTTGAATGTCGTGAAGTTTACGTGCGCCCACTTCTCAAGCTCATCCAGGTTCCTGTATATGGCGTCCTGTCCATCAGGTGTGTCACCTGCACCACTCAACTTTGTGTCCTCTGCAAACTTGCTGAGGATGCACTCGACCCCACTTTCTATGCCATTGATGAAGATATGAAACAGTACCAGGTTCACCTAATGACTTGTCTGTTTAGGCCAACCCTGGAGTTTGAAGAGCAGGAGTTGAACATGATGTTGGGAGCACTGTAGCCAGCGCAAGCCAAGGGTGCTGCTCCTTTTTGCTAGATTTCTTACACAGGTTCGCAGAGTGAAAGCTGTGAGGAGGGGTCCTTCTCAGCTGCTAGGGGATGTATAATGCTCGCTAACTTCAAGTGTACAGAGGCATCAAGGTGTATAGGACATTCTTGAAGCTAAGTTGAAAAGGACTGAAAATAGAGAACGCAGTAGTAAGCATTTAGTTACCTAATCTGGATGCAAGATGGAAGAATGTACATATAGAAGACGGGCAAAAAAGAGCACTGTAACTTTGTGTGGGTGTAAGGCCTTTGAAATATGATTGGATCATCCTGAACACAAAAGTGATATAAATAGGTAAGGGCTGTGACAAGACACCACCTCAGCTCTGATGTGAAAGGACTAATCGTTACGTTTCTAGTATCACTGCATATTATACTTCTAGAATTGTTGTAGCTTGCTCATATTGTAGATTCAAAGATAACTTCTCGTGGTGTCATGCCCCAAAATGAAGGGGAAGGATTGAGGGGAAAGCAGTAGTTGTAAGAGAAGGATCCCATGGCTAACCAGTCAAGGTGCGTACATCAGTTTTAGGCATCACTAGGCAAATAAAGGGTACTGATCACAGAGGAGGTATACTTGACTCTTGGTATGTCTCTGAAAGGTTTAAAGGAAAAGCTGGGCCTTCAGCCAAACTAACGAATTGTTGTGTAGCTTTTTGATGTTACAAAAGTCTATTGAAATTCCCATGTTAGTTTAATCATCCTGTGATATATAATTAGCATATTATCAAATGTTATTGATTAAAAAGTAATATCTTTGATTTTTAACCTACTGTAGAAAGGAACATCAGAATGGAGTTTCATCAGTAGCTTTTCAGTGGAATTGGTGGGTTAAGCAATCATTCCTATCCCACAACCCCTTTCATGTTTAGTACAGAAGTTTTTGTGCCTTCACGGGGAACTGGGACAAGTGAAGAACCACTACAGTCATTTGTTCTTTTCTGGGTAAATTTTTGAACTGGTTAGGATTCTTGTTTCAGTTCAGTATATGGTTGTCCAAGCTTTTATGCCAGAGCAAAAGGAAAGAGAAGAATGAAGATGTTGGGAGTGCCAGGGATGTTGTGTTTAGTGGCTGTGTTTATCTCTGTTTGAATTGATAGTCAGGCTGTACTCTTGGTTTAGCGAGTGCTGTACTGTAGACAGGGTCCATTATGTGATAAATTAAAAGAAGAACCCAACCTAAACCAAAGATATCTTTTAATGTAATTCCTCTTAAAAAAAAAAAAAAAAAAGAGAAAATCTGTCTTGAAGCATGGTTATGTTGGCAGATGTACAACTTCAGGTTGGCTGTTGAGAGAGGACTTGGCATGGAACTGAAGTAGCTTTATTGCAGTCCATACATATATGAATTGCATATGAAATATTACATTAAAAAACGGTTGTGTATTAGTAGGGATATCTTTTCAGATGCTTGTCTCATCATTTACCATGAGTAGAATGTAGACTAATACTTTGTACCTTTTATATTAAGCTGGGTGAGGGGAATTCTTGTAGTTCTGTTATAAACATTCATTATAGACAGACATCAGTATGTTGTGCCAGCAACTTTGCATATTTTAAAATACAGGAACTGCACAAAAGTATCTTTTGTATGCAAAATAACTGCAATATATCTTGTGTGTGAAAACAGTTGATCTCACAAAAATTAATAGTTTCACTTAGTAGCTTTATCCCTCTATTCCCTCAAATATTATAAGCATTTCATTTGTTGGTGGCAATAGTTTTATTTTTCAGTTTCCTTAAGTCTTGACATACAAAATCTAGTAAGTTAGAATAATGTCAGTTGCCAGTAGAATTAAGGTGCTGTGGTTTTTTTTTTCCCATTTTTGTATTATTTAAAAAAAAAATCACAACAAAACTCTGCCACTTTTGTTTTCAGTTCAGTTCTATGCACCAGAGATGATTTGCAGTCTTACAGAATGGAAAACCATGTTTTGGACTGAACCATTGCCAAAGAGAGCATTCACTGATATCAAGGCCTTCAAAGTGTAAACATGAGATTAAATTGAGTTTCAATTTTGAATCCTGATCTGCTTTTTCATTTTTTTTTCCTTAAAAAGCATACCATTAAGCCTACGCTGCCTTCATCTGTTTCCTTCAAATGTTTTCTATTTGTAAAATAATTTCATAGCTTTTTGCTGTTGACTCATTCATGAATCCTAGCAAAGCAGTAGTATGAAAAACACAGAGTATAGCACCTGTATGTTACATACTAAATTAAGCTGTGTGAAAGATAGCTCCCCTGCTTTTTCACTTGTATTAACTTTTCATAGAATGTGAAATCGAGGTACGTAGCCATTTGTGATTAAAATGTGCCACTCTTAATTACAGGAATATGGCAGTGAAAAGAAAATTTTGTATATAGAGGGCATAATTATTAACACTCTTTGTATTTATTACATTAGAAATGTCACTGTGTTTAAGCATCTTTGTACATCTCACAGGAAAGCCTGAAATAATTTGTTGAAAAATTAACAAGTTCATTTCATCACATTTAATGGATTCTTAAATCTGTATCAGCTTATCAAAGAAACCATTAATTAAAAGTGTAATTGACTAGCCAGCTGTTCCCTGTTTTCTGTCCAGCAGCCTCTACTAAAAACATTACAAAACATGTAAAGCGCTTTATCTGACGGAGACGAGAAGTTCCCCGTGCCAAATTGCGCTCAAGCAGTGAGACTTAATTGATAGTTTCTTATTTCAGTGTGTGTTGGGTGACCACTGTCTATAGGCGTGTACTCCTTTGTATAGGGGCAGGTTATGTTAACAACTTGTGGAGAAACCCCTTTTAAAACATGACATAGATGGTTAGCACACCAGAATGCTTGCTTCCTGGAGGGGAGCACTGCATGGCTAAAGCTGAATGTGTGGCTGCATTTTCCTCACTATGCACCAGAAATTCTCTACTATCAGTTCAGTTCTCAGGCTAGGCTGCTATACTGAGAGCAGTAAATAGGCACGTACTGAGGATGAGTTCTGCTTGCTGAATTGACATACTTCAGCAGCATAAAATGTACAGGTCTTTTCTACATGGGTAGAATATGCTTTGTCCATTAGGTTTACAGTGTTCATTCCCAAGTTTGGAAATTATTCTCCCCAGGTACAAGAACAGCCTCAGCTGAACCATTTCTTATTTTGAGTTTTACTTCTGTGAGATAGTTGGGAACCGGAAAGGTGCCCTTGATCGTGGAGAATCTGTGTTGCTCTTTTAACTGGACATGCCCAGTTAACAGTGAGGATGTAACTAGCCTGCTTTTGTGTTGATACTGCACTTTCCATTGGGACAGTGCAAGACAAATTGTGACCAAACTCAGCAGTTGTCTATCTCTTTCTGGAAACCAGAGTTTGGCTTTCCTGGAAATTAACACAGATCTCTCAGAGTCTGAAGACTTCTCTGAACATTTGTCTACTGTTTATTTGCAAGATTTTTTTTCATGTATGAGAGTCAAATTTCTGTTTGAGTTAGAATTACTAACAGTAAAATTCCCATTTATCATTGGTGTATGTGACCAAACCGCCGAAACTTCTTTTGTTTTTGGTATTCATTCTCAAATTATGACCTGTAACAGTAAAGGTTCCTGCTCCATTTTTTTTTTTTCTTTAATTCAGCATAACTTAACTTTCAATCAATTTCAGTTCAGTCTGTTCAAGTGATGTGACTGGAGAATGCAAGTTAGGCATGCCAGAAATAAAAAAAAAAAGAGACTTTATGTCACAGTCTCAGCTGTGAAATGTGGTTAGATAATGACCTTAAATGGTATGTCCTGTCTTTGTTGCGTATGAAGTTTGCTGATAGAAAAAGGAAGAGCATATCTCTTCATCTTCTGACTACTGGATGGTTGAAGTCCTCTACATGAAGACATACTAAGAGAATTCCTGCATGGAAGATTCCTTAGTTTTCCAAAGAGCATCCACTGCTGAGAGCACAAATCTCGAGTTTCTGAGATGTGTGAGGACTTCGTTGAAGCCAATCACCTAAGACTATGATGTGGTCATGAACCAACTCTGGAACCATAACTATTCCTTCATCAGATCCATTTCTGATCTCATCAGTAGACTTGTAAACAGTAAATTAAACATCATATGCTCATCTCTTTTCTACAGCACAGAAGAAGCTGCTTGGTAGAACAGTGCTGTAAGGCAAGAGAGGCGTGAAAAGGCAAAAAAGCCAGTCTATATGTTCTTGTTCATTCTTATTAGTGCAATTAAGCTACAACTGGTCTGTACTGTATTTAATAACTTTCAGTTTCTTAGAATCATTTGTTTCTCAAAATCAAATCAGGAAAAATTTTGGCTCGAGTGGGATTTCTGGATGTAATTTTGTTCAACCTCTTGCTCAAAGCAGGGGGCTGTCTTCAGTTAGGTTTCATGCAGATTTTCCAGTTTAGAAAATCCTCAAGGAAGTGCAGTCCCCAGCCTCTCTACACCACCTGATTATGTGCTTAATTGGTCTTGTGGGGAAGATATTTTTTTCCTAGTCTGTACAGAATTGTGAATAATTTGCAGCTTGCCAACTGCTTGGTTTTATCCTTTCATTGTGCACCTCTGACGAGAATCTGCTCCAGGCTTTCCTGACTGCCCTTTAGTAGAAGATGCCCCTCATCTTTCTCCATACCGGACAAGTTCAGTGTCCGTAGTGTGTCCTCATTTGCCATATGCTTTAGTCCCCTAGTTGTCTTAGAGGCCATGGATTCCCTCTAGATTTCTGATAGGTGTCTTGTACTGGGGGCCCAAACCGGACTCAGTACTTTAGGTAGGGTCTTAGAATACCAGGAACAGTGGAATAATCACTCCTCTTGATCTCACCATCCTTGTGCTACCATGGCCCAGTGTGAGTTAGCCTTCACTGCCGCAAGAATGATTTGACTTCATGGTACTCAAATTACTTTATCCCGGTATGTTTCCCTGCTTTTTCTTTTCACAAAATTCATACCAATAACCCTTACTGTCCTACCTGTGTGGAAAAATCAAGTCCAAGTGACAAGAATAATTGCGATGTGATTGTAAAGGAAATAAGTGAATGAGCACCAGTTTGTTAGCACTGATACCAGTAGCTGTGAAGCTTTGTGCTTCATGCTACTCTTACCTCTGCTAGCTGAATTATGATTAGTACAGTGTAGCCTACTGTTACTGCAGATGGGTCATTTAAACCTATTTTATGTTAATCTGAGTGTGAAGTCTTGTGTGGTATATGTATAAACACCATGCTGTTGGTTGTTTTTCCTCTGCAGCTTGGATGAATGTATTTCCCACCTGTTTTTTTAATGATGGGTAATACCTGGAGGAATGGCTACCCAAAAGTTTCAGGTCTGGATATAGATCAGATACTTGTTTTGTAGATAGTTAATAATCAAAAATATTAATTAAGAATTTCAAGTCTTTTACAGAAATATTTGGAGAAAAGTATCCAAATCCTGAAGACTTATTTTGGAATTTTTCTCCTTTTTATTATAACCTGTTAGAATAATGTGGTGTTTTAAGTAAAGAATTCAAGAACCATGGAAGGTTTTCTGCCCGAGTACCACTGTAATGACCCGTCAGCGTAGTTTGAAAACACAGTAATGTGTATACTTTCCTTTAAAATTTCAAGTGAGATGTTACGGGCTGAATTTCAATTTTCATTTTTTTTTTTCTGCTTGATTTTTAAAGGTGGTCTGTAATCCTACACTGTTGCGCAAAATATTTATCAAGAGGATTCAGCATTTCTGTTGTGTTTTTGTTTTTGTTTTTTTTTATGGGAGACTTCTTTCGGATATGTGTTGCTAGTTGACATCTGTCACCTAGAAGAAACTCACTGGTTCTCAGACGGGACTTGGCTGAGGAATGCATGGGAGAAATGTTAGGCCATTGTTTCTGTTCTGAACTGTGATCAGCGCTCCTAGTAAACTGAAAGAAGAAAACTTCCAGTTTCCGCTCGTTTATTTGCAGTATGAGGCGCTCCAGCTGTGAACACAGATCTGTGGATCAGAGGACAGAATTAGTTACATGTAGCTAATTTTGACTGCTGATCAGTTTCCAGACAGGGGTCAGAATATTACTTTCTGCAATGCAGACAAGGCATAGATAGATTCTTCCTGGAGGCCTTTCAGCTCTGTCCTTCCCACATGACATCTGTGTGGAAAGTACAGCCATCTGCTCTCTGGCCCTTTCCCTCCTTCAGGCTTTCCCTGGGGTACCTCCACATTTTCCCTCTTCCTCTGGTAAAGCATTCTAGCCCAACAAAACTGCTAGACTGTCTTCTCATTCAGGTTCTCTTTTTCTCTGTTGTTAGTGTATATGTAGGTGCTTATTTAGTGTATAAAAGGTTCTTAGCTTCCCTTACAGAAAATTGAAAACCAAGCAGTGGGTATTCAGTGTTGTTACAGACCACAGGAAGGTGTGTAAGAGCCGGAGCAGTACCCAGATCTCTTCTTCGGAGCCATTAACTGAAATGGTTTCAATGCAGTGGTGGGTGGAAAATCCAGGCATGGCCTTCCTGCTCGCAGAAGCAATATACTTTCTCAGCGTGGTTCATACTGCATGTTTAGTGCTTCTAGTAAATGTCCACAGCAATTCTTACGCTGGTTAAAGAACAGGATTTATGTTTTCAAAAGTTCTTGGCAGGTACGGTTGTGGTAGTAGTGTGGGAGGTTAGTTCAGATTGATTTATAGCAGATGAATGGACTCCCTCTGTCACCATCTCCATTGTTTCCTATATAATCATTGGAAAATACGTTTCAACAATGATGACTTCCATTCTGACCTCCTATTTATGCTGTCTGTCTGTGCTGGCAAAATATCCTCTTATCCATCACCTGGGCAAATGTATGGTTCATGCTTTAGCAACATTCCTCAGAACCACAGTGGATTTTCTGTGGCTGATGCATTCTGTAACATTCAGATTTGATTTGGGGCTGTTTTTAATACTGTGAAGACGTCACTAACTTGAATTTAAGATCGTTTCCAGAAGTATGTTGTATTGTAGCCATCTGTTTTTAATTTTTACTTGTTTTAACAGCCTCACCTAAGTAACACTTTCCCTTTTCTTGGATAAAGTACTAAATGTTTTGCATATGTATGTATAGGATCCAGATAACTTTGAATGTTTTGAAGGCCAAGGGTATTTTGGATATGTCAAACTAAGAATGCCTAAGATTTTTGCTCAGGCACAGCATAAAGGGGAAAAGGAGATAATTGAAATGGGTGGGAAATATTGTTAAGCATTGAGTTTGACTTTGTTGAAGCTGAATTTGGGCCATTACTTATGCTGCTAGGGAACATATGTCTTTAAATAAATGTACTCTACTGAATTTTTCTCTGTCAGCTTGATCCTGGAATGGAGTTGTAATGGTGAGTTTTAGTATGGTGAGACAGTAGGCAGTGATTTGACAGAAGCACAATGGTTATGACTTCACTGCAAGATCTGGTAGGTGGGAAGCCTTTCCAAAAAGGTTAGAAGAGAAACAAAGAAAAGTGCTTTGTGCTTAAATGTTTTTGTTACTCAAAATGGGAAAGCTTCGAGTTCCTGTCAGTCAATAAAACTATGATCAGACAACATGTGACCTTTTGAAGCAAAGACCACTACACTCGCTTTTGGAAGATGTATAATACATTGAAAGAGGTGTTAAGTTATGAGGGGGGTAGTAGAAAAGCTGCCATTTAAAACCAGGTGATAGTCCAAAATTCACTATACACATTCGTATTAGAGTTTCAAAATTCATTTTATTTCAGGGTTTTGTCATCTTTTCCTTCAGTCTACCTGTCCAGAATTTTTGGTGTCTTTTAGCTGTAGTAACCCTCTTCCTATGGTTTAATTTATTGCCAAAGTTTATGAAGCACTTGAAGGCTTTTTTTTTAATGATGCAAGGTAAAGTTGTAACATTTCTAGTTACATAATACGTAGTACAGAGCTCAATTTTTCTGTCCGCCGTCCTGTTGAGGTGTAGACATTCTTTTAAAAGTCCCTTTTGGTAAAATAACATGGTAATTTAGGGGGAGTTTTGAGAATCAATTTTGACTATGTTAGAGGATAATTTAAACATTAAGTGGTTGCTGTAGGTCCTATGGTCAAGCATGAAGTTATCTAAAGTATTTCTTTATATGAGCAGATTCAACAGTGTTTTGCAGTAGGGCACTGTCTTGTAAAAATTTTTCAGGATGGACTGTAGCTGGCTTCTGGAGCAAATATATCAAAAGCAGATTAAAATGTTGATGTATTTCCTGGATTAGATTTCTTCTTTCTTTTCCAAATAGTTGTATAGATCAGACTCTTAATTTTGACCCTGACATTGCTTCTCTAAGTTAAATCTCTTTTCCCTAACAGTCAGTTTTGTTGTACTTCCCAGAGATCAGCACTTCTCTACTTGTTTCTAGCACGTCATGTACGAGAAAATTTTGGCGCTCAGCTTCCAGTCATGTTTTCAGTAAGAAGCAGTTACAACTGTTTTTCTTTTTGTGCTGCAGTCTTACCCTTTAGTGTGCAGCTGTATTAGCAGATAGATGTGCTGTTGTCCTGTGCTGTTTTCTGTGGGCAAGGGTGTAGCCCCTGCAGCTGTGGCCACTGCATCCTGCAGTCTTCCCTTTTGAGCTACGTTTTAAAATGCACTTTGGTCTGTGTCACCAATGAATGGTTTCGGACACTGGAAGAATCACCATCAAAGGTATCAGCAAAATACTTTTAATGTGAATTTTTGGGAGTGCGTCTTAACAAAGTTTGATGGCAAGCTTCACTCTATTACTTATTACATCAGTGAAACAAACAAAGGAAAATTGAGCTAGAATTATTACAGAGGCAGGATATGCAAAAGGAGACCCTCCTATTGAGTCATGAGGTTCAGAGCAGACCCTCTTGCTTTCTAAACTCCTGATAGTGCTTAGGTACAGCTAGGTCCAATCTTAGTCTCCGGCTTGGTCAGTGGTTTATGTCTAAAGGATGTCTAAGGTTTATTCAACTTTCAAGATGCATCACAAGGTCTTAGCAGCCCATAATTATGGACTAATGTAACATTTATGAGATGAGCTTAATAGGATTTATTACTCTCACAACAGAGACTTAATTATAGATGGGATATCTAAATCAGTTCACACACGGATGCACACAGATGCAATGAGATAAAGGTATAAAGATATATGCATTTAAATATATAAAGCTATACCTGTTAAAAGTTCTCCTCAAGTGAAGTACTCACTTCAAACATCTTGGTACTTCTCAATGGGCAGAGAGTTGAGCCTCGAGGAGTGGAGGGTTTCATCCCGTGCCCTGTTGTTAGCTTTTGGTGATGGTCCTCTGAAATTTGGAAGCTTGGGAGTTTGCAGGCTCTGAGAGGTGTCCCACTGGGAGGGAGATGCTGCTAGAAGTTTACTGCTGTCCAGGAGGGCTCACAGGGTCTCACTAAGGACTGCTTTTTATAGGGGCACAAGATGGTAGGCTGTAGTCATCCATAAATTTCCATTCTGGCCACAATCTGGGTCAGTAATTTTTCAAAGTTCCAGTAACAACGGTACCATTCCACTCGGGCTACGATTCAGGTCAGGAACGTTCCAAGGCCGTCGGGGGGTGACTGATGGTTCCGGCTGCCGTTGCCCACCTTGGCCAGGCGACAGGAGCTCCTGGTGCGGCCAGTGCCGCTCCCCACCTGGGCTGTGCAAGAGCTGCTGGTGCGGCCTGACTGGGTGCAGAGGGCTGAGCCCTCACAGGGCTTCCCGAGACCGCAGGGCAGCCCAGGGGAGGGGGGGACGCCCCACCACAGTCTGTCCTTGGACTTGCTCTGACAACCTGCTTGCTCCTATGTTGGCTCTTTTGTTATACCAGTGACAGAAGCTTGTATCGTTTAGTGAAATGATCTGTCTGATGTTGGTGATGGTGCTGCTCTAAGTGGAGGGCTGGACAGCATGACCTGTAGGGATCTCTCAGTGATCTTTGCGCTTCTAGAGGCAGGATACATGTTCCTGCTCTGCTCGCTGTGATCATTGTTGACATTCAGAATTGTTTTTGAGCAGTGAAAATAGGAAAACTTGGAGGTGGAGGGGGCAGAAGTGTCAGGCAGTGAAAGTCTCTAAAGGGTGAGTCATTTTGCTGACCAACTACAAATAGTGAAATGAAGCTTGTGGCTCTAGGGAGGATTGGAAAAGGACTGTCATACAATCCTTAGAAAATCACCGGTGCTGCTAAAGCTTTCTGGTGGCCAGCTTTTGCAACAATTTCCCTTAGTAATAGTGATCAGAGCTGGATGGTCTGGTCCTGTCATTGTCTTTTCACTTCATTTTTGGTGAGCCATTTAACCATGCTAGCTAGAAAAAAGCTTTTTTTCCCTTCCCCGCACTGTGGATTTTTTCTGTTGTAGCATGCTCCAAGTGCTTGGTGCGGGGTCAGGAAAGCTGTACAGCTATTGCAGAAGAAGCAATGGGAATAAGGAGCCAGGGATGAATGGGGTGGGGAGAGTGGTACCATGACAGTCAGCAGGTACATTGATGTAGACATGCGCAGAACTACAGCTGCCATGTCATTGAGATAATACACAATAATAAGAGCTGGTGCTGAGTATTTATCCTCTTCATACAAAAGTATGCTTGTTCAGCTATATGTTGTATGAAGTTTAAGACCACATGTGAGGAGAAAATACAGAAAATGACCCTGTCTGATGGGAGAGAACACAGCTAATTAACATTTTATTTAGTACTGGGCAAAAACTTTGGCAAATACAGAGATGTAAAATGATCCATTCTTGAGGAAAAAGGGGAGAGAGGCGAGTTCAGAATTTGAAAATCATCCCAAAAGCACATGTGGTTCTGAGGTGTTTAATAGCCTGTCAGCTAGGTGTGGAGAAGGAGACATGAAAAAGTCTTACGCATCTGATTTTAGGATATATGACATAAATGGGGAGTTTCATTAATTTCTGCTGACACTGCATTTTTCATCTTTGTAACTGTATTGTCTGTTTGGGATTTTAGAAATACTTGCATTTGCTTTTACATTACCTGTCCTTCCCCCCTCCCTGGCTAGAGTTAAGGTTAGCTTGAAGCTAAGTAGCAAGCACCAAAGCACTCTGTCCCTTCAAAATCGTTAAGGCTGGCATGCTGTGTTGCTCTGGCACGATGCAGCAGTTCATCATGTTCTTCTGTATCCTAAGAAAAAGATCTTACAAGCTCTATGGGTTGTGTTAGGGTCATGTTAGTGGTGTCCTTTTGGAGAAACTTGTGGTGACTATTAGCAAGTAAACTCTTTGGCATATTGCTGTGTATTTGAACCCTGAGTGTTTTAAAGGAGTGCAGAATAGCATGTGTTTGGAATTTCCTGAACTGTTCTCTACAGAAAGGCACCATGGTGAAATCATCTTTGTGAAAATTTTTTTTCAAAAAAGTGTGCTAATTCTGCTGGAAACTTCCAACCTTAAAACTGTGTAACTGGTGTCAGAAAATTCAGGGCAGAAATAGCCACAGACCAGTTAAACAAAGCCACCAAATACGCCCTGCCGTGGGAGACTCGATAGTGTGCAGAAAAGAGAGGCAAGCCACAGGGGTGATCCCAAGCTATCACAAGCGTGTGTCTGGACCTATGTCTTCACTCCCTCCTCACTCACACTTCATTCAGAAGTATTTTCCATGGTAGGGTGTAACTGGGGGAGCATTATTTCATTTTGGTGTTAATGTAGTATGGCAGATACTAGGCATACTGTTCATATATTTTGTTTTGTGGTGGTGGTGTTGCTTCACTTTTTTTTTTTTTTTGTTTAATTTGCTTGAATCCCTGCAAGAAGAGAGATTTTTGCTGATTGGCATAATGCTGAATGAAGGACTCGTGGTGCCTGTGGGGATTCTGGGGGCAAACTTGCACAGCTGGTTCACGAAGCTGTCTCTAGCACATCGGAGGTGGACGGTAACAGGAGAACAAGCACGTGGCAAATTAGTCCAGTGTGCTCAGTCTCCTGATGAGACGAAATCAGTGAGCCGCATCCTCTCAGTCTCATGTATGTGTGGCACCTGCTAAACGCAGAGGGAAATACTGCTGGAACCTTGGAGAAGGTACTGTGCTGGCTTCTGAAGAGCAATTGTATGAGCTGATACACGACTGCACAAGGCACTGAAGATCACTTTAAATAGTGCTGTCCGTTGGATATGAACTGCTCTGTGTTGTCATTTCGCAAGTAAACTGTATTTGCTTTGGATGTCTAATGGAAAGAACTGTGCTGTAAGTTAGCTTCTACTCATTTATCCCCCATTCTGCTTGCATGTGTTGTTTGTTTACAGGTATAGACGATGGAGAGAACTTGTACTTTTTTAGGTAATTTCTCCACCATGTTTTGAGTTCAAGGCAGGTTTTCTGATATTCTTTGCAGTCACTTCATACCCTCTGAAAGTTGACTAGAGTTGCCCTCTGTTTCATTGTCCAAGTTGTAAGTAAAGTATTGAGGGCTACCAGATGCTGTATTGAGTTTTATGGAACTTTGCAAAACACGTTGTTTCATTTTGATGGTGAACCCCTGACGCTGTCCTGAGTATTGTTCTCCAGCCAGTTTTGTACCCATTCTCTAATAAGTACTTTCATGTAAATCATGCTTCCCTAGATCAGTTATGAGGATGTGTGAAACGATATAAAATAACCTCACTAAAATCGAGCATGTAGTAAATCTTCTTTTTCTCTGTCCACAGAATCTGTTCCTCTCCCACTGAAGGAAATTAAATTGATTTGGTGGGATTTTATTTTTCTTGACAAATCTGTGCCGGCTGTTGCACATCTTGCTTTCTTCTAGGTGCTTAGAAATAATTTCCTAGCAGTTTGTGATCTTTTCTACTAGGTTTCTGTGAAACAAGTGTAGTGTGTCTCATCCCATTCATCAGACAGGCAGATGGAAGGAGCCTGAAAAAGTTTTATGTCTTGTTTATGGATGTGGTAGCTGCTGGAGTGCAACTGTGTTGTGTTTTGTCCTGTAGTCCTTAATTCTGTTCTCACAGAAGACAGTGTCATACAGTGCCTACAGAGCCTCTCTGCCCTGTCCTTTTCTGATAGCTTCTTTGCTCTACTTCCTTGACAGCTCCTGTCTCTTGAGTTCCTAAAGTTAGAAGAATGTTTTCTTCAAATTTCTTGCATCTAGACTCTTAGTTTGTAGATAGGGTTGGAGTTCTTTTCAGCTGTAGTTCTGCTGAGGTGACTAGAAGGAAATCGGGATGTACATGTTGAGGAATATTAATAATTTGGATAGTAAAAGGCAAGCAAAGGGTTTTCCCCAGGTTTTTCTGTATATATATGTATGTGAATCTATATATGTAAAATATACTGTGTGTGTATATATATGTGTGTACATATATATATATTACAGTGTGTCAGAGTTGCTTCTAGGCTTTTCAGCAGCTTCTAGCATAAGTGAGCATTTTGGGATGGGATATTTGAAAAGTTGGAGGTCTTGTGGGGTAACGTGTTGTATGTAGTATATTGATAGCATACATGTGGTAATTATTGTTTGGTTATTACAGGCAGAAGTGATTTAAACCATTCTGAGAGTGACAGATACTTAGAGAAGGTGACTGTGCTGCCATTTTCCTTGTAACAACATTTATCTCAATCTCTGATACCTGAAGGTTGTTCAGAGCAAATGTGGGAAAGGACATTAGTCTGGCAGGACAAAAAAAGCTGTGCTTATAAAAATATATGTGTTCAGTGCCAAAAGAATAGCTGCTTGGAAATGTTACAGGGGCTTTGCCAGAGAAGCTACTGAAGCTCCGTGTCAAGATTTACCGAAAAGGGAAGGATGGTTGTTCTGGAGTTCTCACAGACAATTCAAACCTAGAGCCCCTGAGGTAGAAGCAATTGTATGACAAAGGTAACACAATGATGACAAATAAAGGAAATTTCTGCTAAGCATGCTAATAAGGGAAGATGACACAGTATGCCTGGATTTCTGAAAGGAGTAATGCATTCAGGTTACCTTGCTCTACTGGGCAGTGTAGGCATTTTTTCCCTTCAGTGACCAACTGGTCATTCTAGCAGAGTGCACTGTGATAAGTGCAGAGAAAATAGCAGTTTGAATAAAATGTATAGGAAAAATTAAATCAGTTACTTGCGCTTTATATATCTGTGCTTAGCATCAGAAATAAAAACTAAATTTTAGAAGCAGAGATCTCCCTTCTAAAATTCTGTATCATTTATGAATTTGTGTTGTGACATATGAATGTACAGTTCTTACCAGTGCCTGCAGCCCTTCATTTGAGTAGTCCTAAAGCAGAACAGGCAGGGCGGGATAGTAGTTGGAAGGTAAAATTCTGGAGTTATTTGCTTTTCTTAGGAAGGCTTTCTGAGCTTCAAGAAAACTTGGTTTGCATGTGTTTGTTTTTCAGGAAGTCTTTATGCCCTTTATACCTATTTAATTGTAAATTGTAGAGCAGTAATGAAGTGACTCCTGTTTTATTCAGCACACTGCAGTGAGCTGTTGTGCTTATATGCAAGGTCATTCTAACAATAACAGATTTCATTATTTTTTGTAAATATTTTGAGTCAGTATCTGTGAATTAGTTTGATTTATGTTAGTTTATATTCTTCTAGCATTTTTTTGTCTTGAAGAGATTACACGCACGCACCCGCCCCCCCACCCCCCCCTTTAGTGATCTCTTTTGAGTATTTTTCCTGCAGCATTTGGTAAGCAGTAATTCAGGGATAAACCCCAGCAATGTTGATCCTTTTTCATTTTCCCAGTAGGGTGACAGATAAATTAGTCCCTGTAGTAACAGATTCATAGAACAATATAGATTTGAATGGACTTACATATTACATTATATACACAAAAGCGTGTGTATGTGTATCTGTGTAAATCTGTGTATCTTAGGATCTCATCCTTTATGCATGTATTTTGTGGACAAGTTGATTTCCTATTCTTAAATGTGGTAAATAATCATCTCTTCAAGCAACTTCTGTAATGGATCTCATGAGGAAAAAACAGTTCTGCATGAAAGCCCAGTGTGCTTAGAAAGCAGGGAATGTTAATAGGGGGCACCACAGGTTCATGTACACCGTTCAGTTGACTGAAAGCCTGAAACATCTCTGTCTGCTCAGTATCCGGTTAAGGGTGGTAGCAAAGGAACTTGTGCAAGGAAGGTAAACAAGCTTTGAAAAGTTGAGTTTCATCGTTAAGTAACCCTACCAGTGTCTTTGGGACTATGAGAATTTCTTGTTTTCAGAAGTACAGGAAAGGGTATTGATTTAAAGAACAAAGTCCAGATTTCTTAGTGACTAAGTATCCTTTATTGGCAGCGCTGAATGCACGGGGCATCCTTCCACCAAACGTGCATGTTTAAGGTAGCTAATAATTCGATATTTATACAATGAAATAATGATTATTCAACTAATATCTATACATATTCATTATCTAATCCTGCCTACCCTCGCTTCGTATGTTAATTAGCTTATCAGTCCTTCGTGCTTGCACAAATTCTTCCAAGAGTTGTGGGCAGGGGTCTCAGAGACGGGGGCAGTGGTCTCTAGGAGGAAGGCCGTAGGTCTTCCTCATGGTGTACTTTTCACCTCTTGCTCGTTATGTGATGGTCTTGCACATTTGCAGTGTTCTTAATCAGTCTGAGGTAATTTATGCCCTTGCTGGCCATCTGCTTTTCTTGCTTAATTGTTTCTTTTACCCTTATCTGTCCTCTCCTGCTGGAGTGTTCTGCTAAAGTTTTAGCATAGAAGGTCAGCAGATAGGCGGATGTCTAACAAAGGATAACAGAACAGACACCGAAGGTCAATGAGTAACATATGGCGGTACATGATATCTAGAATTGTTACAGTGGTTAACAATCATTATAATGGTTATTCTTTAATTCTATCCTAAAGTTAGTTCACACTACATCAGTATCAATAAAATACTGCATGAGTTGCACAGCAGTTTGTTGTAGATGTTCTGACAAGAATGATGTTTACAGAAGTTGATGGCAAATTGACTTTTGATTTAAATAAGCATTGGTAGCTGGAGCGATAAAGCATCAACACATCATTCTGGCTATAATCAGAAAAAATGGCCTATGGGTGATCATCTGGCTAAAGAAAGGACAGACATGAAAACCTTCTGCAGCAGATTTAGTTTTCATACATCTTGATAAAAATTCAGATTTTTCCACATGTTTAATAGGTATCTATAACCTTCCAGCTTTTTTACTTTATCTAGAATATCAGATGCATACTTTCAGATAGGTGAAGTGTCAGATACTTGTTTGATGATGCCATATCTAGAATATAAATATTGAAATATGCCATGACTTTTACAAATCAGAGTTGTCTAATCCTAATGTGAACTATTTCCTATCAATACAGTTGATGAACGTTAAGTACCATTGTAAGTCACTCAAGTTACATTGTCTGCAACTATCGTGTGCCAAAGTTTATGCTAAGGGGTCGGATAAACTTGGTTCTGAAATGAAAGAAAATCACGAATGCATTGATGAAAATGACAACAGTTAGTTTTTAACCATTACTTTAAAAACAAGCAGGTGTGGCATGTATCATCCATTTAATTACCCCCGAAGCCTCCTGTTTTGACTTCAGTTCTAAAAATAAGCTCTGCAGACCTTGCTAAGCCTTGCTTTTCTGAAGGTGGCGTTACAAAAACCTGAGAAGTAGAAATGGACAGTAAAATTCTGTTTTAAAATGATTTCTCTAAGTCCCTGCTCACATATGGTCAACAGAAAAGCCCTGCTGTATTGCAGGACTGATCCAAAGGCTTGTACTCTGCTAACCTCCAGATACCATACAACACATTTTAAAAAGTTTCATGCTGAAGTGGTGGTCTTGCAAAAGCCTGTAGTGAGTATCCATGCTAATTTAGCAAAATGGATGGATATGTTAGAGCAGATTATTACTGAAGGTTGGAGCAAGTGAGAAACACAAGGAAGAAAAGAGCTGATTGCTATCAGAGGTTGAGGAACACAGACTAATTGTCTTTCACAGAAATCCATTTGCTTTAAAAATGTTTTCTCATTCTGAGTAGAGTTGGGACAGAGGGGAGTCCCAGAGGGCATGAAGACTGAAATCTTAATTGGATCAGTCCATTAAAACTAAGTCACTGGAAGTAAGCAAGGGATCATCTAGGATGTGCTGAGAAAGTCAGACCTCTGAGACGCAGTTAGTTTGACATGTATTATAGGAAAATAGCTCTCATTTTTAAGAGTTGAGCCTCAGACATATTGATCCTTTCAGATGGGAATATGTACAATGCGATGCAGAAACCCTGTCTGTCTGTTTTTTCCTGTGAATTTGAAAAGCTCTGCAAAAAGGGTATTGATTAATTTCTTTCCTATAACACCTACACAATCGCTCTCATTGGCATAATTCTAATACACTAGAAGTATTTGGTTAATTCGTGTCCCATGGCAGTATGAGACTGGATACTCTGAGGCCAAACAGGTTTTATATATGTCTTTTACTGGCAGCTTTCTACTGGCTGCTTCTTCAGTGCTCATTCTGTAGATGTGTAATTATGCTCAAAGGTTGCAGGGGGAGTGTGTGCGATTTTTGTTTTGGTTTTTAACCAGCATATCTGTTTAATGCTGTATTAATAGCTGTACAAATTTAATGAGTAATACAGCATCTAATTTTTATTTCAGTGAGCAGTTATAAAAGCAACCGGTTAGAAAGATTGTAACTTGTAAATACCACACACATACTCTTCTCTGAGTCAGATTATGGCATCTGAGATTTCGTCATTTTAGCTTGACACTCAAGCGCAGGTACCAAGTAACTTTGATCTTATGCACATTGCAATGAATAAATTCTTTTGCCGCTGTCTTACGTAAGGGGCCTATGGCAGCAAGGGTCACAGGGAACAAGCTAGATTAATTTCTCATGGGTTGCAAAACGGGTTGAAATCCTGTACTGCTCTAATTCTCAATTACTTGGTGGCAGTAGAGAAGGATTCATGGAAGAGATCTCATTTGACTTAATGGTGGAAAAGAGTAAGTTTGCTATGTTTACTGGCACTGTTAAACTGGGAGGAACTGCTGGCCTGTTGGGAGGACTGAGTTATCATTAATAACATCCTTGGAAACCAAATGCAATGAGATTGAAAGAAGTCAAGTCCTTTAGCACAAGGAACAGAGAAGTCTTCAAACAGTTACCAAATAAAGCACAGGAATACTTTATTTCAGCTGCATATAGGAAAAGATGCAATAGGTTAATATTACAACAAGTTGTACAGCGTAGAACAAAGCCTTCAAAGATAAGGGGTAATTAAATAGGGTAATCGATAGCATAGGGGTACTGCTTCATTATTTAGTCATTTTAAGTCTTTGAGAACAGATAAAGCAAATACTTATGATTGATGAAAATGAATTTACATTACTCTGCAGGTATACTAGACAACCTCCTGAAGTCTCTTTTCAACTTGCTTGCTGTTGCTGTTTGGGTTTTATTTGTTTGCACTTTTACAATAGAAAGAAGAAATGTTTTAAACACCACACTCTTAGAAATGTTCTTAACTTACTTAAGTAGCTCATCTCTTCATTCTCTACCTATTCAATTGAAAAAGGGAGCATGAAAGAAAATGCACTTTTGTAACCTACTTAAATATTCCTCACGAAGAGAACATAGGTACTGAAAGTCACTATTTTCTCTTTGCAGGTTATGGGATGACAGAATTAGGATAGAAAGGATGGAAAACCTCCATTTTGAATACAGCCATGCGTTCCAGCTGATTACTGATTTTTATGCAAAAGAAGTGCCTGATACTGCAGGTATGTAATTCAGAATGTCTGTGAAGCATGCATCCTTTTATCCTTTACATAGATAAGGAATACATGTGGGTGCATCCCATCAGGTCTCATGGACTTGTCTATGTCCAACTTGTTGAAGTGTTCCCTAACTTGTCCTCCTTTGTTAAGGAGAAATCTTCATTGCTGCAGAATTTCCCACTGGTCTGAGAGGCCTCGGATTCCTCAAGGCACATCTTACCAGTAAAGACCAAGACAAAGAAAGCACTGAGTTTCTCAGCCTCTTCCATGCCCTGTGTCAGCAGCTCTGCTTCCCCATTAAGCAGTGGCCCACATTGTCCCTTGTCTTACTATTGCTGCTGATGTACTTCTAGAAGCTCTTGTTGTCCTTCAG
This sequence comes from Falco rusticolus, assembly GCF_015220075.1. Taxonomy (NCBI): domain Eukaryota; kingdom Metazoa; phylum Chordata; class Aves; order Falconiformes; family Falconidae; genus Falco; species Falco rusticolus. The sequence continues at coordinate 961,739 of NC_051210.1, forward strand.
GTACCTTGCCGGTCTCAACTCCAGGTGGGCTCTGGTTTTCCTAAGTCCATCCCTGCAAGCTCAAACAATGTTTCTATATTCTTCCTGTGTCACCTGTCCCTGCTTCCACCTCTCATACTCCTCCTTTTTAATGTTGGGTTAAATCAGGAGCATCTTGTTTATCCATTAAAGCCTTCTGTCACCTTTGCTTAATTTTCTGCACATTGGGATCTTAAGAGCTTGGAGGAAGTGAACCTTGAAAATGAAAACGAACATTATTTAAATAGAAGTGAATACAGGGCTAGCATCCTTTTTTTTTTTGTTGTTTTCTCTCATAGCTTGAAGATGTATGTTTAGACAGATTTAAATTCACACATATTTAGCAACTAAGGGAAATTATTCAACATCTGAAATGTTTCTTCAAGTTCTTGTGTGTGTTAACACACTAGGAACAGGAGAACAGCTTTAAAAAAAAATCTCTGAAAAAACTTAATAAGGTTTACAAAAATGCCGTTTTATGTTAAGATATAGAGTGAATTCTCCTATTATTGCAGCTGGAACGGAGACTGTAGTAGAACAGTATCACATACGAATAGCTGTCTCACAGAGATGGAACCATATTCTGCAGACTGGCCGAGGCAGACAAATCATAGGCATGTGTGCCAAGGCCTTTTCATTCTATTTAACTTGCACAATGTTGCCTGCAGTAATGGAGATTTCAGAATTTTTAGTTTGTATATTTAGAAGTTTTCTATGCCAACAGTCATTTTTATGAAGAAAACCCTGTGGAGTCAAATGTTTTATGTTTCATAATGTGTTTACGTTATTGTAGTGTTCTACATTCTTTGGAACCATAAATGTTATTTTGGAACCTCACTTTATGTTGATTTATAGATATCATAGAACACTGTACATATATTACAGATTTCCATTTTGATTAAGTTGCAAAATAGATTATACTTTTTCTAAAAAACGCAAGTAGTAAGCAGTGAGTTAACAAGAAAATGACATCTATTTTTTTAGGTCCTCAAAAACTATCTTTAATACTAAGCTTGGATAAGCCTGTTATTTGTTCTCTGGCAGCAGTAATTGCATACCTCAAAGAATTTAATTTGGAAAGGATGCTTTACAATCCAAGGTAAGTTGCCTTATGTAAACTTCCAATTCAAACCACCAATATACGTACCAGTGTTATCTTAAAAGTTTTAGCAGACAACTTTCCCTAAATGTAATGAAGCCACCTGCTACAGTGATAAACATAGTCCTTGTAAAAATTATACTTTACATTTAAGCTCCTAATTAGAACTGAAAGAATCAAGTGATTTCTTTTTTAAGTTTTTTTAATGAAAATCTTTATGAGGTATGTTTGTATAGACATCACTATCAGTAATGTAAATCGCCATGAACTGCTGCCAAGTGTTACTGAAAACAAGGTGCAAAAACTGGTAGATACTAGGGGAAGATTTTAAAGTTTGTTAATCAATATCAGCGATCATATCTCACCATCAGTTTTATTTTGTGAACAAAATTGGGAGCTTTTTTGGCAGGTTGTTTTTGTTTCAAAGCTCTAATTTAGCTTTGCAGATGTTTTTTGCCAGAGGTGTGTAAATAATTGTCTCTTGCTATAATTCTGGAAGCAGGTATAAATACTTTTGTGTTGTAACGTTTAGGCAGAGCTTTGCAGGTATGTTTGAGTTGGTGTTTTCTTTATAATCAATAACTAGATTCACCTTCAACACACCTTGGCTTTCTTAAAAATCCCTTGAGTTGGCTCAGTGGTAGCTAGGGGTAGGGGAACAATCATGCAAAACCTTGTTGATAGACCATCACCATTTCTGCCAAGTTACTACAGAAACACACAGACATGGAAATAATTTTTCTTCCCTTAAGTAGTCCCAAAACCTAGGCTTATTAGATATGCTCAAATGAGTACTCAAAATTTCTAACAGGGTTATGCAAGTGGAATCAAATGAAAATTAAAAGATACTGCCACTCAGGTGTCTTTTTTATGCTGTCTTGCAAAAGTATAAAAGATTGCTATCCTACCTGGCTTAGGTTTGAAAATATCATTGAGGCTTATTAAATATTTTATTAAAACAGCTTTATCTGTCATAGATCCTGTGCCAAATGTTCTCTTGTTTGTCTCAGTATTCCTCTGTCTGGTAAGTGGGCAGGATTTTACAAAGTCTGGCTGCAAACTGGAAACTTAGAAATATGTCATGTCAGTTGCAGATCTTCATGTGTGAGATTCTTAAAGTTTCAAGTCTTATTTTGAAGAGCTCCATACATTAGCAGATTTTCAAAATGCAGCTGCATTTAAAAAAAATTGACTGCAGATGTCAGCTTTAAACATTTTTCAGGTATCTGCTGAAATATTTGATAATTATATATGCCTGGGTTTGCCGGATTCTGGAATGGATTTCTTCATTAAGTTGCCCTTCCCCTCTCCAAGTACCATTAGAATGTCAACAGAAAGTTTTCTGGACTTAGAGGCCTAATGAGGAAAGAATTCCTTTGACATCTTGTGAGCTGTCTCCCCTGCCTCATCCATCAAGGAGTGCTCTGATCTGTGGTGTGGCCACCCATCACCGTTGGTCGGCTTTTTCTTCCCCTTTGTTTTTTGAGTAGTTTTGGTTTGTGGTTTGTTTTTGGTTTGTTTTTTTTTTTTTTTAATGCTTGGCTGGCTAGAGAAATCCTGTTGTGAGATGTATGTCAGGCTCATGGACCATGTGAGAGGTGTGCCAGGCAAAGGCTGTCGGAGGCTCATGGATCTTCTGCAATTCTGCAGGAAACAGAGACGAAACACTTCCATAGTGCTGTAAAGCAACTTAAAATTCCCCGGAGAATTCAGGCCAGTGAGCATATACTGGTGAGTCAGTGAGCATGAAGTTGGAGTTGTGAGACAGTTTTCACTTATTAATGTGACACAGATCTGGATGAAAAAGACCTATTTGATAGGAAGAATGACCAAAAAATTCCTCACACCACTGTACCTTCTTTGGATAAACACTATTCTCCCAGCTGAAAACTGCAGCTCAATTTAATTGTAAGAGTCATGAAACGTCGCCTAAGTTATGAGAGATCATCATTAGTGGGGGGCAGAAACAAGTTGTAATATTTAGATGAAGGTTTTTAATCCACTCTTTAAGATCCTAAATAAAGCAAAATATTAAAAAGAAAAAAGGAATTCTGCCACAGCAGGACCTGGGATATGGCCAGACTGCTTTAGAGCACTAGCAGCAAGTAAAAATGGAATTAAGAAAGAATGATACAAGCTTTTTTTAATTGATGTTTTCTCATACCTTTACACACTGAGAGCGCTTTATTGGCTTTTGACAAGTCTGTAGACATCTAGGAGAGGTTTTCAAATACAGCTGAGTACACAGTTTTGCTTGAAAAATCACCATTTGCATAGCAGTTGCTGAGGAAATGTCTCAGTGTGTTTTAATTTTACTTACATGTTTTCCAGCATATTTGGGACAGAAGAGGCTGTAGTTCTCAAATGTTGTGATAGATGAAATTAGGAGTAGTGATAGATGAACTTCAAGAAATTGCAGGGAATGGGAGAGCCAGGTATCTTTCTGAGGGAGGGGATAGCTTTGGGATTGGAGTACTACCAGCAGTGAAGATAGAAGAGGTAGAAGTGAAAGAGGACAGGGAAAGGTTAAAATAGCTTTGAGGGAGAATGGGAAAGAGAAAGAATTCAAGAAGAGGAGAAGCGCTTGATTGTAACTTATGGTAGGGGTGGAAAGGAATTGGCAAGATAAATTAAGCGAGAAGTCAAAATGTAAGTTCTTCCACTTAAAATGGTGGACATCCTTGAATTTTCAGAGGAAATGTTACAGAAATTGAGAGTATGGTGTTTGTAAGGCTTTCATATCTCTTGGGTGCTGATGATGTCAGAAACCTAATGTATACAAGACAACACATAGGCTTATTTATGCACTCCAGCTATGAGAAAGGGAGTACTGAAATGTTTTGGAGAGGTTTCAAAGTCAGCTCAGGAGCATAAGGGACTGAAAAGGAAAGGCATGGCTTTCAGGCACTAAGAAGAGGTGCTTAGCGAAGGATTTACCATCTCTTTTGAGACAGCAGAAGAAGGGCAGCAGGTGACCTCTTGCACCCTGGACATCTGGAGCTTGTAGGAGTGGAGCAAGGAGGGCAGGCTGAGAGGGCAGACATCTGGGTAGAATGAGGTTGCAGGCCCACTCTTTGGAGTGAGTTCAGTGGAGAAAAAGATGGCAAATTCAGGATAAAAACGATGGAGGTTATTTCTGGTTTTTGTAAACCTTCCCAGGGCCTCTCATTTCTGTTCATGTTCTTTGGTTTGTATTTCTCAGTTTTGTTCCGTGTGTGTGTGTTTTATTTTGTTGGCAGGTTTAACCAGAACTTGCTGGGCTCCTATCACATCAGGGATCCAGATCAGAAGTTCTAGCCCTGTGGCAATATTCGCTAATGAATTTGAAATTGGTTAATCAAATACACAATATAGTCAGGGTTTTATGTCCCTTGCTACTGAGACTGTGGTAAATGTTTTTCATACCTAAAGAAAGCTAATGCTTCTGAGAAATAAAGAAACCTGGTTTTACTCCTTAAAGCTGAATAGGGGTTCCTCTAAATCTTGTCTACATATGTAGGTTTGTTTTGTGGTTTATTCACCCTTAGAAGTCCCAAAGACATGGACTCTAGAGGTCTGTAAAAGGTAATTAGGCAAAGAAAATATGCTGCTTAGTAGGTTTTCGATACAGTGCCTTGCGGCTTTGCTCGGAGTTGTTACGGATTTGCAAAAGTGAAGTAGTTGAAAACTACTGATCTGAATAACATGCATTCACTTGGGCTGGTTTACTGAGTACGAGGTTATATATAATATATCCTGTGGAGAAAAGGACAAAGAACAAAAAGTGTCCTTCAGTGCAAGCTTCTTAGGAGGCAGAATCACAGAATCATTCAGGCTGGAAAAGACCTTTAAGATCATTGAGTCCAACCATAAAAATAACACTGTCAAGGAGATCCAGTTTCACAGGTAACATGAATGAGGATGTATATTACTGTCCTAAAGCAATCATAGTAACGCTTTAATACTCATCAAGCGTGGTTCTACTCGGAAAAGTCATTTTATGAGTAGAAACCTGTTTCTCATGAGTATTCCTCAAACATTTCCTAAACCTTACTAAAAGCTTGTGTTTCTTTTTGTTTCTTCTTCTCATTTTCCGAGTCCAGATAGCATGATCCTACCTTGCCTTGCTTCCCAGTAATGAACTTGTCAGCTATTTCCATCACTTTGTGTTTTGTGCTATTTAAGTATTTGAGACAGTTGCAAGTCTGTTCTTTGAAAGTCAGGTCACACTGTCACCTGCAGAAGGAATTACGGCATTGTAATCCAGTTGAAGTGATTTTGAAGGGTCATTTTTACTGATGTAGGAGGTGGCTGATAGCAGCGTATTAGAATTTCTCACAAGGAATATGTTAACACCCTTGGTGCAAAACCAGCACTGACAGTATTTGTTTACAACCTTCTTCTTACGCCATTTGGTCCTTAAAATCACTACAGAGGCAGTCTTTGTTCACATTTTTATCAAGTTCTGATCCCAAGCTGAAGGAAGATGAGGGGGTGGAAGCAAAACATACGCTATGCTGTGACATCGGGAATTGTTGGTTGGGCATATACTGCAGCTGATCTTGGCTATTATTCGTATACTCTCAGCTCTCAGTTACCAGGGTTAATAGCAGGGTGGAATAACTCAGATAAAGAAAACACCTGGATAATATAAACCACATATAATTTATGCTGTGAGAACAAGTTTAGCATATCAGATTCTAGAAGAACAGTAAATATACTCTGCAGTGGAGCAGAGTTAGTTGTCTTTAAACAATAGGAGAGCAAGCTTGCTGTGAACAGAATACACTCTCTGTTTAGTGCGGTGAAGCCAGGTGAAGTGGGGAAACACTGGAATCAGTAAATCCACAACAGTGAAACCGTGAATGAGTGACTGAGGGTTGACGGAAACAGCCAAAAGCATCCTTTTTGCTTTTGGAAAGAGGTGGAAAGGCATAGGTCTTAGCCAGCTGGGTGTAACAGATCGTAGGCTTGAGTACTGGGAAATTGAAATGCAGCAAATGGGGAAACTGCAGTTTAGGCAAATCCTAGATGCAGAAAAGGAGTTTTTGGAAGAGTGGGTAGGATTTGTCGTTGATCATAGGAATTGGGAGCCATACAGAAATCATTCGTATTTAAGTTTTGCCAGCATCAGCAGTTGTGACTTAAGATAATACAAGGAAGTATTGTTTTGTTGCTTGTAATAATTGTGTACTTTTGGAAAGTGCAGCTGCTTTTTGCCTCCAAGGTTTTGTTTTGCTGGTCAACTTTGTTGGTTTCTGGGATAGCACACTAGAGCAGAGTAGTTATGACTATGGGTTCAGTTCCGAGTCAGCTGTAATTCCAAACTATTGTTGAATTTCTTGAGGACGCTCAGTTGAATTGACCTTTTTTGTTTTTTAGTATTCTGTGCAAAATACTTCTGATTTGACCCATTTTTTAGGAATAAATTTGCTAGCAGGCCCAAACACCTGCATACAACATAAATATGTAACTTTAGTTTCTGAATATTTCATGTTTCTTAAAGTTGTAGTACTATACAACAGAAAAGCTTGAGCATTTGAGTACTCCCCCAGAGAGTTTAAAATTGAATGCACTGAAAAAAATTCTGAAAAGTCAAGAAAGTAGTTTTAAATCCTATCCAGCAAGTCGTTCTGTTTAGTCTAAAACAATAAAGTGTGTCCTGTATTTTGTGCAAGGGGCAGTCAGCAGTATGATTAACAGAGACAATCATGACTTGATTTGTTATAAGCATTTACTGAGTATCTTGCATGTCACTTCATGGTCCTGACTACCACAAGTGTATGTTTAAAACTGAAATAATTTTCATATTGAATATGATTACACATCTAATACAATTATTTTATTAACGTTGATTCTAAACCAACACAACCTTTGGATTGGTCTCATCCTGTTCTGTTAGTGTGTTTCAAAAAGTCAAGTAATTGTAGTCATGGTTATTTCGTATTAAAAGTAAAATCAAATGATTTAAATATACCCTATTTGTATTTTCCTAAAAAATTGCTAACATCCTGTTTAAATGTGTAGTAGTAGTAAAAAAAAAATAATGTATTTTGATACACTGTTTTGACGATAAATTGCGTTAAAAGTCTGTTCCACTCTTGAAGTATTAATTCTTAGGCCTTTCCCTAATACTACTGTGATCATAACAGAACACTAACAGAAGCACCTACTTTTTCAATTTCATCATAAACTTACGAAGGGGTACTTCCTTTAGCCATTTAGTGGATCAGGATTAGATAGAAGAGCTGGATTTTTTCTTGAGCTTTGTCAGAGTCATTGTAGGAGACTGGGAAGTGAGTCATAAATCTTGTTTTCCCAAGCAGTAAATTAAAAGAAGTTACAAATGTTCAGGTTTTTTATTTATTTGGATAGGTTTTAATTTCTTACTTGGATTTTTTTTTTTTATTTTGCCTAACTAATGAATTCTCTAATGTGAGAAACTTGAGAGTGTTTCACTCTTATGTCTGTGCCCAAATTTAAAATATAATGTATGAAACTTCTCTCCCCAGCAATTTCAAACGGTTGTCAAGTGAAACTGAATACATGACAATTAATGGGACAACAATGAAAAATCTTGAAATTTTACAGAATCAGGTAAGGGCAAATGTAATGTTTTTTTAATAAATGCTGAGATTTTCACAGCTGTGTGACACACTGTTCCTAATGAAGTTAAGTTAGTTCGCAAATCTCACCAAGAGGGTTTAAATTATTTTAAATGGGATCAAACTGAAGGAGCATTATTTTTTCAGAGGCATAAATGAAAGTTAATCTATACTGGCTTTTAGCATGAGTTAAGAACCTTATTGCACTTTGACTAGCAAAGAACTTACCTAAAGTTTGAGTTCTTGAGCAAATGCGGTCAAGGGGTATGACTGCAATAGGGTTTGGTTTTTCTTTTGTGCTGCTGCACAGACCTTTGTCTAAAGATTTTCTGGCTGAAGGAAAAACATACTTCAGTGTCTTATGACTGTTGGAGGTACTTCAAGGTGTTGTTGGTAAACAAGATTGGTAAACAAACATGCAGTTGCCGTATCTTCAAGCCTAAATACAACAATGTGATGGTGAAGATCCTTTCCACTGTATCATTGATTGGTCAGTTAAAAATGATTATGCTATCTTTATTGTTTTAGACTGATATGAAAACAAAAGGAAGTCTGCTCTGGGTCTTGGATCATACTAAAACTTCCTTTGGACGTCGAAGATTGAAGAAATGGGTAACCCAGCCCCTCATGAAATCCAGGTGAGACAGTTTTTTATCTTGGGCGAAGTATGTATTTTATAATTATGATGTTGAGTATGCCCAGTATATTAGTTTTTCCTGAAGACCTGAGATCCATAGTAGAGTTTACACAGGAAATGGTACAATAGAAGACGTGGACATTATATATAGGTTTGAAAGAGTTACACAGCTCTGTTTGGGCACAGAACATCTGAGTAATTCAGAGTAGTAGGTCTGGAGCAAATTAGAAATTCCTCTGCGGATACCAGATTGAATACCATGCTAATGCTGCTTTTTTCAGACAGTGGGTGAGGGTTACCTGCTATTGGAGGATGTTTTATTCCTAAACTTGCCAATGAATGTTTGATGTCTGTCTTGTTTCACATGTATTTGCATCCTTAATATATTTAATTTGTTCTGAAGTAGCTGTGGATGTTTCTGTTATCCCTGTATATAATGTATTGCATATGAAAGTATTTATTTTTATTAGTTCTGATATGTGATGATTGATTGGTCACTCTTGTGTGTTGAGCTCTGCTTTATTAATTAATGCCTTATAAATGCTTTATTTTGCAATACTATTATGCTTGTCTTTACTGGTGTCTGTCTTGAAATGGATTCCATCTTTTCTGATTTCTCTTTGCAGGCTGTATTGGAGTGTTGTACTTGAATATGTAATAAATAACAGTATTGAGTCCATGGAATGTTTGTTGCGTACATTTTAAGTTTTTTTGGATCTATTCCTTTGTGCATTCCCTGAGCACTGTCACTGTAGAGTTTACTTAATTGTCACTTTGTTCAGCTATAGCATACAGAAATTGCTTTTAGTTTGGATATCTAAAATTTCTCCATCTGTTTTACACCTGTAAATATATTAAACATTTTTAATGCTTATTAGTTTTTTAAGAATTTTAAATAGTGAGGTTGCCAATGTACTAGTGTCTTGCTGTTGCTTTTAATTTACAAATGTTTCTATGGAAGCATTTTTTTCCCTTGGTCAAATGTAGTATGTTAAAGCACTATGCACTATACTTATGAAGTACTGCTGCTTGATTTTCTTGTTAGCCTTTTTGTAAGGATCTTTTCCCAGTAGTGTAAGAAAAGCGCATAACTACTTTTTCCCTCCTGTTTTCTTGGTTTAGAATATTGGAGACCTTTTTTGTTTGTTGAAGCCATACTGGTTAGACTTTTTCACACTGCGGTTTCTGACAAGGATTTAATAAGTTGATTTCAATATGCCTGTTTTAAAAAAATTCCTCTGATAATAGATTTCTATAGATCTTACCCACTTCAAGAAGACTTTTGATGTAACCATCCTAAATAGTGTCAGACATTACAGAAGTTAATTATGCACCTTGTGTTCACTTTAAAAGTGTATAGATAGAATATCTGCGCCAATTTATAGAAAAAAAGTGAAATAACTTTATTTCTTAGTTCCTAAGTGCCTTAAAGGTTTTTGGGAATTGTTGGTAGAGCTGTCAGCTGGGGGAGCCATAGCACAGCTCTGGTCTGGTGTGGTGGCCCACCGAGGAGGGGTGCCTGGAACCCATTTTGCTCCCAGATGATCCCGTATGTGATGCAGCAGGTGAAATACCATGCAGCAGTAAAATAGGCAGAGATCTTATTCAGACACAGATGATAGAAAACTGCTTGCCTGAGCACTTCAGGCCATCTTAACCAGTAATTTTAGTTTGAATTCTCCCTTTGTCTCAGTGCAGAACCAGCTTTACAGTTTTGGTTTCTTCTCTTTCTGCTCTGCTCTTTGCTGCTTTTAGGATTGACACTTCCCTTTTTCAGCCTTCTTTCTCAGTATGGAAGGAATTTCCACAGTTGGAGATGGCAGTACACCTCAGCTGAAGCTAAAAAAGTTTGTTTCTGTGCATTTCTCCCTTTCAGACTCTTAAGTTGTAATTTCACATACTTAGTGCATCAGACATTCGGCAGTATTGTTTCTAGTAATGCATACAAATGCACTTAGAGAACAGTCTGTGATTGTAATTCATTCACCTGTACCTCCTGGAGTGACATTTTCAGAGGAAGTAAGATTTCTGTACTGCATCTTTTCCAGTCAGTGGATAGGTGCGTTTCCCTTGGCATATCAAAAAGTGAGAGGGTGTAATTACTGCTTTATGCCTTATAGTTGAAAATTACTTGGGTTGATGACTAAATTTCCAGGGGAGAAACTATACACTAGGTTGAATAAAGGTAGAATGTGTACAGACAGCTCATTTGGCAAACTTGAAGGTACCCGTTAGATCATTGTTGATGTAATACATTTAGAGACTTGCAAGAAAAGGTTAGATATATGGGACTGGGGGGAGGGGGCAAAGGGTTAACAAAGAAAGGTGTAATATCCTCACTTTACCTAGGTATACAAAGATGATGAAAAATGTGTGAGTCACTGAGGACTGGGCTTTTTAGGGGGAATCAGGAAAGTAATCATTTTTTGTAGGAGTTATATCTTTGTCGATTACAGAAGCACTGTCTCGCCTAGCCTATCTTGCCCTTGAAATATGTCCCATCCAGTGCCTTTCTTGCCTAACTTCTGTGTGGGGAGCAATGCTGCTTGCCCCGCCTGGAGTCCAAACAGAATAGACAACTGTGGAACCAATACTGCATTCTTTTCCTCATTGACTATTAATTTGTATCTGTGCCTTGCTTAGTGGTTGATTCTTGCACAATTTTTGGGAAATTTGTTTTCTTGAGATCAAACAGACACTTTCCTCAACCTTCTCAAGGTTGGCTGGAATTGAACAGAGTTCAAAACTGACAAAGGCAGATGCCTAGCATAATTATGTGGAGAATACTATTGTTTCCATATTAGATCAGGCTGTAAAGCTAATAAAGTGGTGACTAGGTGCTTGAAGCGGAACTTAAGTGATGGATGTATCATGCTGAGCAATTTATAGCTGCTGTAGGGGAATGTGTGGAGTTCCATTCCTGTGCAGAAAGCTCCGTGGCCTGTATGTATAGAAAGCATTGCATAAGAGAGATTCCACCCACCTCACCCCCCGCCCCAGTCTTTTTCTGGAGAGGTGGAATATCTTTCAGATATCAGTGGGTGGACTTAATGAAGTGTCATTTCTAGTACTGTAGCCAGGGAGAAGGTAGAGACGTTGCTATTCAAGTAGAAGACAACCTGGAAAATGCTGATGTTTGCCTATGTTGCAAAAGTGCTTAGTTTATGAGTTAGAAGACTATCTGGTGTAAAATTTTAAAAGCTTAGGTCTGGTGGGGTGGGTAACTGGAAGTGATAAAATGTTTGTTGTGTGTGTGTGATGCGCGCTCTCTCTCTTTGGGGTAGTATCTACTGTTTTTTGAGGATGTTTGTGATTCGAAGGAGCTTTAAAAGACTGAGTGATCCACAAGTATCTAAACTGTTTCTTTAATATTCTGTTGACTCTCTTATTTTTTTTAGTATGTTATGTATGATGTACGGAAGCTAATGTAATGAGGTTAATGATAAGATTATGGAGAACAAATGCCCTAAACATAAGAGTTCAGAAGTCATGCAACTTCCAGCATGGAAAGCTTCCCTAAGGCTTTGCGTTGACTAGGCTTTGCCCTTGGCAGCCAGTGTTGAAGTAGGAAAAAAACCCAGCCCCCTCACCCATGCACACAACTTCGCACTATGTTTTGGGGATAAATGTGTCAGTTCTGGTGTACTGCAAGCCAGAGAATATGCTTAGTGTACTGGAGTAGATGTAGAGCAAAAAATTAAGAGCCTCAGTGTGCCACTGGAAAAGAGTGGTCATCAAAGGTTTCATCAACGTCCTGGGCCTCTGCTGTAACAGAGAACTTGTGAGATAAAATTGTGCAATGCCCACCCCACCTGGAGGCCCAAGGTCCCTCTCCCTGATTTCTGCGCAGACCCTGAGCTGGTGGCGAGGTGTAGCCAGCACAAGACTTTGTTTTCTCAGCATTCCCAGTACTGCTGTGATCAGCATACTGCTGGTATCTCTGGTGCTAGGGTGGTGGAAAAACGCTCAGGACAGAGAATTTGCTCTTAATTCTTCCAGATCATTAGTAGTTCAGAAGCATGGAATTAATTAGTTAAGAAGTATTCCAGACCACACTGAGTACATAGGGATGAAGCCTCTTTTTGGGTGCCACAAGGAGTATCAGCAAATCAAATGCTTATAGCCTTGTTAGGAATGAGCTCACTTTTTTGGTCCCAGACTCATCCCAACCTATCACTGTATTTCAGCTTTACTGTGGTATGGTTCATCATGTCCTTGGCTCCAAGGCACACTGTTTGCCAGAGGTGAACATGGGACTTCAGTGGCTGGAAGTCTCTCTGTAGATTGTCTGCATTTAATTGTAGTCAATTTGTACTAATTAAAAGTTAAAGCTGATGTTAAATCTCGCAATAAATAAAGTAAGGACAAAAATTGTATGTATTTAGAGAGTAGCAAAAAATTTTTTTAGTGTTTGCTTTGCAGGCTAGAGAAACCAAATTATTACTTATGTCTCAAAATAGGTTTTCCACTTTTTTTCCAGTGATTCTAGTGGCCTTTGTGCCTTATTTCTTCCAGGTCTGGATGAGATGATGCTTGTATTGAGGCTGAATCAAAACCTTGTAGGATAGTAACAATAATTACTATTAGTCTGAATATACTTTGCCTGCAAGAGCGTAGAATGACTGTAGCTTTAGGTAATTCAGAACTGCACAATTCAGAACTGCAGGCAGTTTCTTATCTACCACTAAAGAAGAGAAAGAGTATAAATTGGCGTTACTAATGCAATGTGACTTTTATTTGGTGGGTGTGTACTGTAGAACAGGGAAGAAGAGGGTCCCTTTATAGTGATGTTGGCAATGACATGTCTTTCCTAATATAAAAATAACTTGTTCCAAATCCTCTCACTTTGAGTATATCAAGTGCTGTTTTATTTATACATGTCTACACAAAGTACAGTCCTAAAGAAAAGTCTTCCAAGTTTGACTTTGTCTTTGTTCCCATAATTATAAGATATCTCGGCAGTAAAACAAACTACCTAAAGGTCTTCAAAGAAACCCATCTTAATTCAGAGTTAAACTGTTTGCCATTTGATACCATCATCATCCAGAACAGTAAAAGAATCTTCTTTTACAGCAGTGATTTAAGAATAAAATCCATCCATCCTACCACAGAATTTCATGGGCTAAATTTTCCTCCTAAGAATAAAGATTTTATAGCATCAGTGCCAATATAAAATGCACAAATGCAGGTTACAGCATATGCCTGAGATCTCAAGAATGTTGTAGTAAAGAAGAAAATTGCGGCATCATCACATGGATTCATTCATTTTTGCTAGCTGTGTTTTGGTATGATTGAATGCTGTGTCTAACTCCTTATAAATGTAGTAATCAGGCATTCATTCATTGGCTGAAGTAGCTTACAGTTCCCTTTTTTTGGCACAAATAGCTGAAATATATTGTATATGAACATAAACAAAAGTGTTTGATTACCGAGTGCATATCTTACACATTCTTTTAACAGATGCAAAGACAAAGTTTATACTGCTTGTATATTTCTGTTAAGTATTTGAGATCCATTCAGGAATATTGTCGTCTTATGGCTGCGTGTTTATTTAGGGGAATGTTGGACCTCTCTCGAGGGGTATGAGACATTAGGAGTTTTGAGAGTAAATTACTCTCTCCTTCATATAGAAAAACAAGTGAACAGATCCAGAAGGATGTTAAATTTTTCTAGGTTTCACTTAAATTTCACCCTAGTAAGCATGATATAATTACCCTAGTTTATACTTTTTCATTATTGCTAATGCGTAAAATTACAGCAGTCATAGTACAGTTTAACAATTCATGATTTATGCCATAAGGTTAGCCACATTCTAAGTTAGCCACCTAAGTAAAAAAGCCAGAGATAGACTGTTTTTTTTGCGTGCTTGTGCTTTAAAAAGGCATGCACAGTTGATGGCATGGTTGATACACAATATTGATTGCATAGCGGTAATTCTAACACAGCTTTAGCTTTTGATGGCATTAATTGCTTGTTATGAGTGGTCTAAAGCAGAAAACACTCTGTACTATTTTAACATGGCCTTTAACTTAAATCAGCTCACATACAGTCTTTGTAAACTGTGTTCTGAAGGAAGGTCAAGGAAAAAGCAAAATGTGTAAGACAAAATAGAAAGCAGCAGAAGTCAGAATGGACTTCACCTTGTCCTGTGTTTGAAAGTGGCCGGTATCAGAGGAGAGTATGAGGACAGGGCACTGGGTGATGTTACCTCCCAGGAGCGCTCTCCCAGGTTCCAAAGTTCAGGGAATTCCTCAGACACAAGTGATAGCCTTGTGTATCTTGCATTTTCCCAGTGTTTAAGTAATAAATTTTATTTCTTTAAAATGCTGTAGCTAGGCAGGAGGCTGCTAGGCTTTGGTCTAGGTAATACAGTTAGGAAAGGAAAGCAAGTTTCATTTTTTCATACCCTTCATTATATTTTTTAAGGTGTTGAATTCTTCTGATATTTTTACATATCACTGTGGTCTCTAAATGGATTTAATAAAATTAATTTCAATTTTATACATTCACTGTACTTGAGCTATGTCCTTACCATGATGAATGAACTCATACTTCAGGTGTTTATTGTAAGTTAAGAGACTTCCGTAGAATCTGTATTTATTTACCTTGTATAAAAATAAAACCTCATATGACTGAAAATTTTGTGCAGTTCTTAAATAGCAATTCCAATATCAGTTTCAGTCTGCTTTAAATGTATTGATAAGTTATCACATCTAAATATATTAGGTGTGCTTCACTAAACAAGGGATCAGCAGATCTGTTAGCACACTAGCAACCAGCAATCCTATTTAGATTCTTAAGATCTTCAGATGTTAATTCAGTGCAGTACATTCATATCTGCAGCCTTCTGCTTTGTCAAAATAATTTTTAGTTCAGGATTCAAATATCTTCATAGTTGCTAATTTTCTTGTTCACGTATCTTCTAGCAGAATACTGCAGGGGAGTATGTCTGGATTTAATTTCAGGTTGTTCTTTTAAATGACTAGAATAAAAATTTCTGCAGTTAGATTTTTGTTATGTTTGAATACACTGCAGCGTGATTTCAGTACTGTATTAATGATGCCATTGTTAGATGGACAGTATGGCAGAAGTAAGCTTATTGCTTTTAGTCAACTGACTTGTTACATTATTTCACAGAAGATTGTTTAGAAAATTGCATAAAGCTCAGATTGCTGACATGGTTTACACAGATGGGAAAGAATAGGTTAATAATGCACCTAAACAGAGAACAAAGTAGTAGCCAGTTTATAAAATGTGAGACAGTTTCTTAGTATAAACTGTTGAGTTTCTTTGTGTATTGTTGGATTCAAATTTTTAGTGGTGGAATTTTATTTCAGCACATGCAGATTAGAAACCCCAAACTGTACATCTGATACACTGAATAACTGTGCAGTGCAGAGTAAATTTCTTTTGAGGTGGTTTAAGAACGGATCAGTATAATATATTGGTGCTCAACAAAATGTTTATTAGTAGAGTTAAATATTTAGAAGTTTAAAAGCATGCTTTGAAATTAATCATCTGGCTGTTTTTATCATATCTCTTCCCTTCCTCATGCACATCGAGTTGTATGTAATTCTTCACTGGCTTTTGGTATAGGAAGCCCACTATATTTTGTTTACAGGTGGAAAAAATGGGTCATTTGATACTGGATGCCTTTTCCTGACCCTTTCTTATTTGTAGGATTAAAGTAGAAAAACTGTATGGATGCTTAGTTTTAGATTACTGGAGCTACAGTAACATAGCCATATGTGAGGATGATTAAAGTGCAGATTAAGCTTTGAAGGGACGAGGTTTTTTAATATCTGCATCTACTTTACATATTACTGTATGTTTTTGATGGGCCACATAGATATAATCATGCTGTTTAAATTGACAGTGTTGTGGAACAGAATTTGCTGCTTATACATGCCTTTTATAATAAAAATACAGATTATTTTCTTCTTTTCTAACTTAACAGATCAGTACTTCTCCACAGGAAGGAGCGTTCCAGCTTCTCAAGTACAGCAAATTTTAATTACTCTTCCTGAAAATGGAATTCTGGCTGATGATGCTGACCTTTCAGAATTTCAGTGACTGTTTGCTAGCTTCAAAGCTGCATATGCAGGGTATTTTATTAGTTTGTCGCTGATATTAACATGTCTCAATTTCCTGTCCATTATCCAGCTGTAGTTTACAGCGCCTCACTAATTGATGTACAAAGCTTAAATCTCAGCTGTCTTAAATACACTGTGTGGAAGCCAACAGCTTGCTCTTTGGTTATTTGGTTGCGTAACTTTTAGTAACCCTGCCAGTCTACACCAGATACGTGATTGTGGCTCTTAAGGGCTGGATTTGAAGCTCGGATGTGTTTTGTGCTGAGAACAGCCCCTGTAGGTCTGAGCAGTTGCACTGATGGTAGCTGCTGCCTGCTGCTGTTACTTGCAGGTTGCCTGGCTGCCCAGAGAAACAGGAGAAACATTTTAATTTCATGTGTTTGTCATTGCTGGAGGAGTGAAACGATGGTAGGGAAGAAGGTAGCCTTATTCCTGCAGCAGGGCTGCTAAGCAGAGCCTCCAAGTCTGACATATCTGTTTTCTTCAGGGCTAGGAAAAAGCAGTCTTTCAGGGCAGTGGAATATTTTGGGTGCTGTGGTGTGATCGGAGAGTCTGCTTTCCAGTTCAAAGATGAGAGTGAGTTTCCCAAGGTGCTCAAGGTGAAGACAGCAGAGAGTCTGTCCCCGTTTCATACAGTGGCTGTGGAGGAGTGCATCTACCTGCGCTCCAGGTTGATGGTGGCAGCTGGGGCACTGCAGATCCTGGCGTTGTACAGCAAGGCTGCTCTGGCAATAAATGTGTGTCATTTGTGGCAGATAAGGGGATGGTTTTACTGTTTTAGTACAAAGCAGTATGTCACTGAAAAAATCCTGGCACTTAAATGCCATTAGATTTATGTGTATCTGAATGCACATCCAGTCATGATGTTCTGCCTTTCACATACAGTGTAATAAAATGTCAAGGACTCTTAGATTTAGCAGTCTTTGGGGCCAGAGGCCTCTGCTGCCAGTCTGTTGTAATGTCTGCAACCTGTGGAGCTGCCTAATGTCATAGATTTCCTCATGGACAGTATTTGTTAGCAGCTACAGTGACAAGTGGCACGGCAGTTCTGCAATAAAAGCCGTAGGCCAGACGGGCAGTCTTCCCTGAAATTCTACATTTCGATTGCATCCTTAGTTTTCATCCCTTTGTGCTGGCTGAGCTTTAAGCATCTTGTGGGTCCATGGGAACAGATGTGGGCTGGGCTGTACTTGTCTTGCACGCGTTTCACCGGTACATGAAGTGTCAGTATCAGAAGACCGCTTTCTCCTCAATCTGAAGGGTGGAAGGACACACACAGAGAAGCATGGGGATCTTTGAACTTTCTTGTCTCAGGAGGAGAATATTGTGATAAGGCTTAGTTGTCATTCTGGAAGAAAACACAAGAATTTTAAAATAAGCACTGGGATGTCTTGAGGACTTTTAAAATTTGTTGGAACATCATGTTTCAGATTCAGCCTTACTTGCCGGAAATTTCCTGAATGCCAGCTGAAGCCTTCCAGTGTGCCAGTATCCACAGAGCATGCCCAGGGGCACATTCGTGGGGGACTCTAGGGAAACGCGGAATCATAGAATCATTTAGGTTGAAAAAGACCTTTAAGACCATTGAGTCCAACCATTAACATAGCACTGCCAAGTCCACCACTAAACTGTGTCCCTAAGTGCCACATCTATGTGTCTTTTAAATGTATGATCTGGAACCAATGTTTTTTGTTGTGAAACCTCAGCAAATCTTAGCACAGCTTTCACCTGTTTAACTATTTTGTAGTGCACACAGTTACCTCGGAGACAAAGTCTGGACATGGAGAAGCTGCATTCAGAGGTGCAGCGCTGTTCAGCTCTAACACATCTTTCACTGCTGTCGTACAGTGAGCTAGCTAGTTTTGCTCTATTTCTTTGGGGCGGCATGCACCAACAGTGCTTTGGTTCACTAGCTCCCAAAGATAAACTCCTAACCTGTATGATTTGGATACACCCGTGTACCCCTGATCTCAGTCTTTTCCTAGAAAAGCAGCACTGAGGCAATCTGGTTGCACAAAAAGCACAAGTGGAGTTACCTTAGCTCTGCGATCTACAGCCAGTTCGTGGATATATTGGAAGCTGTAGCTGTGCTGTTAGAAGCAGTGTAAATCAAGGTGAATGTTGACAGTAGGTGGTCCATTTAAAAACTCTTCCCTGACAGTGGCTGTAAGAAAGGTGCAAATAACTGTAGAATTGTTTCTTCACATAAAAAGATTTTCCTCACTGATTGACTTAAGTTCTGAAGTATGGAGATTAGCATTACAGGATTGGGTTTGGTTTTTTTTTGGGGGGGGGAGGAGGGGAAGCCAAAACCCCAACACGGTTCCGATTCATGCAATTACCAGTTGCTGGTCTGGATCAAGAGTAGAGGGGCAAGATGGTAACCAATTTCTGTATCCTGTTGGAATAAAGTACGCTGCATAGAATTAAAATGTAAACTCCCCCTTCCCCTCCCCCAGGTACTTGTCTCCAAATTTAGGGTTAGATATTCAGGATTCAGTGTTGCTGATATCATGCACCACTAGAAGAGCATGTACACATGGGCACTGAAGTGTGTATTTGACTGTTTTGAGCATAGAGGGGATAGTGAACTTATATCCAGGATCTATCTTGCATATTGAATGAAAGCCCAAGATTCTCTGCATTTCTTAATTCTTCTTCTTACCTACTCATGAAAATGTGGCCTTAGTTAAAGGGTTTTTTACAATACCACTACCACCACAAAGGAAAACAAAGGAAAAAGTTCACTAGGTATATGCCTTCCCGTAAGAAAACCACAAGTTTTATTTATTGATCTTATGCTTATTCATTTACAGTGAAATAAATGCCCGACTTGATGCTGTGTCTGAAATTCTGCTGTCAGAATCCAGTGTGTTTGGCCAGATTCAAAATCTTCTTTGTAAGCTGCCAGATATAGAGAGAGGCCTCTGCAGTATTTTTCACAAAAAGGTATACCGATAATTACCCTTACTTATTATTTTCTAAATGGCATTGTTCTATCTTAATGTACTTCATAGTTTTGCATGTTTGTTTAAAATTATTTTCTTCTTAGGAAGACCAAGGCTGACATAATAAAGGGATGCAAGTTTACAAAAATTATTTTTGCCTTATGGTAGAATCTTATTTTACTTGTTATCAGTGATATGCTGATAGCAGAAATGTCTGAGTAGAGTTCTAAAGTGTTGTATTGTTAGGACTAACAGGAAAAACGTCTATAGTACTCATGATTTATTGGCTAGATTCCGTGAAATGGGATGGCACAATAGGTCCTTGTGCCATGAATTATTTCCCTTTAAAACAAAGCATTGCATTCTTTATGCTTATCTAAAATCACATTTGGAAGTGAAACCACTTGGCTGTAATTAGCGGTTTTCAAATTAAAGTTAATTTGTTTATAAATTCTGTAATTTGAATCTCACACATTTTAATAAGAATCATTTGCAATGAGACACTGACAGTTCTTAGTTGAAGCAGATTAATGTGCTAATAGCACCTGTGCAGGACTTGATGTTCTTTATTTTCACATTATTTCAAAACCTTTATTTTAGAGGTTTTGACACTTTGTTTTAGATTTAGGAATAGGTGGGTAGAAGGAGAGCAAAGTTGTAATTTCTTTGGATGGTACAGCACAAAGTTTTCCTCTCCCTGAAAATCTAAAACTCAGTTCTTCTATAATTCTTAAAGCCCTAGTGTGTTGCAGTGCTAGGCACATGGGAAGACTTGCATATTTCAATGAATGGATACAGAAGTCCCACTGTAATGAAGTTTATGAAAAGAGGGAGTGTGCACCAACTTCCCCATCCTCTAAAATGTACTGTATCCACATAATACAATTGTTTTTTCAAAACAACTGTCCAGGAATTGGATAATTCACTTTCTAATGGTTTAACTCACTTCAGGTCGAATGATAGTAGTAAAGTTTGTAGGGGTACTTCTCTATTTCACAACATCCAGACAATCCTCCACTGCTATCCTGTGCTTCCCTTTCTGTTGTTGTTGTTAGGGTTTTTTTGTTTGCTGCTTGGTTTTTTTTTGTTTTTTTTTGTTTTGTTTTGGGTTTTGGTATTTTTAACTACTCTATCCGCTTCTTCCAGTGCCCCTTCCTGTTGTAGGACTGCTGACCCTTCTCAGGTTTAAAGCTGGCATTTAGGTGGAACCATTCAGAGACCCTGAATTTTCATGTTATTTTTGGAACAAGGTGACAATGTAGTTTGTGTTAACAACAGCTGCTGTAGTTTGATGGTATGTTTAGTGAATTGGGTGTTGAAGCTGCAGGAGAGGAGTGCTCCAGCAGAATCCTTAAGAAGGGTAAATGAGGGGGTAAATCTCCAAGCATACATTTCCCCTTTGATGAATTAGCTTGCCTTGGTAAAAGTCTGGTTGTCCTCCATTGCAGAACACTGTGGAGAGTGCCTGAAGCACTCAGTAATCCCTGAAGGTCTTTAGGAGTTGAGGAGGTGACAGTGTTCCTGAAAGACAGGGTCTGTTTTAAATAAAGAATCAAAAGCAGATTTGGGAAACAGATTCTGCATTCTACACTGACAGGTGAACATGGAGCCCAAAGAAAGGTCTCTGCAAACCAGATATATATTCAAGAACATGGATAAGTGATTTTCAAGATTTTTTTTTTTTTCAGAATATCCAGTGAATGCTGCCATTTCAGTTCCCACCGTAGGAGCCTTTCCAGTTCTGTTAATTCCAGGTGTCTGTCTCCCGCATGTTCAACATGAGGTTCCCTGTAATTTCATTCCCATTAAGGGTTCCAGAACTCTGGGTGGAGTGCACTGATGGCTTCAATAAAGGAATATCCTTGTTAATTCAGTGTCCATTGCAAGAAAAATAGGTGAAAATGACAAGTATTTCATCCTCCAGGCCCTTTAGACTGCTTTGATGTTAGTATTTGAGGAAATACGTTTCATGAAGGGAGACCTCTAAACTGTACAGAGATGACTGGATTGCCTCAGTCATTCCAAACATCTTTCATTCAGATCAACCACTGAAGAACTTTTATTGTGCAATGCACTTTGCCCTAGTAACCTGTAGCAGAGACAGAAAAAATTGTAAGGCAAAACCGATGCTCTGTTTGGAACCGGCTTTGCAGGGCAAACAGCTATGGGACTATTGGGAACTATGGAAGTCAGGGGAGCTATTCTGATAAATAACATCATTGTGTATTTTCCTGGTCTGACTGCTAATTATTTTTTTTAACAAGTTTGCTTATGATTCTTACCTGGTAGCATCATTCAAATCAGCAATTGTTAATCTGAGCCCCTACAAGTTCTCATTAGCCCAAACCCAAACCACCAAAGACCATTGCTGATCTATCCCCGGGTATGAGCAATCTGGAATTAAAACAGCATTTTTGTAGTGGTAGTTGGGTGTCACCTTGGAAGTCATGTTACCAGCTCCAAGTTTGCTGCAGCCTGTGAAGGGTCTATGGGAATGATGGAGACAAGAGAAATATTACTGTTGCTATGAAGAGTGGAATTAATACAAGGACTGGTGGTTCTCAGTTCCCTGCAGCTCCAGCACCTGACATTTTGCAAGGCACAATATTGCCAACAGCGGAATGGTCTTACCCTTCTCTCTGGCGAGAGAAGAATGGCTGGAGGTGAACTGTTTGAAGACTTCTTCCTGGTGTTCGGAACTTGACTTCAAAAGGAAACTGAGAGACAGGGAATTGTCAAGAGTTTTGCCTCCAGTGCCTGGAGCTGATGCAGAATTAGGTCTTGCTGAAAGACACATTGGTTCAGTGATGTCCATCACCACTTCAACTATGCCCTTTAGCTTGGAGAGAGCCACCAAATAATAGAACAAAATTTAGACCACATGCATTTCCTTTTGTGATCTGCATCTCAGGACAGCGAGAAATATGAATGGCAGGACCCTGCTTCTTTGTCTCAGTTAGTGATGACTCTTTAGCCTTGCCTTGGCTTGGTGTGCAGAATGGCAAGAGAGGAGTCAGAAACCTATGCTTGAGTAGGTCTAAAAACCAGTACAGAGTAAACATGCCATCAGTACTTCTAAACATTTGTCCTACAGGGCCATTCTGATGTTGCTTGCTGTTTTAGTGCCTGGTTTCATGCCGTGTGTTTCAGAAGACAAATGTTTATACAAGCTCGATCCATAAATGTTTATCTTATTTGTACCCTTTGCTCAATAAACGTTATTTTTTGACTAAAGCTTAGTCACCAAAGTGGACAGGAATCATAACAATTGGTCATTGAATTTACAGAACAGATTAAAGTGAAGCTGTTTCACTGAGCTCCTACCAAGGAGTGAGGTCAATAGTGGAACCTTACCAGGTCATGTAGAGAAATGTCACTTCTGTTTGTTCTGTTTCTAACTTCAACCACGGGTCCTCCGTTGTTCAGAGTTCCTCGCAAATTGCTGCAGTTGGGAAGATGAGTTCTGAATCATTCTGGAACTTTGCCCACTTACCAGGGCTGCTCACCTGTGCAAAATAAAGCAGGCAGTTGCTACAAGGAAGATGTTTGCTGCTTGGTTACCTGCAGGCTCCCTGTGGGATTTTCCTTTCAGTTTTCCAGTGAATACTTCACTACTTCACTGTCGTGCTCAGACTTCTCAGAGAAGGGTGCCGCTTAGCTGGGTGCTAAGTGTTTAAAATCTTTACATAAGCTTGTCAACCAGAATGATGCTGGAACTGTGCCTTTCCCTGGAAGGTACATTTGATACTTTATTGAACATGATGTAATTTTCAGAAGATTCAGAGAAAAATACGGTACTTCTGATTTTTTCTCTCTCTTATTAAATCAATACCTCTTACATATGCTCAGGAAATTACTGTTTGTATAGAGTGTTTAAAATAAATTCTCCCCATAGCATAATATATTGTTGACTTCAGCCAACACATCCTGGGTTTTTTTAAAGTTTTTTCATCTATGATAGCAGTGGGCACATCTTGCATAACTATACTTTTAATCTTTTACAGAATTTACATCACAGGTGTTTTTAGATTTGCAATACTAAATGCTGATTTGAGCGATTTGTCCCCCGTTAAGGTGATTAATGTCATAATGAGGGGACATAGTACCTTAAAATTAAAAGCCTCATTTTTTCCTAAAGCAAAAATAGTATGCTTGCTATACTAAAAACTTAAAGGTATCTATTAAATTTAGAAAGGAGTGCTAAATGTATGCTACATTTCAAGTCCCAATTTTTTTATTTTAAATGCTTTTAACTTGGAGTGGTCAATGGCTGTCAGCTGTAGGTCTCTGTGGCTCCCTTCTAGATCTGTTGGAAACAATTCCACTAATGCAAACAAGGCTAAATTGCTTTCAGTGTTGTTCAAAGGGTGTTAGATCTGGCATACTGCTGTGATCTTTCATGCGTACTTCTCAGTGGCAACCATACTGCTTTCAGTACAGTTTGATAAACTGGTGGTTGAA
This sequence comes from Falco rusticolus, assembly GCF_015220075.1. Taxonomy (NCBI): domain Eukaryota; kingdom Metazoa; phylum Chordata; class Aves; order Falconiformes; family Falconidae; genus Falco; species Falco rusticolus. The sequence continues at coordinate 985,579 of NC_051210.1, forward strand.
ACTATTTTTCGGCATCTTCTGAGGTTTGTCAATTCTGATGTTATTTTTCTAGTGCCAGAGAAGCTGTAGCTATTGACGGCATTTCAAAATTAGACTTCAAAAATAGCATTGAATAAGCTTGTGAGACTCTTCTGTGAATGCACAACTGCTGATCCTGCTTTATGTAAACCATTTTTGCTGTATTTTAAAAGCTTCTAATTTATACCACAATTATATATCTTTTGTAAGGTTAATTAGGATTTAAATGGAATCAGTCCCACTTTAATGGAGGGCAGATTTTCAGAGTCATTTTTATGCATCTGTTCCAAGTTATCTGTTTGCTTAGTAAATAATTTTTGCAGTAGAGCCATGACATTTTAGACGCAAAGTCCTGCAGTGTTGCTAAAATCAAGCCAGGGAAACAGTAATACTCTGAGTAAGCACAGAAGGGGCATGTTTGCCCTCTTTCTTGGGAATGCTGTGTTTAACAAAGTTGTTTGCAGTAAAGCATGCTGAATTTCCCATTCTTTAAAGGGGCTGTAGACTGTAACTTATAATGGAATCAAATAGGTTTTAATTCCTTAAATGACTGTTATGATGTGTAGGCTATCAGAGTTGCTGTGAGAAGCTTCAGCATGTTCATTAAGCACCCTCTGAGAAATCTCATGATAATCTCAGGGTTGTTCACTGTATCTTTTGCACACAACCAAAGTTGTTTAGTTTTTTTATCCCGCTGATTCTTTTATAGGTGATGCTGCCTTGAAATCTAACTTCCTCCCCTAACTGAAGCCTCACCTTTACCAGTCTCACCACCATTATTGATGAACACCTCAGTCAGGTGTTCTTATGTATTCTTAAAATCTTTTCCTTTTTCCAGCCTCATAAAGATAGTGTACTAATTAATTAAGTCCCTATTTCGTTCTTTTTTTAAAAGAACAATTAAAAAAACAAACAAACACCACTTGTTCAACTGATGTATTTCTTAGGGTCCATATTTGCTCATTCTTCTTTTCTGGGCATTTTCTCCTATGAATCACTTAATGCTGTCTGTCAGGGACCTGCTTTGCAATTTCATGTCTCAGGGCTTCAGCCTTTGCCTTCCTGAGCACGTTTTGTAGTCAAGGGAAGTCTTGCAGGATTTTATTCTTTATCTGCATCAAGGCTGACGATGATGATGCAGTCAGTCATACTGTATTTTACTTTGATATTGAGCCCAAGCCTGGATTTATCATTTGTTAAGTGTTTCAGACCCTTCCTTTGTGCTTTGACTTCAAATGGCATTGACAGATTTACTGCTTTATTATTTTGTTTTATTTTGTTGTCAGAGCTTTTACGAGATAGAATAAGTAAATTCTAGATTATCAGAAAGATGCTGATAAATTGCAGCAAGTGCCTGGGAGAACCAAAGTTTTCATGAGGCTGAATAAAGGATTGTTTATTAAGAAAGATTAAAAGAGTATAGTTTGCTTAAATGAATAATCAAAGGAGAACAGAAGGTTTAGAGATATTTGAAGGGTGTTAACAGCAAAGGAGGAGTTGAGTTAGTGTAATACAAAAGAGCAAAAATAAAGAGATAAAAAGAGATAAAAGAGATACTGGGATTGACTTAATAGAATGGAAATTTAGGCTATCTGATAAAACTTTTACTTGATGATGCTTACTAGTTTATGGGTTAGTTTCTGAAAGGAACTGGTAGGAATACAGTTTCTTAGAATAGAAGGGCCCAAGAGTAGACAAAAAGAAACTGATGCAGAAAAATTGAGCAGTTGCAGGGAAACCACCTAATTGGGTCTCTTCTGTCCCTAACTTTCATGGATCTGAAACAAAGATGAACTTAGCTTTTCCAGGAACATTCAGAATGTAATCTCTCTGGCCTTCCTGAATGTCATGAAATACCATGGTTAAATTGCATATTACTTTAGTCAAGTGTCTTATCAACCTTGCCTGTTTGGTATGGCAAGTTCAGTTCTTCAGCACGCAGCCATGCTTCAGGTTACTTGGAGAGTATCTATCAGGTACTGGCTTTATGACAACTTCAGTTACATTTACATCTGCAATTGAATTGATTTTAAATACCCAGGACTGATTTTTCTTTGATTTTTGTTTAATATAGCATTTATGATAAAGCAAATCAGTAAACACAGCAATTAACCTTATGAATTACTTTCTTTCTGGCCTTATTGGTGTCAGTCACTTAGAACTTCCAGTGTCCATAGTAGATTTCCAAGGCCACAGGTTTAGATTTATCTTTATTCTGTGTTTATACAGCATGGAGACTACTCTTCCGTCACCGGTCACAGTAGTGACATGTATTTAGTAAGAAGAGGGCTAGGGCCGTAACTGGAGCATACCTTAATTTATCATTTATGGTTTTCAGAAGGTTACTTTCAGTTGGTCTTCATGTTCTGAAGGACTAGTAGGCATTACAGAGTGAACTTATTTTGGGGTTTATATATATGGGGAGGGAGAGAAAACATTCCTTTCCAGTTCAGCATTTTTGTTAATACCTGTTTCTGTGTTTGGGTACAGAAGTTATTTGGGAGAAATAACTACAGTGTAATAGATGATAGAATTGCCTTAGTTCTTGCATATGGGTGTGGGAAGGAAAGAGAAAGAAAAATTTACCTCTGGGGAGAAACTGAAATAGAAGAAATGACGAAATAAAAATGCAGATGTGTTTTGTGAAATAGTGATTCATTGAAGCCTACACATTCTGTAATCAGTGTTGTACTGGTCACCACAAAATACCGACCAGAAATTTAATTCTAGACTGTATATTGCCTGGGTAGGAGAAAGAAAGTATCTAGGAAGAGAAAGATGCAGCATATAAAGAATATCACAGTAGGAGCATTCAGTGTATCCTGTTCCCTTCCTTGCATCCTCAGATGAGGACGAAAACCTGTTTTTTCAGTGTTGTCGGTTGACCAGTGGGAGGAGTTCAAAAGACTGAAGAAAGAATGTTTCTACAGATCAGCAAAATACGACAAAATATATATCAGCATAATTATTTATGGACATTTTTTTCCAAACCTTCTGAAATGGCAGTGTCCTGGAGCGCCACTGAATTCAGCATGGTTTGAAGGCATTAAGTGTCTCATAGGACCAGGTTTCCATTTGGTGTACCACAAATACAAACTTATTTCTGTAAAGACCATTTCAGAATTGGTATTACATCATTTATAGGTGAGGTATAAGAGTACCTTAGATAACTGAGGAGGGGGTGGGGGGTGTGGGGGTGGGGATGGTGATGTAGGGTGTGTGTGTGCCTGCGGCAGGGATTAGAAGTGTGGCAGGAGATTAATTGTTTTGTTATGAGTTGTTAACTGCTGCAGAATCCTGACCCTGACCACTAATTCTTGAAAATGCACTAAAGGTAGCAAACTATGCTGACACCGAAGAGCACCTAGAATCCAACAGCAAAATATTTAAGCTGCATTAGAAGTAATATTAATGGTTAAAAAAGAGAGAGAGGAGTATCTTTTGCACAAGTCACTGCTTTTGGTGAGAAGCTGCTTGAAGGGAACCAACATGCTCCTACTCTGAATATCATGAAGCAACTCTGAAAGTGCTGTGTGCTGTTGGCTCTGATCTGGGAGATTCCCATTTGCTGATACGCTGGCTAACTGCCTGAAAAAGATAGAAAAATCTTTAGTAACTCTGTGGTGAGGAGAGGGTGTACGACAAAGATGGGCTAGTATGTTCTTGGTCTCCTCATCACATACACCTCGGAGTAACCAGCTAGACTCTGAAGTTGGCAGTAGCTACAAGCAGCACTTTAAATAGTGACTGCTGGCTTTCTGTGGTTTTTTTTCCCCCCCGTTTCCTTTCTGTGTTCTTCTTCCAAGACTCTCCCTCTCTCTCTGACCTTGTCTTTCCAAACCCTCTTGCCGAAACAGCAGCCTGGGGGTTCAGGTGACAGCGCACAGATGCACAACCCCATATGGACAGATCGTGGTACTCATCACTTACTCAACCTGCTTTTTTGCCATTTGCGCATTGTTGGCCCATTTTTCTGCTGATTGCCTGCTGCATATGTGTTGCACATCTCCATCCAGCAACAGTAAAAATGGAGATCAGCTCTCAACTGCTTCCTAATGACAACGGTTGAAAAATTAGTATACTTTATTAATTGGGAAATGTGATAAGATTATGCAGCGGTGTTATAGTCCATACATTATAATTGTATTTTGTCTCATTTTCAAAAAGCAAAAGAACCTTTAGGATTTAATGAAAATATATTGTAATGATTTAGAGTAATAAATTGTAATGATTTAGATATTGCTTCCCTTCTCAGTGTTCAACCCAAGAGTTCTTCTTGATAGTCAGCACCCTGTCTCGTCTGGACTTGGAAATTCAAGCTCTAGTTCCAGTCATACATTCTCATGTGAAAACTCCTTTATTACAAAAGGCACTGTTGGAAATCCCAGAACTTCTCTCCCCAGTAAAACATTATTTAAAGATCCTTAATGAAGAAGCAGCCAAGTAAGTAGAGATAAAATAGATGAACCTTCTGTGCCTTACAGGCTTTCTGACTCAATGTATTCAGTTGTGCAGATTATGCATCCTGTTTTAATACAATTTAATTATATATTTTTGGTTTTCTGTTTATGTATGTACAGGTTGCTTATAGTTAAAGCACAGGTTGTTTTCTACTGCTTATATTTTTTTAAAATTAAACTAGGCGAGCAAGTATTTTGTCTAGGATGTGTCTGCCTCAGGCTGAATAATTTTTTTGAAAGTTTTTCAGCTGTTTTGTGGAATGAATTTAGAGCAAAATATGTTTTGCTCATGTTAATTTGTTTAACAGCTTTTTAATTATTTTTTTTAAATGGAGAAGGTATTCCTTTTGAAGAGAGACTTGACCTTTAGCAAAGTGGCCGCTCTGCTGTCAGGAATATACCTTTTACTATTTTTGAAAATTACTCAAAGCCTTGCATGCCCCCCTTCCTATTTTAAAAACGTCTTTGCATGCTCACTGATGGCAGAAAATACGAAGTTTAATAGCTGTGAAGATTTCATTGTAGCCTGTGTGATTTGTACCCGCTCAGAGCATTTCTGGGGTTAGTGCCCTGTTTGTGGACTCCCTCTAGAGACTGACTAAACGAGCACCTAGCTCAGCCTCAGGCTCTGTTTTTATGTGATTACACTTTTCCCTGTAGTTGCCTTCCTGCAGTCTTGGAGAGGTAAGCTGAAAGTATGGAGGCTGTCTGCCCTTTCTTGTCTCAATTCTGTACTTCATTGTTCCAAAAAAAAAAAAAAAGTAGACAAAGGGAGAAGATGCTAAACTGGAATGAATATGCATTATAAGGGAGAGTGTCTTTAAATAATTTGTTGTGTACTGTTTCTTCTGAAGAATTGCTGCCTCCATTGTTACCCCTAGATCCTAGTTTTAACCACAAGAAGGAGAAGGTAGGAGTCTTAAGATGCAGAATAGTAAAGCAAGAACATCAGTTCTGTAACGGGGGGATGTGCAAAAACCTCTCAGGGGACAGGATTTAGGAGGAATACCTTGTGGCCAGCAAAATCACAGTCTTTCTGAAAAAAAGCAGTGTAAGATCTTCTAAAAAAAGGTTATCTCATGATGCTAGGCACAGAGGCAGTCCGGCTGGCTTGCACAGCCAACTTGACTTTGCAGGTTTTTGGTCTGCTTTCAGTGTATTTTTTATTTACGCCACATGGAGAGGATATTCTGGACACGTGAGTATCACCCAGCTTTATATTCTGATCATCCTGAACTTTTCTGCTATAAGCAAGTTTCATCTAACTTTGAACATTTCCTCCTATGTAATATTGTAAGATAAAATATATACCTAGAGATTCTTTGATGAAAGATGTGGCGTGCAGTTTAATGTGTAGTTTTATTGGGGCAGCATAGTATTGGTCTTTTATTTTCAAAGCAGACTAAAAATAAACATCCAATTTATTTACAAAATCATCTTTTTCTTTCTCCATCTGAGATTTAAAATTAAGGAAATTTAAGAATTAAGGCATAGAACTTAACTTATTTGCTTCTGAGTTGGAGACAGATGCAAGGTGTATAAATTTAGAAGCCGAGAAGGGCAGCAGTATTTGCTGTGCCCGGTGGACAGCTGGGTTTATAAGATTTCTACTGATGCATTGTATCCAATTATAGTTGTCACAGATTATGACAACACAGACTGTATCTTAATTATACCAGATTTACTGTAGGTAGGTTTAAAATATGTTTTTTTCCTGTCACTATGGATGATGGCTAGAATACTATACAAAATGAAGATACAATAGAATAAGTAGAAGATACCATCATTGGTCTGCAGAATGCATATATTTTGTTTGCATTTATTCAAGATTACTAAAATAACTTACCTTTTGGCCTTCATTATATCTCAGACTTGTGTGGCAGAATTATTTACACTCAAACCCCTTTCTTTCATTGAAATCATGATGATTACTTACATAGATACATGTACATACACACTTGCACCCACAGATGTATATGCTGCATCATGTGTTAATTTTATCATGTGGTGTGGGTAAATTCCTGTAGTCATTTTCAAAAGTATTCTGCTGCTCCAGGGCTTTTTAGGGCTAGTTCAAGATTCTGGGGTTTGAGGTGTTTTTTTCTTTAACTGTCAACGATTAATTTTTTGGTAGGCATTACATAGCAGTGACAGGCTTCACAGTCAGCTGCTGGCTACTAGTAATCTTTATTTCCTTGCATTCCCATGGAAACAGGTCTAATTAGCACAAAAGTGTTTCTAAAAATTAGTATTGTATTTTAAAATGGCATCTTTACTGTCACTTACATAATAACTATGTCCATGTAATGCAAAATCAAAGCACAGCTTTGTGTTGCCTGTCTGGTCACTGACTCCAGTTGAGGCTTCATTCTCAGGCAAAGGAGTATTGGAGTAGGTAGAATATTAGACTTTTTATTACTTTCATGTTTTATTACTTGCAGTTTGCTAATTACTTGCTCTCCAAATATTAGATTTCAGGCTTATTACATAATTAACTGGTACAGTTTTGTATTTGCTTTAAAATACAAATGTATATTCCAATTAACTTAGGGCTGATTGCACTACTTGTTATTGCTTGCCTGATACTTATTAGGATGAGTTAAATTTTTGTTATTTTTGATGACGTCCATATTTTTAATAGCTTGTTCGGCATCCCAATTTTAAACATTTGAATGGCATTGTCTTTTCTGAGCTGAGATAGTGCAGCCCAAACAATTCTGTCATTTTCTGACGTTGAGACTAGAAAAGAACATTGTTTTGCATGTGTTAGAAAATGCTGTGGTTAATCTTTTCTTGAGGAAAGAAGAAAGCTACTCTGAGAAACTTATGATGACATTCTGCTTTGATGAAGGCCTTCTGGGAGGGACTTTTTGTTGCAATCCTCATGAAAATCTGCCCAAATGTGGCCAAGTTGATCAAAAATCTGTGTTCGTGTTACACAGAAGTTATCTAAAGCTTCACATGTAGTCATGATAAAGATGTTGTTGGCACTTGGGATGCTCGAGGTTGGGACAGCAATTGCATTCCAGAGTTATGGATTGAGACAGAAGGGAATGACATTCCTTGTGCTTCCTTTTCTTCCTTTGGTCGATTGAGGGAGAACAAAGAGAAAGCTGCAGGATGCACATTCAGAGATGACGAAAAAAATCCCACTCAGCAGGGTTTAGTGTAGAAGTATGAGCATAATGTGATGGAGTCGAAAGAACAGGAATTGATTAGTTTTGAATACATTGGTGGGCGGGAGGTATCTTGGTGTAGCCTCTTAGATTCGGTATACAAGGTGCCTTTCTATTTAGGTATATGTGTGTATGGCGCCTTGCGGTACGTGTGCTGTACCATGACCAAGTAACAGAAAAGCTGTATTTAGAGGGGAATAAAGGCATTATTAAAACAAACCAGGATAATATATAAAAATGTGGATGCAGCCAGTAGAATTGGGGAACTTATTTTTGGTTTTACTATTATTTTGTTTTATCTTATGCTTCTTACGGATAGGATTGGAGATAAAACCCAGCTGTTCAAGGACCTTACAGACTTCCCTGTCATCAGAAAGAGAAAGGAGGAGATCCTGGATGTGCTTTCTAAAATCCAATCGCATCTGCTGGACATTCGTAAACTGATTAAAAATCCTTCTGCCGAGTATGTTACCGTTTCTGGTCAAGAGGTAATAATGGTGTCTATTATATATGACTGTACCCTTGCTTGTCTAGAAAACAGCTTAAAGGTTAGGTTTAACTAGAACTCTCTTCATTTAGTATGAGACTTGATGAGGTCATTTGACTATAACCTTTTGTACAACTTTAAAGAACCGTTCTGTGACAGTGTCACTTTTTAATTTAAGCTAATTACTTTAGTGATTTAAATAATAAAAACACATTAGTGCAGCTGAATTTGGTTCGGTAATACTTTGCTTTTCTGTATATGTAAAAACAATTGCATACTTCCAAGGTTAATTATGTGGCTATTAAGTGCTGAAACATTCTCAGATAACCAGGAAGCATAACATTAGGTTAATTTGAGGAATGGTAGGATGATTTGTAAGTACTGATTAAGACTGTAATTTGAGAGATGGGAGAGAAGAAGAACAGTATTAAAGAACAACAAATGTTATTTTATTTCAATTCTTAGAAATTATGCTGGTGGACAGGAGCTTTTGTTTGCTAGATGATGTGCAAGTGTGGGTAGGCCATGCTCCTACTACAGCAGGCTGAGTTCAGTGAAAAAAAAAAACAAACAAAAGAGGGAGAGAGTGAGAGATGACAGATACTGCCAGATTTGGGGCAGGGGAGTGACTGAAAGGAGCAGTGAGGGAGCACTGTTCAGCATTGTCCTGTGGGAAATGAGAGCAGGAAGGCTGGGGAAAACTCCACAGAACACTGGAAAAAGAAGTGAGTTAGAAAACTGAATGAGGGTTGGGAGTAGAAGAGATGAATCAGTGAGGACCGTGAGGGAAGGGGCTGGAAGCAGCCCCCGTCACACTGAGGACCTAGGGAGCTGAGAACACAGCAGGGAGCAGGCAGGCAATGCTGAGAGAGGGTGTGAGAAGGGATGAGTAAGACACAGCAGCATTTGATAAAGACCTGGGGTGGATATTGAGTTTTGAACCCCTCACCACAAGGAAGACATTGAGGTGCTGGAGTGTGTCCAGAGAAAGGTGATGAAGCTGGGGAAGGGTGTGGAGCACAAGGCTTGTGAGGAGCAGCTGAGGGAACCGGGGCGTTCAGTCTGGAGAAGAGGAGGCTGAGGGGGGACCGTATTGCTCTCTACAGCTGCCTGAAAGTAGGCTGTAGCAAGGTGGGTGTTGGTCTCTTGTCCCAAGTAACAAGTGACAGGACAAGAGGAAACAGCCTCCAGTTGTGTCAGGGGAGGTTTAGATTGGATGTTAGGAAAAATTTCTTCAGGGAAGGGTGGTCAAGCATTGGACCAGGCTGCCCAGGGAGGTGGTGGAATCGCCATCCCTGCAGGTGTAGGTGTGGTGCTTAGGGACATGGATTCGTGGTGGACTTGGCAGTTCTGTGTTAAGAATTGGACCTGATGATCTTAAAGGTCTTTTCCAATGTAAATGATTTTATGATTCTATGATTTCCTTTGATGGTAAAGCTGAGAAGAGGAAACACATGGCTGAAGTGTTGGGTAGGCTGTCAGCATGGATGTTGAAGTCCAAGAGGAAACATTAAAGAGCGTGTCTGAGTATTGTATGAGGAAGGGAAGAGCCAGGATTTGAAAGGTTTCTGTCAGAGAGGCTGCATTAAGAGGTGGGTGATGACACGTGTGACGGATTGATTGAAGAGAGGAGGACATCTGAGGGAGCAGTCAGGTGCGAACTGGACAGGAGAGCTTCAGAAACCATCAGACCCCATGTACATGTTTGAGAGGAGGTCTTTATAGCAGGGGACAGCTCAGGAACCGTTGCAGACAAAGAGATCTATCTTGGTATATTCATAAAAGGAGCTGCAGAGGTTGGGGATAGCTGCTCTTTAATTACATCTGGTGTAGGTGTTTCAGAGACTTCAAAAGAGGCAGTAGAGGAAGCGTTAGAGAAGATGGTCAGTGAGGAAAGGAAGGACTCTAAAGGAACGGAGGTAACGGAAAGGAAATTTTTTGGGAGGAGCAGAGCATAGGCATAGCAAGAGTCTCTTGGAGTTCAGCTCTTTTTTTTCCTCATATCTGTGTGATTATATTCTTCATGTGTTCTTGTATTGCTCCAATAGAGGTATTCAAATGCTGCTTCACAACAGCAGCGCTTATTGTTTGCTAGTTCTGGAAGAGAGAGAAGCCAGGAAACTTTTCAGGGAACAGTCTGCTTTGGAGAAAAAAATATTAAAAAGCCAAACTATTTGCTCCTTCATGTATGCCCCCAAACCCATGATTATGAATACATGCTTAGATCTTCAGAGTCAGCACACAGTTTAACTTATATGTAAGTTTGTTAGAGTTCTGATGAAGATCCAGTTGACAGATAACTTTTCCAAAGTTATCTTATCTTTTATCTGTATCTATCTTATCTTTTGTTTCCAGACCTCTAGTGTAATTTCTGGCGTGCACTGAACAGGACAGAAAGCTCTGTGAATAGTGATAGCACTGCTATTCATTTCAGGCAGGATTTAGAGAGAAATTGCTACATTTGGCAAATATTTGCTTCTTGCATTGCTTAAGCAGCACTTTGCCCAGTTTATTTGATACTGCAGTTACTTATCTAACAGGGCTAAGAATTGAAGGATGAAAAAACAAATGCTTTTGTTGTTTTGAAGATTGCAACCCGTCTGCTTGTTTCTCAGTAGTCACAAACCCAAATTAGGAAATTGAACTAACTGTGTTAATTTAGACTCTTGAGTTCAGTTAGGTGTCCAGCATAGACACAAATGTGGTACTATTTTGTTTTCCTTTTGTAAACACAGCATGTTTAATTGTTTTGAGATCAACTTCAGGAAAAACTGTGATACCAGCACATCAGCAACACTGCTAGTGTTGCTGCTAGTGGCAGAAGTTGGCTCATTTTCAAACCTTTGCAGATCTCTGTTTCTATCCATTTTCAGGCACTTTATCTGGTGTGTATTATGCAATTTCATGTTTTATACATGTTTCTACCAAGTATTTTAGAAGTGGCTTAGGTGAATTAAGAATTAGTGCACTATGTCCTTGCTGGAGTTTTGTACTCATGTTAGGATTATTATTCTTGATTGACTCACTTGAGGGCTGTTCTGGTGAGGTATGGAAGTTTTAACCTAAATGATACTAAGCGTAATGGAAAAGTTTTGTCAGGTGGTAGTGTCATGGCTTTCTGTAAAGGGGATCAGATTCTGCGTTACTCTAATCTCTGCTAGAAATTAATTTTCGGGCTGAATTCTTTTATTTGAGAATGCCTCAATTCTTTGCTGTCCAGGGCCTCAATATATAGGTATAATTTATATTAAAAACATTAATTATATATATATTTATATAATAATTATAGATAAATAATTATATATTACCTGTTACAAAGGTAATTGATGTGAGTCATGTGATACACTACAGCAAATGCATGGTGTAAATTCCACTGCACTGAGCCTCTTGCCGTCACTGCTGGTTTCCCCTGTTCCTTCCCTTTCTGACCCTGAGTTGATCCGAACTTGAAGCACGGTACTGCAGGTACAGCGCTAGCATTTGAGATTTTGAGCTCTTGTCTGTGAGGTGTCGCAGGTGGTGACTGTGTCACGGATCCCTGGGCAGGAAGGCACATCTCACTGATCAGCAGTAGCCTCAGTACAGATGGTGTGCAGTGTAGAGTCCGTGTGAATGTTGAATTCTCTACAAGGGACAGTCAGGACCAGGTAAGCAAGGTTTCCTAGCTTTAGTCTGGTTTTGGCTTGGTAAGAAGGAGGTGAGGAGGGAACATGTTAGCGAATGAATAGAAAGGCCGAGATGTGGCAGCAACATTTCAGGGCACAAAAATAGCTCAGAATGGGAGTTGCTTTTTTGGCAGAAAATGTGTATGTCATAGCTCTCACTTCTGGGCGAAAAAGAGCATTAGCTTCTGGTCTGCTCAGGCTGAATATGTTTTTGCTGTGATGCATGCAGGTTTCTTGATATATGACAGTTGTGGCTCTGTAGTCTTCCTAACTTCCCATGATGTATAATACTACATTTCTGTTTATTTTAGTTTTTGATAGAATTCAAGAATACCCATAAATCATCTGTGCCATCTGACTGGGTTATGGTTAGCAGGTACGTGAAATGTCTTTGAAGTTTGTTCTATTTTAATATATGAGGAAAAAAAAGCAGTATTTTGGTATTACAATTAATTATGTACACATTCTCATTGCTCCATGTGTTTCTGTTTTGTTTTTTAAACTGAAAACCAACCAAGCAAAATTGTTGTGTCAATTTATTGCCATAGTAAGTTTTGCTTAAAAGCAAACCAAACTGAAAAATAAATGGAGTTCTTAAAATGTTTGGGTTTACATTGTAGATTCTTAGTGCACTATATTAGTTGCTTAATCTTTCAAATTACATGTACTGGTGTCAAAACTATGATCTTGATTGAATTGTGCCTGTTTGTACACGTGGATCTTTTCTTACTTTGTTCAGAACAGTGAAAAGTAGCTGTTTGTGCATCTCAGTAAACTCAGTGTATTTAAAATGTCATTTTACTTATTCATACAGACAAGCTTTGCTTTCTTTGGTTCTCACAGTTATGTAAGCATGATTTTTAGATAGCTCTGTATACTTTTTCCAGTATGTGAAACAGAGATGGAGTGAATTATGTAGTTGGCTCTTTTTTCTTTTCAGTCATTTGTTTTATTATTTAAACGGCGTGAATACCTTAATGTTAGCTCAATGTTAGGATGTGTAGAGTCAATGTAAATCCTGAATTCTCTGCAAGGCCCAGTGTATAATGTGTGAGCATAGACATCTCACGCCAGAAACAGGCATAATCGGGGTCAACTCTGAAGTGATGTTGTATTCACTTGTGCAAGAATTCAGTATTAAAAGTGCACAGATTAGACTGAACTAAGATGCTGAAGAACAAATTACAGCTAATCTGGATTTTGTAAAAGAATGCCAGGGAATGCCAAAGTGAGCCCTTAATGAAACTGCATAAATAAATAGCAAGTGCCCCAAATGGAAACTAGCAAGACAGACGATATTTACTAAGTTTGTTTCCAGCTTATCATGAAGTTTTCATCTTTTAAAGTGATTTTTTTTTTCCTTGGAGTTCATTGTATATGCAATCAGTCGTAAGAGTCATTCATTTGTACAGTGTATTGCTCAACATAATTTTGTGATATATATAAACTTCAGTATTATATGCTATGTTGTGAAAGACATTTCAAAAGCCTTCTGAATGGTCAGTGGTGCAGTAGCCAATCTGCACAGTAAATATCATTAGAATCAATAGTTTGGTACAAACAGTAAAAGATTTTTTTTTTAACATCCATTTCTCAGGCTCACAGAGGGTAGGAAAACTAGTCCAATTTTTCATGTAGGTGGTGTAACTGATTGCTTAGTGACCTTGATTTCCTATTTGGCTTTTTTCTCTCTTCCAGCACAAAAGCTGTCAGCCGTTTCCACTCTCCTTTTATTATAGAAAATTACAGACATCTGAATCAGCTCCGGGAGCAGTTAGTCCTTGACTGCAGTGCTGAATGGCTAAATTTTTTAGAGTGAGTTCACAAAATAGTCAATTTTTATCATTGTATTTTATTTTATTTTACTTTTGCTGTAAGAACAGAAAAAAAACCCCGTGTTTATCTAAAAATAGAAAGTTGATCATGCAATTACATTGCCCACAAAACTATAATTAATTATTGTTCTTCAGTTTAAGGCATCTGAAGGCAAAGCCTATGCAGACTGAGTCCTGAGACCAGCAGTGTTGTCTTTAGATTTTCAAATTCTGATGAAAATACACTATTAAATATGTATAGTGGCTCTCAAAATTTCAAAATGGATATCACAGCATTAAGAACCTGAAAGTGTAACTAACAGCAAATGGCTGAAACTGAATCTAGTAGTTTTGTTATTGAACTACAGTGTAAGTGAAATGAAAAAATAATCTGTTATACAAGCTAACCAAATTCATTTTTAATATTAATTGAAATAGAGTATGGTTTTGATGTTATGTGTGCCATTACTAAAAAAAAATAATAACTACATTGCAGTGTTACTTGGAGTTTCTGAATTAGGAATGTTCAGGGTGTTTGGGCCATTACTTGATCGAGTGTGGTTCTGTATGGTAGCCCTGTGACTGACTGAGTCTGTTTGCTAGAAAGTAATCGGAGTGTTGTTGCCCCTTGCAAGTGGCGCGGAAGATCTGTTTGTCTCAGATCAGTCTGAGTGCATTAGTTTAGCTATTTAGCCAAAGTTTCTTTAAAATGGGTGTTTAAAAAATATTTCTCAAACTTGTGAATGCCTTTAATTTTTCAGGTGTTTGGCTAGCAATTTTTTTTTGTCCCTCATGTCATGCAATGATATTTGGCTCACTTTCAGCTGTGCTTTTTTCGCCACTGCAAAAACTTAACAAGTACCTTCTGAAGTTGTCTCACTGAATCTAACTGATGCCAAGGTTTGCCTCCTAGCAGGAACCCAGCAATTCCGTAAATTTGGTAGAAACTAGAAAAACATTCTAATTCACTCTTCTCCAGATGCATTGCCTTTGAAATACTGTAAAAATGGTTCTGATGCATAATTTATTGTCACTCTGTTAGCCATGTAAGTTTGAGTAGACCTATTTTAACCTTTCTTCGCTTAGATCAGCTGCTTTTCATGCTCACTTTGGTCTTCTCCAGTAGTCTTGTATGATAGCAGCGTACAACAAGGAAAGACCTGTGTGTAGGAAAGTGTTCTTCTTTCCCACCCATCCATCTACGTACTGATTTATTTACTGAATTTTGCTTCCTTACTGGTTTTATACTCCACATGTATCTTTGAGACTGGGGGGGGGAGGGGGGCGGCGAGTAATTCTAAGAGAGAATGAATTCTACTGAAAACTGTGTTCTCCTGGTAATATTGTTATTGTACTAAGGGAAGTAATACCATAAGCAGAATTAATGAATCTTCTGTTGTAAATACCAAACTTTATTGAAATTGTAGACAACTGCTGTGTTCAGGCACTTCTAGTTTATTTTTTTTGACTCTTAACTTACGGCTGAAGTGAATTGGTAGTTGGGATTCAGTTGCCACTGTGATAAATAGTGGCATTTTTGTAGACCTCATTTAGGCAACAGGAATCAACTGCAGACCCTTTATATGCTAGCTAATAAATTTCATTTTGCCTCCTTTTTTGTGCTTAAAAATAATTCACTATTACAACTGGAGCATGAAGTCCATCTTGATTAAGATTGTGTCCTCATATTATAACTTAGTACACTGCTGGGAGATTTGAATTCAGAGTAATTTAAAGACCATAGGAGCCCTATGAGAAGCATACATGGGATACATTTTGACAGTACATTTGTATCTGTATGAATTAATTTTTCCCTTTTCGTTCTGTTATTTTTCCCTGATTTGATATAGCCATTTTAGTGAACATTATCACCCTGTGTCTAAAGCAGTTGGTCACCTAGCAACTGTCGACTGTCTGTTCTCATTGGCCCAGGTGGCTAAACAAGGAGACTACTGCAGGTAATCAATTTTTAATTTTTATTTAGGGTTTTATAGGAATTATAAGAGAGCATTTAAAATAAATTTGGGTTTAATATGTGTACTGCAATAAAATGTATTATTAAAATTGTTTACAGTAGTTTCAACTTAATCTGATTTCACAAAGAACGCTTCTGGGCTTAATGCAAATCTGTAAACATTGCAGTTCAAATTTGACATCTCATGTTTGTCTTTTGTTTGGCCTGAGTCTAGTAGGTGATAACTCACATATCTATAAATATATTGCATGGAAATTTTTGTGTCCTTGACCTCCTCCCCCCCCTCTGTTTTCCCCCTCAGCAAAGTCTGAATTTATAATGGCTTTCTGATTCCCAAGATTCTAATGTATATGGGGGTATGTTTCAAAGACGTATTTCAAGCAGATAAAAGGTAACTACTAGTGCCACCTTCCAGCGCCGTGATGATGCCTCACCTAGGATCCTGTGTTAGATCTGATGAGCTGTGCTCCTTCCTCTGCCCAAGACCCACACATGCACACCGGGCACCACAGCCTGGGACTCTGGGGGTGCCATGGCTGTCCCCCAGGCTCTCCGTGGTGGGGACACCTGAACCCCCAAGTCCTGCTTCACCAGAGGTTGGTCGAGAGCTGGCTCCTGAGCCTGTACACTTTGCAACTTCGGTCTTCCTCCCCTTCATGAGCCCACATCTCTTGCAGCCACACAGAGACAGTCAGTCTCACTGGGGTGCCTTCTTCCATACCATGAGGTCTCTGTCCCCAGGAGCATGGGACGCTCACGGAGCCACTGCTTCAGCTTGCTGAGTGCTGTCCTAGAGACCAGCACTTACTGATTACTGTAGACACCCGTGCAAGGGCTGCTGGTTTCCAGTCCTCAGCCATTCCCTCTGCCAGACAGTCCACACTCACTCCTGAAAAGTACACGTGTAACTTTGTAAGTGTTGTCATTGTGGGGCTGAGCGCTCAGCCAATTGTGTAGGAATAACCATATGAATTAGTAATATTTGAGACCTGCAGAAACAGAGCAAATAGCGTATTAAATGTATGTGGATGGAGGGAAGTCAACATAGCATTAAAGATAATATCGGTCATTTCTGGACTGTTGGGATCTTGTGTGCCTCTATCGATATCTCTTTGAAAGTAATTGCTTGCTTAGTTCAGTATACTTAGATGAGAAAACAAACCGAAATCTGATTAATTCACTGTGCAGAGCCTAAATAATTCACTGAATTTAAGAGTGGCTTAAAGCTCATAAACTGTCAGGAAGGAGTCTTCTTAGTGAAACTTCAGCTGCAGGGAAGGTGTCAGTAATTAATTTTGGAGGACTACCGAGGGAAATACGGGACTTTTGTATTAACTAATTTAAGTATTTCAGAGAAATGCTTTTTGATTAAGTGAGGGTTGTTTCATATCACCCTACCTGAGGCATGTAAATGAGTTATGAAGTCAGGAGGCCAGGTGCTCCACATTGTTGTTGGAGAGAAGGTAAGAACCTCATGCAGTTTTGAGGTGTCTTAGGACCCCTGTGTTGGGCGACTCATCCTTTACATCCTTTACACAGATTATGTACAACATCAGGGCTCTCAGGCAGCAGTTAGATAGCTAAAGATGATAGTGTAGGTATTCCACTCTGCAGGTTATGAATTTTTTTAACTAAGGAATGTGGTTGGAAAGGTAGTACGCCACTAAAGGATGTTATACATTCCAGAGCAATTTACTTTTTTTTCTTTCTTCTTCTTCTCTCTTTTTTCTTTTTTTCCCTTCTCTTACTGCATGACAGGTGGCTATCTGATTGTGGGAACACAGGGCAGGGAAGACTTTTTTAATGACTGTGGTTGAGGCCCAACTTCTGCAGGCCCCATTGTATGAAACCAGAACAGGCAGTCAGCAAGGCTTATGGCTTCCTGAAACCCTGTTCTTTCTCACAGTTATGTAGAAGGAGGCTTGAGCAATTAAAGGGAATTATTTCCAAAGACAAGGGCAGAATTTCAAAATGGCAAATGGATCATTTAGCTGTCATCTCCCCCTCTTGAATGCAAAGTGGAGAGGTGCAGGAGGAAGTGCTTCTAGGCATGTGCTCCTCCCTTTTCAGACCACCACACTACAGCTCCAAACAACCTACCCATCCAGAAAATGGAGAGTGAAATTTCCTTTCTTTGTCCCCAACACCTAAGACTGTATTAGTTTCATCTCAGCTATGCAACTGCTGGAAATACCTTTATGCTAAAAACACCACACCATTATCAGCTGGCACCTCTTTCCCCAGTGCTTTGCGTTCCTAATAATGGCATTTATTTTATCTCCATTTTCCTTTCAAATTGCATCATCATTCTACAACCCAAGAAAAATCACTCCCCACATCTTGTTTTCCCTCTAAACTCCATCCAAACTGTTAGTTAATTTCCAGTCAAAAAAATCTGTAGCTTTATTCCAGTATTCTCTTTTTTCTCAGCTGCTGCCACTTTCCTAAGTTACTCCTCTTATTTCACAGTGATTGTACTTCTAGTGTAGGAAAATGTTGCTGAGACATGCAACCACACTTAACTCTTCATTGAATGCTTCAATTCAATGTACAATGAAAAAGTAAACCTAGGTTGCAGAGAACAAATCAGAGTCATAATTCAGTGGGACATGCTTCTTTTGCATTTTTGTTCTGTAAATAACACACAGCTCTTGGAGAAGGAGATTACCAGACGTGGAGGTATGTAACGTAGAATTTTATACATGTTGTATTTGTACACATGTAGACAAATTTGTAGCTAAAGTGGAAGCATTTGAAGGAAAGCTTTTTTTTTACATGGATTGGAGATTAGAGAAAAAAGTAAGTAATATTGATCTGGTTTGCATATTAGTTTCTAAAAAGGTACTGTCATTTCAGTGTTTCAGCTTAGATAGCTCGTTCTATAGATGGTTAGTGTTTGATGACTGTTACACCTATTTGGGAATTGCTGTCAGATTATGAGAGCTGCCAGTGTTTATAGGAGAGCTACAGCTCTATCGTGCTGTAGTCTTTGGTTTGTATTGTTTAATGTGTTATCAGTCATAATATACATAGTGGACAACTTCTGTTGCTCCCCACACTCCAGTTAGGACTTAATGTCATAACAGGCTGGACCAGTTCATCAGCAAGATCATTTTGAGAATATGAAATGTATCTGCAAAAGGTATCACTTTGCAGAAGTTGGTGCAGTGGTGGGAAGAAAGCAGCTTGTCCTCCAGTTTGAGGGGTTTGTTACTGCTTCTTTGTTTTGTAGTTCTTAATAGTTTTTTAGAATACACATAAATGACTGAAAACATTCCCTAAGTAATGAAAAAAATGAAGAAAATACTGTAAAATTTTGTTAGCTAATCTGCTAATATTTTTTATAACTGTGAACTGTGAAACTAAGGAAGTCTTTTAGAAATATTTGATGATAATAATTCATTTTTATAATTTGTATTTTTCCAGAAAAAATCTGCATCATAGATGAGCCTCTTGCAGGCTTTAGTTACAGTAGTTCTAAATAATGTTACAATAAACATTGAAATTAATGTCTCTTCCTTTTTGCAGACCAACTGTGCAAGATAATAGTCGAGAAATAATTATAAAAAATGGGAGGCACCCAGTGATTGATGTACTACTGGGAGAACAGGATCAGTATGTTCCAAATACCACTAACCTTTCAGTAAGTACTGAGATACTGTTTGAGCTTCAAATCATTCAAGGGAAGGTATCTGGGATCTGCTTCTTGGCCAGGAAGTTAGAAAAAAATAATCTAATCATACAACTGTCTGCTTGGTTGTATTTCAGAGAGATATTGCTAGATGTGACCACATCTGGTTTGTCCTTTTTCTGGTATCTTGCAGCTAGACACTCTCCAACCTTGTTCAGTCTTAAAGAAAAGAAACACGATCTCAAAATTAGGAAAATAAAAGCTTCAAATGGTTATTTTTGAAAAAAAAAAGTAATAATTACAGGGGGTTTTAAGGAGTCTACATTTTGTCATAACTTTTATCTCAGATTTGTGGAGCTTCTAATATACTAAATAGTAACAACTTAAGTTTTTGTATAACATGTTTCTGAAATTAATTCCCAGATAGGTCAGATATTTTTTAGGTATTTCTCTACAATGTGTTTTAATTTCTTTCTGAAAGTATTAATTTCATACAGCTTTCCTCAATCTGACCAAGCGGACTTTTGAGCTCTGACTCTTCACTACGTAGTACACGCTCTGTAGACTGCCTATTAGTTGTAAGAAGCCTTTCATATTAACATGTGAGAAAGATCCCCCCTGGCAAGGTGTAGCTTGCAGGCTGTATGTTGCCCATTAAGTCTCCCTCTGGCTGTTTTCTGCAATAGAGAATGATGCTGAGAAGTAGTAAGATTATTTCTTGCTTGGTATTGTTGTCAGTAGGTCAAAGAAGGGGGGGCCTGCTACTTAACATTTTCTGTGCAATGTTTCTTAAATTGTATAACCTAAATCAACTAAAATTGCTATAAATATGCACTTACAATAAGTAGGAAGCATTGCCATATTTTATTTCACGTATCTGTTTGATAAGCATATTTTTTTTTCCCTCTTTTTTGCTGAAAACCTAAAATCTGTCTTTGTCCTTTTGACATTTTTGGTAAATATTTACCTGTCTTACCTTTTTTGACATACTATATGTCTGTTTGTAATGAATAAAAAAGTTATGCTTGCAGCTTAACTCTGAACATGTAACTGCCTTTTCATACAGTACATACTGAAAAGGTATGAAATAGATGTCAGGTTGAGCATTGCTGTGATAAACACCATTCAAATTTATATGCATTTCTCAGGAAATAGTTTTAAATGCTGCTCTGTACTGAACAAATGATACAGATACTGTACAGTACTTCAGGGAACGTTTTCAAAATTACTTGTCAACTCCAAACAAGTGACAGATGGCATTTACACAAAAATACAGCATTTCATTCAGTAATCACCATGCACTTTCCCCTGTTAGTTCCATTCTTATGTTGACTTCCTAAATACTGAATATTACAAAATAAGGTGATCGTGGTAGAATCGCTTTTCCCTCGGCTGTTGGTTTGAGTCCTCTCCTCTCTGAGAGAGGTGGGTGGGAACGTAGTTTATTACAGTGCCTCTAGTTTTAAACTGATGTTTTTGAATTAGCAGTAAAATGCATCTCCTGTCAAGTTTTCAGCTGAAATGTCAAATATCTAACTTTAGGAAAAGCTTTCTTACAGTGCCCTGAAACAAAGATCGTATTCTTCTGTTCCCCCTCTCCTCCCCAAATATCCATGGATTCTTTTAGTACTTTTAACTTCAGCCATAAATTCCAGTATGTTAGCTTATGGTTGCATGCAATTGTAAGGGCAGATGGGCTTTCTGGTCTGATGTTAGAGCAGATGTTGTTTCTGAAAGCTGGCTTTGCAAACCGCTCACCAGTCTCACAACATGGTTGGAGGGACCCTGGAGGGTTACCAAACACATGCAAGAAATGTGTGGATTTTAACAGATGAACTCATTCTGGTTTTAAGTATCTCTAAATTGTGTTGTGTTGAGCGAAATGGTGTCCCTGACAAAGTTTTAGTAGCAGTATTGAAACTGATACCTTGGGAGACTAGAATGTTATGAGTTTTGTTCCCATATGTCATACGCATTTTATTACATCCATCCTTTATTCCTGATAATGGCGTTTTCTGGTTTTTAACTTCACTGCAGCTTCCTTATGGATAGATTTTCTTTGCAAAAGCTAGACAGTTTTTTACATATAATAAGTACTGATTGCATGTATGTTCTGTGTGATCTGGAGTATGACCTAAGTGACAGTCCTATCTGAATTTTGCTTGCCTCCCTATTAACAGAATGAACTACTGATTTAAAATTGGATCTGTAAAGATTGTGAAGTTTATTCTGTGGACATCGTTGTTGTTGTCACAGTGCCTGATCATTTCCAAGTTTCCTAAGTAGCATGGCTAATGTTCATTTATGCACAGCTTGTCCTTTCTTCCATGTCCCTCCCATGGGGCAATGGAATATGTTGACTTTTGGTTAATTCATTGGTTGTTGGATTTCATAACGTGCATCCAGTAGAAGGGAAAAATCTAGTTGTCTGAAGTCCTTGCGTAATTTAAGGACTAAGAATCTTGGTCTTGATTCATACTGTGAGAAAGCTTTATAGATTCATTGATGAGTTTTAACTTTGTATTAGCAATTGTCTTACGCCTGAGGAAGACAGTTTTATTCTGAAGCCATAGGCACGTATCAGTACTGTAGAGAGTCTTACAGCCGAGATGACCTCTTGCATCTGATTTCATTTTCCATAGGATTTCAGGGTTATGCACACTGATCCATCAGAGACTGGATACAGTCTGCTCACAATATCTGTGTTGCAGTCAGGTATTGCCAAACTCATCGATGTCTTGATTTTGTGTTGTAGCCAGTCTGTCTGAATGTGCTTATGTTGTACTAAGGCAAGCAGTTATGAATGGGTGTAAAATGTAGATCAGCTCTTTGTCTGCCATATCTTCTTCCCATTTGGCAATGAGAACTCTTTAGCTGGAGAGGAATCCAGATCACAACCAAATCAGGACAGCACTGGCTATGCTGAAAGCTGACGATTTTTGACCTTTCTCCAAAGAAAACTACACAGAGAGTTCTTGGAGTGCTCTTATGGCTCCTTGGTGGAAAAAGGGAAGGTTCCCCCTCACTGTCCCTTTTGCTCAGAAGTAATGGAAGTTGATGATGATGCTTTTCTCTCACCAGCCTGGAGAGATCTCAGAAAGGTTTATCAGTCTCAGATTTCATAACGTCTTAAAAACTGAATGTGATGAACTCCAAGAATTAAAGTAGCTGTTCACCTAGAAACTGAAACTTTAATCCTAAGGACTTGTCCTGTATCCCTCTAAGCACACACACTAGACTTATGAAAGCACCATGTGCAGGACAACATATTTGACCACTATTTTGTGTTTGCAGGGAGATGGTGAAAGGGTCATGATAATAACTGGACCCAACATGGGAGGAAAGAGCTCCTATATAAAGCAAGTTGCATTGATCACAGTCATGGCACAGATTGGCTCTTACGTTCCTGCAGAGGAGTCAACAATTGGTATCGTGGATGGTATTTTTACCAGGTAATCTTTAAAAACTTGCTGTTAAGTTTCTGAAAATGTTATTGTGGCAGGGTGTGTGTGTGTGTGTGTATCAAAGCGTAATTTCATTTTTCAGTTAGGACATTAGAATTTGTATGTGAAACTTCCTTTTTCATGTTAAGTATCTGCATCAGTCATATCAAAACATCAACATGTTTTTATTCTGATTTTCTGGTAAGCTATAGTACTTGTTTTGGAATCTTTGAATCTTTAAAGGATGAGAATGAGAATGTTAATGTGTCTGTCTTGATTAAGATCTAGTTATCTAAATTCATCTGCCTGAACGGACATCTCAGCCAAATTTACTCTGCTTGGTGATAGCCAGATGATGTTTGACCTAAAATGAGTGCTGTCACCTCTAAAAATCATGTTACAGTTTCTACTGTGCAGTATATTTTATATACTCACAATATTTGAGAATTTTGGACTGTGTATATTCTATGCTTACTATCCTTCCTGCACTATCAGTCATGAGCACACTTTACTTGATGTCTTTTAAAGAACAAATAATGGCAGTTTGTTTCACTCAGCCTCATTTTTAAGATAATGCTGATTAATTTTTAAAGATTATCAGTAGTCAAAACATCTGTATTTTATAATTCAGTAAGATTTTGTATTAAATAATCCAGTATTAACAAGGATTATCCATCTGGTTTTTCCCCTTTTTCTTTAGTTAATATTAATAGTAATTAGCTAATAATTAGTTAATATTTAGTTAAATGGTTAAGAGGAAGAAAGAAACCCTGAGTTTATGTATTGCATTCCTTGAGAAATCTAGGATGGTCATTTCAAATTGTGAAAGATTTTCAGTGAAACTGCTTGTATGTGCATCTGTTTAAACTTCTGTCTTCTGTGTAGTGTAATTTGAGCAATCGATTGTACTGTTGGAATAGGCATTAGCCATTTGTGATGTTCTTCCAGGATATTAAATTTTGACCCAGTTGTCGCTTTTCTTCCAGTAGAAATGTTTAGGAGAGTAATTGCATCATAATTTTGCTTCAGCCTGTGGAGTATGGGGGTGTTCCTTGCTGTGCATCTCTAAGTAATGACATCTAAGTAATGACCCCTAGTAGGTGAGGTCTTTTCTGTCCTGCTGTATTTGATTGTCACTAGCCACGAAGTGGTTTTCACTGCCTGGTCTGGTCTTTGCCTAACTCCTACTTCATATTCTCCAAATAATCAAAGTCTCTCCAGTGGGAAAAAGAATAGATTACTAGATTCTTCAGCTCGGACGCTGAAGGTGTACAGATACTGTCCAGTAATTAGGCGCCTCTATTTTGGGGGGTTTTTTTGTGTGTTTTGTTGTTGTTGTTTGGGGTTTTTTGTTTGGTTGGAGGTTTTGTGGGGTTCTGGGAAAGGTCTTAAAGTACCTAAGACTGTCAGGCCAGGTTAATGTGGTGTTATAGTCAGGGTATTTTTTAGCCCTAGGAAATTATCCTTGTAATAGTTTTTAATGCCTGGTTGGAGGAGAGAAACAACAAATTCAGCAGCCACATGTTATGTCCTACATTGTTTCTTTAATGCTCTGTCTGGTTGAGCGTACATTTCTGAAGCCTCAGCTTTGGTCAAGAGCTCTCCTCTGGTAGGGAATGAGCTTGAAGAGGTGGTAGAATTTCTCTTGACTTGTCCCCAGTTTGACTTTTTTGTTTTGTTTTCTTCTTCTGTGTTTTGTTTTGGGGGTTGTCTTCAGTTGTGTGTGTGTGTTTGTTTTTTTAAAATTAGGATAACAGCTATTCCTTTCTGTACTGCCACCCCAGGGCGCAAGTCTTTTGCTGGAAAACAGGATTTTTTTTGTTGATAACTTGGGTATATTTTTAATCTTTTAAAAACATTGCATGGGAAGATGTCCGTTTCCAAGTTATTTTCATCACTGCCATGGTGTGTTGTTTTCTAGATGCTGCTGTTAGCGTAGCACCCCTGCTGTGAGGGATGCTTTACAGGCTGACTCTGAGGAGTTCTGTGCATCAGGAACACCAACAGTTCTGCTGCTTACTAAATTTTTTTAATATTGGTGCTTTATACTGCAGCTTCTTTTGTTTGTAGATGGCATCTTCAAAGTGTTGAATTTATATAGGTTTAAGAGATTAACATTTGTCTAGGATTTGTATCTTGTGTTCTAAGTAGGGTTTCCATGGAAATTGAAAGGTTGCTACTATGGTTATTCCTTTGGATATATTTAGTATTTATGTATTATAGCTTCTCTAAATTGACTTTAAATACTGCATTATATTAAACGTTTTTAAAGGTGTGAAAGGAACTGTATTGCTTACAGGTACAGTGAAAATAGGAATGATCCATCTTCATTACTGGGTGTATAGACAGAACACAGTGCTAAGGCTAGTCCAGACATTTCATAGTAGAGTTGATATTTTCATCCAAAAGAGGGGAAAGAGAGAGATTCTTCCACTGCATAATGCCCCTAAGCCCAGACAATACGCTTTTAGAACTCTGTACATGGAAAACTTGTGGGGGGGGGTTGGGGGCTAATTTCCGCCAGTACCCTGCTTGTGTGTTACACTTGTTAAGGAAGTCTCTCTGATTGCTTCTATAGATTCTCCCAAATCTTACCATTTCTTACATGTAAAACCAGCCTTGCTATTTCCATTGCTATGCTTTTTTCCTAATCCTGAGAAGGGAGTGCTAGGGGTTGTAAAATAAGTAAAAAGTTTGCTTTATCATGAGGTGGCTCCAGCTTCATAACATCAGACTGAAAAGACACTAAATTATTCTCCATATTTCTGTATTTTTATTTAAAGCTATTTTTAGAGTACAAGTCTATATTCTGTTATTAAAGTGTTTGTATAAATTTCTCACTTGAATTTCCATACTTAAAATTTTCTTTCATGAGTATGTGTAAACCATTCTTGTACAAAAAAGTTACTATTTTTCAGACTGCATGCTGTGCCCATTATTTAAGGGATATCTATGTAGTATGAAGGAGACAATATTTTGAGATAATTCTTTGATACTGATATTTTCTTCTTCTTTTTTTTTTTCCCCTTCTCCAATAAGAGGTAATGTTTCCATGCAACCTTTGCTTAAAGAATTTAACTTAATCAGTGCCATTATATTTAAGGCTTTTAGAAGAGTTTTGGAAAGGTCAGCAGCCATATATTAACTTTGAATGGGATTTGAGTATTTAATCCTCTGATGCTTGAAAATTCTCATCCAAGTTTCTCCCTGCAGTAAATGGGTTCAATTTTTGCTTTAAATTAACCTTCAGTTTGTATTAGTCCTTCTAATATAGTTATTCAGATATTGAAATTAATATAATGTTTCTCTGCGTGTTGGTGTAAGAAAGACAAAGCAAGCATGTGGACATGTACATATGGAGGAACTAATGAAAGAAATTCTGTTGACCTAATCATGCGTTCATAAGAGGTGATGTTTAGCTGCTGAAGAAAGCTGACCTTTAAAGAGGTCCTACTTACCTCTTAATTTCTTACAGCTAGAAAACTTCAGCCTACTTCCTATATGCCACCAGTAGCTCTTCATGAGCATCAATTTTCAAAACAGAGAGAACGTTGTAACGTTTTGAAGGTAAAATATGTTCAGATAAGCTAATTAATAGTTCAAATACCAAATGCCTGTATTCAAGATTTTAGATGTTAATTTATGGAAATCACAAGCTACCATTAGTAAGAATATTGTGAAGACGACAAACTCATAAGAGGTTGTGGAGTCTCTTCTGGAGATACTCAAAACCCATCTGGACTTGATCCTGTACAGCCTGCTCTAGGTGAACCTGCTTTAGCAGGAGGTTGGACTAAATGACCTCCAGAAGTCCCTTCCAATCCCAACCGTTCTGTGATTCTGTGAACTCCTACCAACTCTAGGTGACGGTAAAGGGGCAAACAAGAAATTCCTTATTAGAGCACTTACCTGCCTGGCTTTCTCTTCTTGTGTTGAAATAAAAGCTATTTCACTTACTTCACTGTTCAGACCTAAGTCACACTATGGTGTCATACATTGTCCAGTGAGGTTTTACACCATCAGCTGAATTGGGCATACTGTTAAAGGTGCAGTTTCAGTTGTCTGAACTACGACGCACCATGTTTCAATTGCATTTGACTCTTGCAGGTTATGTGCTGCATGCTTAGAAGTTAAAAGAGTAAATAGAAGCATTAGTAAGATGCATGTAGATGATCCTGTCATGCACTTTGTCTCTCTCAAAAGAGTTATCTTGCTGTTTACAGATTCTCAGCATGTCTTTAATCCTCATGATGGCAAAGAAATACAGAGTTTCAGTTGTCTTAAGAGTGTATATTTCGCTTTATGTAAGACATGCAGTTGCCTGCACTTGAAGGCAATTCTCTTGGTATAGGCTCTGCACATCAGATCATCTGTACTTAGGCGTACAGATCTTTGTCCTACATTTTATCCTTGTAACAGATAACTGAAATGTATTTTTAACATGGAGGACATTCCTCATTGCCGAGTCTATACTTAGGACATACTCAGTTCAGGTTCCACTGTATATCTGAAAACATTGTGAAAACAGATGGTGGTTGCTCACCTTGAGTAGGGAGGGATGGTTTTGTTGTTCCAGCTTGTATTACATGTCTGTATACAGGGTCTTTCAGATAGACATGGCCACAAGCATAATCCTGCATCTGTCTGTTCTACGGCTCAAGCTGCATAGTTCTTTTGGTATTTTCTTGTCTTGTCTGTCTTCCTTGTGTAATGATTTAGAACATGTGTAATAGTTGTTCATACAATGACCTGATGCTTCTCATTGATTCAGCAGAATCTGTGTCCTGCTGAGGTACTTGCATGTGTGCCTGGCATGCATGTGGTCTGTTTGCATTCCCAGGTATGGAAACAGAAAGAGAGCATCAGGTTCAGGCAGTGCTTCTTGAAGGTGTCTTTGAAGGCAGTCTTCTGATCCCCGTGCAGAGACCTACCTCATTGCTTTTCATACACAGGAAACTGCTGTCAGCTTTTGTGATCTCTGGGTCTATAAGGAGAGGGAGAAGGCGGAGGAAAGGAAAGAGTGTTTTCTACACTGGTCAAGAACTGCCAGCCTTATCCAGCACTGAAATAATGAGGGAGTTTCACCCCCCTCACCACTGACCTTAGGTGGGTCATTTTATTTCAAGTCCACTAGCCAAGATCCAGCTCCAGCCACATACCTTGCCAAGGAGTGACAATTCTCAGTTGATCGATAGATTCAGTAAAGGGAAGGAACTTTGATTGCTGCAAGGGACCACAACGCTACTGAGAGACTTGCCAACCGAAGGTCACCTCCTGCTGTTGAAGATTTCAGTTGAGGATGTATCCATGTGTGTGTCGGCTATGTCCTCACAGCTGTTGCATGTGGTGACACAGTTCAGGAGACTCTACGCAACCTCTCACCTGTCCAGTCTTTCTAGAGTCTAAGAAAACATCTACAAACAGGCTCTACCTGCCTTTGCAAAGACATCCCTTGTGCATGCATTACTTGGTTTTCCATAGGGTACCGATCAGTCCCAGACCAGCACCTCACTCCAGCCTGGTGCTTTTATCCCAGCTGAGCCTGTTTTCTTGTGGCAGAGGGACACACTGTCTTAGAGGCACGCCAGCAGTGTCCACCAGATAATCCTTCTTTTTCTTCTAAGAAACAGAACAGTGCAAGGAAAGCAAGCTCCTTCTGTCTTCTCAGTTCTTTGGACAAAGTGACCATGCACGTTTCAACCCTCTACGCATCAGCATAATTACATTGTGCATTCCAGTTTAAAGAAGACATGGCGTTTTTTAACCCTCTGCCTGGCTTAACATGGTGACACTGATGAGATTAAGTTTCTCTTAGTCAGTAGGAAGCTGCTTTAAAGGCCGGGACATTTCATCACAGAGTCTGTCCATGTGGGTAACTCTGTTGTGCTGTTCTGCCAGCTGGTGGCTGTACTCCCCTTGCTGCCTGTCAACACTTGCTCTGCTACTGCTCAGGTAGTACCTTCGACTGATCCTGAAATCTGCAAAGCTCATATGTGGCCCATTCCACTTAAATTTGTGAGTGGTGCACACTCACATGGCAGAGGGCTTGATGTTATATCAAAAAAAAAGCAGTATTTGAATGCCTGCGTGGCTGATGTGACCGGTACTTCTCATTTCCATCATCCTGGGAGCAGAAAGACCCATGTCAGTCATGTGCAGTTGGGTCCACAAAGATGGAAGAGGAAATGACATTTGAGTACCCCAAAGTGATGTTTCTGGTGTGAGTTACTACAGCCGTTGCGGATGCTTTCACTCATATTATTTCTCTGCCTTCATTGTTGTCACCTAAAAGAGAATTTATGGGCCAGAAAATAGGGGAAGTTTGTGGCTGTGCCTCTGTAGGCTTGTGTGGGAATGCAGGATACATGGAGCCCTTGGCCTGCTTCTCATAACACCTGCAAGGACTGCAGGTGTCTATTTCTACAGGGTATGCGCGAGAGGGCTTTTCCCATCAGCATACGATATTTGGGTTTTTGTTTGGTTGGGTTTTTCCTTGTCATGTATTGTCGATGGCATGATCACGAGCTGAAGAGCACAGACTTGAGATGTGGAGGGCTCAGGAGAGTGTACATAATACATTCTTTCTGTCAGGTCCTCTTCACTGTGCACAGCAGAGTGTGGCTATTCCTCTGCCAAGGTAAAAAAGCGAACTGAAGTCAGCTTCTGACTGTCATATTGCTCTCCTGTGCAGTAGAAGTACAAGTTTATTCCACCTACAAGTATATATTACAAAGGCAGAACTGTGTCCAGGTGTAGCAAATTCTTACTTTTGATATAAGGGACCTTTAGGAACACCTTGAGTTGTTTTAAGGTCCCCAATGCTTGCCTTGTTTTGGCATGGTCTAGAAGACAAAACATGATAATCTGGAAAGAAATGCTGTTAAAGCTTAGAGGACAGCTTAGGGGTGAAGGATGTCGTCAGAGTAAACTGAAAAACACAAGAAAACTCAGCCCTTTATTAGTCCACAGTCCTTAAAGGCTGTGCATCAAACATGCCATATAATTCCTTCTGTATGTTTTATTCAAAGTGTCTGTTTGTCTGATCTCTAAATGGTGGAATTGACTTTCAAAAAGGTTGAGTCTTACAATAGAGATATACCTGCCTAAATACTTTAACAGCTATTTAATTCTGACAACCTGACAAACTCATATTACTGTTTTGTCAAGTGTGTGGAGCTGAAAGAAACTAGTAGACAAACCTCGCTGTCTTCTTTCTAGACAATTTTTTTTTAGCCAGATAAAATGCTTGTACTTATGGCATCATTACAAATTTTACTGTGATTAATAATCATGATGGAAAGCAAATATTGTGTTAATACCTGCAAACATTTGGACAGTCAGTTTTGGATGTTTCTATTTATTTTTTGTTTGCTTCATTGAAATGGTTACCATCATTAAAATTTGAAATATATTTGAAATTGCATGGTCTATTTTAACAGATTAAAACGTTTCAAGCTTTTTAAGAGTACATGTAAGAAATCTTGAGAAAATCAGAAAGCACAGGATGGAATGGTATGCGAAGCAGGAAAAAGAGATGTTTCTGTTGGAATGGAAATTGGGAAGAAGTTTTCCAAGTGCTTTTCACAATAAATTAAATCTGAGGTAAATCACTTAGGAATAAAAGCAAGATAGTGCTTGTATATATTAATGGAGATGAATGTGCCATTGGTCTAACTGCTGGTGGCAGAATACTTCCCAGCATTTTGTGACTAGGCAAATAACGTTGCACTTAATTTCATTTCCAATTTTACCCATTGATCTGTAGAAGCGAACTGCACAGGAGTAGGACAGAGGGGGAAGAGTTTTGTATTTGAAGTAACAAATAAGTAACGAGCTGCATTATTTCAGAGCTTTGCTGCAGAAAAGGTGCAACTTGCACAGCAATAGGCAAACCAAGGTTGAAAAAGAGAGCACTTTGACCAGAATGCAGCTTGTTATATTCTTTGACACTGATGCATTGCTCAGTTCACAGATAAGCTAGATTTGCAAAGAGACTGCCCAGGAACTCACTTGTTTGAAAATGGTTTAGAAGTGTTTTTCACTAGAAGTCTCTCCCTCCATTGTGATTTCACTAAACACGATAAAGAAGTGGACATCCTCTGTCCAAAGCTGCTCTACGTATTTAACTGTGATTGCTGAAGGGGCAGCATGCTGGTGACCTTTTAAAATGGTTACTGGTGTGCAGGACAGACTTATGTCTTAAATGGACTTGACCCTCTTACTGCTATTCCCTTATGAGCTGAGTATGATGGTATTGTTTTCGCCCCTTGAGGCAGGGTCTACGTTTGTTTTGTGATAAATCTTAAAAAAACTATACTATACTTGAAATTATACATGAGAGATTACATAATCAGGATTATTATTTTTTTTTTAAAGCTGATTAAAAATCTTGCCCTGAAGTTACTGCATTGTTACCATTTCAGGATTTCTCTGCCTGTTTCAGAATTCTTGTGCTGCCCACAGCCTCCAAATTTAGTTAGATCATTGAGCTGGACTGGCATAGGTTTTATGTATTCACGTACTTTGTAATATTAAGTTGTTGTATGACAAGCTCTTCGGTATTTTGCCAGAATAGCATATAGCCTCTCATTTTTATATCACATGTGAATTTTGCTGTTCTTAACTCAAAAGGCAGTTACCAAACTAAAAAATTCCTTGCTTCCATTTATTGCTTTATTCAGCTTTATTGATTTCTTTGAGGCTTACAGGGTGGGATTATGAAGATTAGTCTTCCTGTCTGTCCTAGAAATATCAGCTAAATCCCAAAACCTGGCATGAAGATTCAGCTAGTCAGCTTCTTCATACCTTTATCATAAAAATTTAAGCTATGAAATTCTACGCTTGAGAGGACAGTTGGGTTTGGCAGGGCAGCCTGCAGGCGTCCTGTATAATACAGGAATCACCAGGAGACTGAATGCTGAAGTGAGACTGTGGAGCAGTTTATCTCCGCAGAGCAACTTGCCTGTACGTTACCTGCTTTTGGCCGGAACTTTGGTTGATGTCTTGTTAGATTTAGTATTTACCTTTTTTTAGTTGTTTACATCTGAAAGTAAATGTTTGTATTTAAAGTCATTCAGATTTTCTTTTGGAAAAAACCCAAATTATCTCAATTTGCCTATGTGGGTAGACTCTGAAAGATAAGGGTCAGAGAATTTAAAAGCAAAGGTACTTTTTCAAATCTTTATTTTATATATATGTCGTAATGCTTGCTGGTTTTGCCATACACATTACTTTATGTATTGTGCAGAAAAATAAGGGAGACATTCATACAAAGCAATCCCAAGTGACTGGCAAGTCCACATGGGAATTTTATACACTGACATGCTAAAGAAGTGTTGTTTGTGTTGCTCAGGGAAGCAACAATGACAGTCAAACAGAACTTGTTAGTTGTCAAGAACCCAAAAGCAATATTCAGAAATATTATTTCCTTATGGCAGAGTAATTTGTTTCATTTTGTTCTTGCTTAATTGTATTTGTGTTTATTGCCAGAATAACAGAAATTACTTAAGCCTTTCATTTATGGTTACAGTCATATAATAGACCTCTGGGGTAAATAATTCCCAGTTGTCAGGGGAAAAAAAGGGGGGTGGGGGGGAAGTAGTGTATTAAATACATTGCACCTATTTTTTATCACATGGAGATGTTCTTTTTGAAAAAGAAGAGAATAAGTAAAGGTTTGGTTAGTGTTGTCAAATTGAAAATTATTTTGTTCTGTTTTTCTAGAAAAGTTATGTGTTGGATGTATCATAATGTTTGAACTGTAACTATTTCTGACAGTGTTCTGTAGCTCTGTAGAAATAAATTCAGCTATACTATGGATATCTTTGTAGCTAATTTAATTACATTTACAATAATTTACAATAAGTTTTAATTTCTTCTGCATTTGCAGTGTTAGGTATATATCATATATGTGTAATAGTATATTTAACAAAACAGTCTTTGGTTCACATACATGGCATTTCATAACATCTGTAAATACAGCTGTTTTGTTTGCAGGGGTTTAAATCAGGCTTAAAAATTAAGTCAATAAAAGATGGTTATATACAGCGAGATCTGTAAAACAATTTGTGCTGCATATTGCAATATTC
Source organism: Falco rusticolus (assembly GCF_015220075.1). NCBI lineage: Eukaryota > Metazoa > Chordata > Aves > Falconiformes > Falconidae > Falco > Falco rusticolus. The sequence goes on from NC_051210.1 coordinate 1,018,336, forward strand.
CTGAGAGGGATTGAAAGGCTTTCACCATAATGGGGGGTGGGGTGGGGGGGGGAACAGAAAATTTGCCTGTGAAGCTGACTTGGTATTTTACAGCAAAGTTGAAACTCTTACATTGAATGGTGGTATTTACTTTTCTAAAACTCTTCCATGCGATGAGTTAACCTAGTCACAATTTGAATTGGATTTTCTTTGGTGTCCACAGGTTTAAAGGGGAAAAGTTCACTTGCACTGAATGCTTCAGCTATTGTCCCTAGTCTGTTGCTATAGTTTCTGCTTTTTAATCCCCCTTGGCCTCAATCCTTCAGCTACATGTGCACATTAACTTAATTACCTTGAGTTCCCTCGCTGGAATCCAAGAGTAGTAAGTCTGTGTATTTTAGGGTTGGGTTTATCTTTGTCTTCATTTTTTCTGCTTCTTCAGGCTAATACTGATGGTTCACAAATAAACACCCGATAAGTTTTTAAGCTATCCTTCAGCAAAATTATTGTACTCTTCATCTGCTCTGTCTCTTGACAATCAGTAACATTTATTCGGTGTTAATGGTTTCCTGCAAAGAAGTCAGGGTAAAAGCAGGTGTTTGGAGCTTTGGTTGCTTAGTAGAGCTTTCATAAACTTCTCCATCTCGTACTGGCCTTCTGGCATGTGCTGCCTGTGCCAGCAGATGACTGGGTCTGAAGGAGAAGCTGCAATAGAACCCTCAGTTTGGTAGCTGGGTACCGGAACAAATCATAACTTTCTCGCTGAGGGCAAGAAAAAAAATGCTAAGTTCTGTGTTTGAATAAATGTCAGAGTTGATGGACCTGTGGAAAGCATTCCATTGATACATTAGGTATAAAATCCTTTGCACGTTTGAATGCAGAATTTAAGGTATTGCTATTGTGTCCTTGTTCTTCTAGTGAGTACCCCGCTACTCTGAGAGCTCAGCCCTCATGCCCTGTCAGCCAGCTGCTGTAGGGTTGCGAGTAACATAGGCTGCGGAAAATGGAACTTAGACTCGAACACGAGTTTTAAAATACGATGGAAAATTTTAGCATTAACCAGAAATCGGCTGAATTATCTTCACAGTGAGTGGTGTATTTGCTCCAGGTGATGCACCAAGTATTTTTAAGGAGTTTTTCATATTATTGAGGGTATCATTGCTGAATTTCAGAAAAGAACTTTCTCAGGTGTTCTTCACTAGGTAATGTAACAAGCTTTTGGAAGAACTGAATTCCTGTCACTTTACAAAACATCAGGAATGAGAGGTTATTGGTATAACTTGTCACTCAGTTACTGTATTGACCTAACCAGTATTTTGTCTTCTGAACTCAGTCCTACCTGTTCTGTCAGTTGAGGTGAAGCTTTTAAAATATTGAATGTTCACTGCGATCCATAGATGTTTTTCTTTCCTCTGGCTTTTAGCACAAAATCAATGCACTTCACATCTTGAAATCTAATCCTGTTAGATATGTTTCTTTTAATATACTGAGGTATTTGTGTGTGCAGCATGCCTCTGTTGTCCAGGTCTATAAGATAATGAGGATTTAAGTGATTACTTGTTCTGGCTATTTCAGTTACTTAGTGGTGTAGAAAAGTGGGGGGGGAAATGGTAAAAAACACTATGAAACTGGGTGTTGAAATTGCTTTGGACTTGATTTTGTTTCCAGGATAATGCAAAATATGTATCCCTAGTGGTGTTAGCTTTTACTAGTTTCATTAATTTCTCAGTGACTGAGAATATCCTGTGTCTACAATAATTTACAAAATAAAAATGGATTTTACATTAAATGTGTAGTGCATTCTGTCAGGCTTTTCAACAACTGTTCTTCTAAATTGGGTAACATACCATTGGTGGTACTTCATTTAAAATTTGCAAATAAGCAGTTGTAGAAATGGTTGAGCATGTGTGTGCATGTTGACTGTAAATAGCTTAGTATTGTGAGCATCTTCTGATTTCTTGTCATTGTCACCCACATAACTTTGCACACATTTACTTTGTAGAAGTTGCCCGTGATTAATGCAAAAATAATAACAATCCTGATAACAATGCTTTCTGTCATACTTAGGATGAGTTATTTTTTAAAAATTCTGTAATTGCAGTTTCTGTAAATTATTTTTCTTATTGTCAGTTTTTGGCTTGAATCAGTAAGAGCTTGATGGAAATGAAGTAAGTGATTTACCAGTACTCTGTGGGGGTGTGTGAAGCATTAGTTTCTTGCCAGTGAACTGTTATAAATTTGCAGATGCTCTCTTCTAAAGAATTACTTGATAAATTTTCATTGTATATGGAAAGTAGCCAAAGTCACAGCATTTAAGTTGGGCTACTTTTACACTGTCCACTGTGAAATTCTTATTAGTCTGATTGTTTCTAAAATACGCAGGGCTTCAAATGGCTTTTGTGGGCAAAACTGAACGATTGTTCTGGTTAGAGGTGTTGGGGCTCCTGGGACCGCAGTAGGAGAGGACATGCAGTATTTAGCCTGCCAGTGCTCCATTTAGGATGCCTGTTCATATTTTCTTGGCAGACCAGTTTGCGAGCTACTTTTGATTTTTAACCCGTGAAGTCTCAGTAAGTGTTTGCTAGATGCCTAATAGACAGCCAGTAACTGAGTTCAGTGGGAGATTTACTGAAGTGTTGAAACAAAATTGCACTTGTGTTCTTCCATTGATGTCAGGATCAGTATCAAGTTTTTCTGTTCCCATAAACACAATCTTCAGGTAATACCCAGACTTCTGCGACCATTTGTTTTCTGCAGAAACCAACTGAAACTTCAGCTGGGAGGAGTTTTTTCTGCAAAAGATGAAAGGATACGAAACAGTTGTTATGAGATCTTTTAAAAAAATATTAACTACCCATTGTTGATCAAAAACATGTTGTAGAGAAAGGTTCCATGGAAGAAAAGGGATAAACTCTAAGTCAAGAGCCCATTTCGTCTTTTTTTTTTTTTTTTTTCCTGTAAACTAGTTATTTTAATTTAAGTAACCTCTGTTCAATTGCAGTAATATTTGAAATGACATTTTGAAAGGGTTTGTGTGAGAGGGAGCAAGTGCACTTCTATAGTCACATTAGGAATTCATTTTATTTGTTTTTTTCTCAGTGTTCTCTTTGAGTCATAGAAGGTCTTTGTTGTTGGTGTTGAAAGCCATATTCTACACGTTACATTTAAGATACTTTCAGAGAAAAAATAATTTTTCTTTCACTATTAATTGTTCTTGATGAATAAATAATTCTGCCTTGAGTACGTTCTGAGGTGGAATCTGGCTTCAATTCTGATTCCTGGGAAGACAAACCATATCTGGAAACCTGAATGCCTTCTCTTGAAAACTGCAAAGGCAGTGTGTAGAGTCTATACTAACTAGGTTTATTCTTCTGTAACAGGCACTAGGTTTCATTTCTCCAGTAAGTATTTCAGATGAACTTTAAGAGTCAAGTGCATGTTTCTAAAATCAAGGTGAAAAATCTTAAATTTAATTTGAGCTTTTTTTTCAGCATTCAGTATTTTATAAACAAGGAATTAAATAGCATCGGGATGTTGACAGCTGTATGAAAATAGGGCTTCAGGGGAATGGTTCTGCAGTCTTGTTTTCTAGGATTTGTTCAGTGCAATGTAATTGCTTTTTGTTGCTACTGGGAGTGATTGGGCAGCTTGGTCATTTTCACAAGCAGTGTGAGGGATTCACACTGACATAAAAGAATAATGAAATACCTGAGATGCACACAGTGCTCCTAAGTTTGTAACCAACCAACAGCATGTTGGGTAACTTCTTCTGAAAGGCAGCATGGAAAAAGCCTTAAATAGAAACTTCTTTATCTCAGATTCATTTTTATGCTTGGGAGATTAGTTTTTTTCACTGCCTTCTGTCATACCAGGGCAATTTCTGGTTTAACCTACATGTTTTCACCTTCTGGGGACTAGTGCTGGCATAGAGCAGCTGCAGTTCTCCAGGCTCTCTACTCCACTCCAAAACAATGTCTTGATTTATTCTGTTGTTTGTATGCCACTGTTAGCCATCAAGTCTGCAGGTCTGTACCCTTATTCAGGACGCTTTGGTTTTTTGAGAGAAGTACTAACAGGATGCTCAGAGAAGGAGCTCCAAGAAGAGCTCAGTGGCCTCAAATTAAATTTCCTCCTATTTCATGGATAGCTGTTAAAGCTGTCACACGTGTCTAGAAAAGCTTGTAAGCAGCAGAGTTCAGGGGCCACTTGCAGAGCCACACAGATTAGCAACATTTAGTCTGTGCCCATTGGGAGCAAGTTTAAATGGATACTGACTATATAAAAATTCTTGAGATGCAAGGAAAAACGTTATGCTGTTTAATTCTAGTGGTTTCTGACTAGTGTCATAGCTTGTATCATTAAAAGAATTCTCAACATTTATAGAGCCTTGTAGGACAAAATATCATAGGATACCTACCTTCCCAGAATGATGAGTGCTTGCATTGGAAAAGGTCAGTACTGTGTGTTGACTCAGGAGAGCAGGTTAAAAAAACCAGCCATTTGAATGTTCCTGCTGCAGAATAAGGCACTCTATCTTTTTCTCTAGTAACATACAGGTCACATACAGGTTAAGCATATAGTGCTAGCTGGCTTACATAAAGATAGCTACTGCTGCGTATCATCTAACTAACCCTCTAAAAATTTATATATTAAAACATTGCCTCCCTGTTGTTTTTTCTGAGGCTATAGACAGGAATCTTTACCACTTGAAACCTGGCATTGAGAAGAGATAATGGCTCCTCTTTTTTTTCTTTTTTTTTTTTCTTCTTCTTCTTCTTTACATAATAAATGTGTTGAACATTGTAAGATGAAGAGCTTTTAATTTTATGAAATTTGGTTGACTGTCAAAGAGACATTATAACGAGTGGTTTCCAGCCAAATTGCATTTGCTGAGGAGTGATGGATCTCTTGCCAGCACTAAAGAGGCACTTCTCACATTGGATGTCTGCATGTTCCTTGTGGGCAGAATATTATAGGAAAAAGTTTAATGTTTTGATGTATAAAAACATTTAGGAGTCAAGCTACATTAAAATGTAAATTCAAAGCAGCAGCTGAATCTTGTAGAAGTTTAGTGGGATTTATTAAGGCCTTTTTAAACTTGGAAGAAAAACAATTGTTTAAACTGTAAGTGTTTTGATTCAGAAACTTTGTGGTATAGTAATAATATAGCATACAGTGAAGGAGCAATGCCTTACCACAAATTAACTGTTAGTTTTATAAAGGCAGTCATCCACATTAAAATAATTACTCTTACTTGCTTGTGGGATAATACTGCTTATCATCTAAGTTTAAAAAAACAATATGATTCTTCTAATGTCAAGGACAGACGTAGAAAGAACAATTTTACTCCTTTTCAAAGGGTGATATTGAAGAGTATTTATGTCATTATACACACTTTTTAAAAAAATCTATAGATAAGCCTGAGTTGGATTTGAACATTCTAAGAGACTGAAAAGAGAGGGTTCTTTTGCAGCTGTTCTTAACAACAAGAGAAAAATAATACTCATTTCTTTTTGTATCTTGAGCATTTAGTGAGGAAGTCCTGAAAATTATTTTCTTGAATGCAAATTAGATGCAAAATGACTAAATGATTTTGAGAGGTCTATGGAAATGATGCAATCCAAGAGATTGCAAATAGAACTAAGAATTCTTAATGTAATACTCAGAGGTGCAGAACAGCCAGCCTGTTACATGGTGTGCCTCTAACAAAAAGCCAAATAAAAATGATAAAATCATCATCACCATCATCATCATCATCTTAGGGTCAGAAACTAAGGTTAAAGTTGACCATTATGGAACCAGAGATTCTTTGGACGTAAAAAGTATTTGTTGTTCTGGTGAACTTCCTTGTAGTTAATAGTGTTAAAAATAGATCTAAGTTATGTTGTTCTCTGTAGATCTGTGCAATATTGCAACAAAGGAGGTTTGTTTGTTTTTACAGTAGTACATGATAGCTGAATGCAACTAGAAAAGGGTCTGGCGGGTGTTGGGGGCACCGTGAGAAATTCAGTAATACGTTTGTTAGACTTAACCCAGCATTTAAAAGGATTACAGTAGTAAGTGGCTTAATAAAATTTCACAATGCCTCAATATCCTGAATTATACATTTAATTCAGTGAAATTCATGCAAAGTTTAATTAGCTTATGTGCCAAATGACCTTTATTCTGAAGTGTGTGGAAGTATACCTATTATGTGTGTATGTAAGCACATACTTAATGACAAACCATCTTCAACCGAAATCAGTTCCTTTAAAATTGAAGATTTGCACATTGGGAAGTTATGCATGCCACCATACAAAATATGCAGGGCAGGAACCGGAGAATATATATAAATCATAGTTGTATTGGGTCCAACCTGCTAGTTTTTGCTATTGGTTGTCAATTAGTCGTAAAAATCACAAGAGCCTCATAAAATGATGAGTATCTTGCTAGTGGTTCTGTAGGCAACAGAAGCAATTATGCAGCAAAAGACAGAGAGAAAAAAAGCTATATTGGGATTCTCTTTAAAGGTTTTGATTGGCTTTAAATACTGTTGTGGCCAGCTGTTATATTTGAAAATGTAATATGCTAAGCCCATGAGTCAGTTTTCCTTAAATCGATGTGGTTTATATGCAGCTATATTATTGTCTGATGAAAGTGAACAAATCCATTTTTACAGCTCTACGCAGTGGCAAGCTAATGATAACCTATCCTGGAAGTGATACTCTAATGTGATTAATATAATTGAAAAGCATATATGGGAAAAGGAAATACTCTTTCTTCTAGGTAGAAAGCATATTAATTGGCAAAGAAAGCTGCAGAAGAAGAGAAAAACAGGGTGGATTACCAACAGATTTCTGAGATTAAAATGGCAGTTTCACAATTTGAGATAGAATTTGAGAATTGAAGGTTGCATGAATCTGAAAGACTGCTAAAAGACTTGTATGAAACATGAAGGAATTTGTGGGTGTGTCCGTGGGGGTGTGTCCGACTGCTGTTATCTGTTCAGGGGCATACATACCTGGTCTTCTGAATGTCTACCCTACATAGAAATGCTAATACCTGATACTTTCAGGTGTTGTTAGCACTTAAAAAACATACAAATTAGATGTTCTAACTAAACTACACAACCAGAACTCATTTTCATAGCTGCCTTTGCTGGAATCCTTGTGAGCTGACTGGTCTTTTTAAAGGTCCTTTTTAAAGGACAAGCAGGCTGCTTTGTACTGTTTGTCAAGGTGGAAGAATTACATGGTGAGAAATACCCCCTTGCCTACCTCCTCTTTTTCCCTGATTCCTGTTGTTGGCATAGGATGCTGAGATTTCAGTCTGTGGATTTGCACTGGGACACAACTACTGATGACCCAGAAAAAAAATCTCTGCTGTCCCTAGAGTCTAACCTCTCCCAGTTGCCCATAGGGTCAGTATACCCTGTTTTCTTGGGGAATATGTGGAAGCCCTTATTTAATGGTACGTGTGGTTCTCTCTGGACCTTTCATTCTTTTAGATACCCTCATGTCTGTGCCATGCGGTGTTGTTGCTGTTTTCCTATGCAGTAGCTTGTTCTGGGAGGTGAATGAGTTTTCCTGTGCTGCTTGGAGCAGCAACAAGAGATTTATAACAAAATCATTATCATGGGTTTTTTTTTCCCTAACATGATCTGGCATTTATTTGAACTTAATAAATTAACTTGTTTTGTATCCCAATGCAGAATGGGTGCAGCAGACAACATTTATAAAGGCCGAAGTACCTTTATGGAAGAACTAACAGATACTGCTGAGATAATAAGAAAAGCAACTTCAAGATCACTAGTTATTTTGGATGAATTGGGAAGAGGAACTAGCACACACGATGGAATCGCTATTGCTTATGCTACACTTGAACATTTTATTAGAGATGTAAGTATTCAGTCTGACATGCTTGTAGATGCTTTTTCAGCTTGTACTATTGTAGGCTGACTTGACATGGTGTGATTTCCTTGTAGCTATGTGGCATGTCTAAACTGGGGGCAAAGGGATATGTTCTGTGTTGCTGTGTTTAAAAAAAAAAAAAAAAAGCAAAGCTAAACCTTCTTATGTGTGTATTTCATTGTAGGTGGAGTCACTGACGTTGTTTGTCACTCACTATCCCTCGGTTTGTGAGCTAGAGAAGGTGTATCCAGGAAAAGTTGGTAATTACCACATGGCTTTCTTGGTGAATGAGGAGGAAAGTGCTGAACAAAAAGGTACAGTACAAGTCCATCTGAGATTCTGGCACTATAGGCATAGGCAGAAATTGTAAAATTGTTACGGTGATTTAAACCTCAACATGAACGTGACACATCCAGACTCACTATGGTATCGGCCTATACACACATTTTGGGGGGCTTGAAAACTGAACAACCATTTACCTTTCATGTAAGCATGGCTGAGCTAGGCCAGATAAAATATTCACCCAGCACAGTATCCAACTTTTCACAGTAGGCAAATAGAAAGGATTAGGGAGGAGGGATTAGGGATCAAACATATGTCAACTCTTTCTCTAAAAGATCTCACTGTCTGCAAACATTTGTTATTTGGGGGGCTTCAAGAGCTAGATGTGTGTTGTGTTTTTTAGTATCTTCAATGGATTTCATTTCAACGAGTTTGTCTAGTTTCCCTGAGTATTCTTGTGTACTTTTAGCACCTTCGTCCTGCTGTGTCAAGGAGCCAAATGTAACACTGCACTGTGTGAAGAGCCACCTCTTGTTTGTTTTGAAACTCTTTTGAAACATGTACCTTCACTTAGTGGTTCCAATTCTTGAATTAGAAGAGGCAGAGGACTAATTTCTGTTCGTCCTTTCTATGCCATGTGTAATTTTGTAGATTGCTTATCATAATTCCATTCAGTTCTAGTCTTACCAAGCAGGTGAGTTACAGCCTTTCTTCTTGTCGTTGCTCTGAATTAGTATTTTCAGTAAAGTTTGTCTGCTTACTGCTTAGCTCTTTTTCTTGTTTGATAATGGGTGTGTTGAGCATCTCTGTCTAGCTGCAGTGATGATTACCCTTCATGGATAGAACTGACAGTTACCATCTGTTCCCTGTCTTTTAACCAATTATTTACAAATGCAAAGGTCTTCCTTTTGGGTTATGGCTGCTTAGTTTGCAGAAGAGCATTTGATGCAGGACTCTTCCTCATAAGCTTTTTGAAAATCCACATAGGGTTTATCCACTGGATCTCCTTTATTCACCTGGCTTCCAAACTTACCACGGATTTGTGATGTAGGATTTCAGTCCATACGGATGGCTTTGATTTTTTTTTTTCTTTTTTTTCTTTGTTTTTTCTTGATGGATCAGGTTTAATCAGGTGCTTGACAATTGTGCTTTTATTCTCTTTTTCCCACCTTGCCTAGTAATAGCCATTCCTAGGTATTTTTTTTACGAATTGGCATGGTATTTGCTATTAAACTTCCCCCTAATTCATTCTTAATATTGTATTATCTGCTTCCATCGTAAACTAATCAGGACAGGCCACTTTAGTATTTGCCACTAACAGTGTTTAAATATATAATCTACCACTTTAACTTTTTTTTTTTTGTGAAGTTAGTTTAAAAATGTAGAGTTTGGCTAGAGGGAGATTTCAGCTTTTGTATTCTGTTTAATATTAGAAACAGGGATCCGTGAAATATGTGTTCGCTTTGAGCACAGGTAGTTCAAAGTAATATGGTGTTTAGGTGAGCACTCTCTAGCCACACTGATGTTCCTAGTTAAGAGCATTGCTCTCCTGAGCATCAGCATGTCCTTTTCTCACAGAGTTCATTAATTGAACTGTTCATCTCTGATACTTTCAGGCGATTGAAATGAATACTTACTATTCCTTAACTGTTGTGTCCGTGAAACCCTATACTTTGTGTTTCAACGTGCAGCTTGAGCATTTCTACAGGTTAGTTGACCTGAACCTTCAAGCCGTATGTAGTCTTCACTGTTTTGCTACAAAAGGCAGTAGGTGTAGTACCACAGCCTGTGAGCAACAACACATTTATGTTTCTTACTCTGCCTATATCTTTAGCTCCTTATGTCTTAACATTTTAATTGTTTTATTTAAGGTGAGTTTTTTGACATGTTTTTTGCAGTCTCTGGCTTGGACCACTCAGATCAAATCAGCTTGAGTCATCAGCATTTATGGAAATCTCCATTGTTTCCATTTTTAAGACAGAAAAATAAATCTCAGTAAATGATCCCATAGTTTTTCTGCTTTTTACACAAGGCCTGGGTTGTGCAGAGATGCAACACGGACGTCTAAAGGGGAAGTGGAAGGAGTCATCAGATTTATAATGATAGCTCTTATGTTTCCACCTTACTGTGATGGAGTAGAAAGAATCCCTAACAGAACATCCACCATCTTAACCTTTGTTTTTTCATGAGCATTTTCTGTGGCTCCTAGCTTCCTTCCTGGCAGGCACAACTTTCTGTTGTGCTGTAGTTGTGGACTTGTAATTGTGGGATTACTGACACTTGCTTTATTCTGTCAATGCTCAGCAAACGTGAGATGCAATATCCCAGCTACAGCATAACTAAACGATTTGAAATACAAAGATTCTAAGTTCTGCGCGCGCACACACACACGCACGCGTGCATCTGCTTACTAAGAGACCAGGTAAAGTATAGTAAAGAGTTAAGTCTCACAATGGGTAGGTAAAATGCGTGGTCTCAAGAAAACATTTTTCTTTTGTATTTCTTCGATGGAATTTCATCAATGGAGAGGAGGCATGAATGATAATGAGACCACAATCTTTGCCATTTTGGTCTTTGGTCTACTACATTTTATTAACATAATAGAGGGGTTTTGATTTTGGTCTTATTTTTTTAGGGTCTGAAGGTGAAGAGCATCCTGAATTCATCACTTTTCTTTATCAAGTAACTAAAGGAGTCTCTGCAAGGAGTTACGGGCTAAATGTTGCCAAGTTGGCAGATATTCCTGAAGAAATCTTGAAGAAAGCAGCTCACAAATCAAAAGAGTTGGAGAGAATAGTGAACGTGAAAAGGTCAGAACAATTGTGGTTTGGTGGGCTTCTTTTTCCCCCTAACAAAACTTTAGCTGTTAATGGAAAAGCTTTTCACACAGTGTACATTAAAAAATACCGTAAGACCTACTTAGATATCCTCCTACCCTTCAGGGAAGAGGCAGTGAAAGAAAACTTTGAAAAAAAATGTTCATGAAATTGTGCTATCCATTTCAATCAAAGCTGTATATTTTAAATAGTTAGCTATTATGTCAGATGTTGATTGCTTTCCTCTGAAACAGGGTTGGAAAAAACTAAATGCACCATGGGCTAACATTAGGAATAGACTGGTTTTTCTTTTCTTGTGGGAAATGCTAAAAAAAATGTATTCTTTCAGGTGTATATTTTCACTCTTTTCAGGAAAAGAGATTTGAAATATAACTATCTTCTAATACCTACTTCTACTCTCACCAGTGGTAGTGAAATTACTAATAGATATAATTTAGGATGTATATTATTTACTTTGGAACTTGAAATTGTATTTACATCCTATAGTGTAGAATGCAATGCAGATATTCTTCTGTTTTAACCTGAAAATATTTATAATGTATTTTGATTGCCCCCCTAAATACACAAAATTTTAATGAAAGTCTGGGGATGTAGTATTTTTATGATAACCAATTTTTATTTAGGGGCATGTGTACTTTACATATGAGACTAGTTATAAAAATTCCCATGTATATCAAATAGCATCATCTTTATAAAGCCTGTAACATTATGTACACAGTTTAGATAATAGGTATGGGCTAGTATTCATATTCATTTCCACTGAATTCTTTGTTGTTGTTATTTTCAGTGATAGTCCTGTCAGCAAAATTCAAATATCCCTTTAGGAATGAGGATCTTTGTTGTCTGATGGCTGTAACTAATCCTGACAGAGTAATTTCATAATGAGAAAATTTTAAGTACTAATTATTTGTAGGTGCAGGCAGTTAATCTGAAACTGAATAGTGCTTAGTGCTTAACGCCAATTTTAGCTCCTTTTAAGAAAGCAGAATAAAAATATTCTGTTTGAAGATACATGGCAGCTTATGAGAGAAGTGGTAGTTACATTAATTGTAATAGTCCATAACTGACAAAAGTAAAACAACAGATTACTAGCAATATCTTAATTCTGTTATAGGATGTGTAGGGGTACTAAAATAATGAAAAAGTTATTTTTCAGAAAGGTGAGAGAATGAACTGGAAGGCCAGAGTTACTATATAATGAAATTAAGATGTGAAACAATATAATGCATCCCTTTGGTTTATCTTTCTTTGTTCTGTGAAAGTCATGCTAGCGTATTACTTGGATAGGGCACAAGTAGAGCTCTAACATGCCTCCATTGCTAAAAAAAAAAAAAAAAACACAGAAGAGTTAATTGCATGCAAGACCCATGAGCAGTAAAAATGGTATGTGACAATGTAGTTAGAAGACTGATTTACAGTGCCCATAGAAGGGTAGAGTTGAAGGCTCACTGGGCAGCGTTAATTACGGGACTTAACTGTGTCCCACTTACCAACTTTTGAGTACATGTAAGCTCCTGTCTGTATTTTAGCTTTCGGTATGTAATTTTATTGCCGCCTTCAAGCGAAAAAGAACAAATACTTAATCTAAAGCTGTCATGAGTCCTTTATCCTGAGTTTTCATGAAAGGTGGAAGCCACTGCACTGCACACTGCACTGCAGGCTGCTGCCCCCTGAGCTACCTGAGCACCCCTGCCTGGGAGGACCGGCTGGAGCATCCCCCAGCCCATCTCCTGCAGCCTGGAGGTGCTGCTTCCCGGCCTTCCCTCCATGGTGCCACAGCTGGTTGTAGCATGACCAAAAACCAGGCCAGGTCAGGGATCTGATCCAGCTGAAAAGGTCATTCTTTCTCTACTTGTTATAAAGCAAGTTCAGTTTCCTGATGTTACGTGTGAACAGGCGTTACCGCCTGAAGAAGGAAAGGGTGGGAGTGAGAAGAGGAGGTGGCACTTAATTCTGACAGCAGTTGGTAAAGGTGACCTTGAGGCTGCAGTCCTGCCTGCCAGACCAGCCTGCCCTGTGGGCACTTGACACTTTTGCCTCCCCCTTTAATGACAGACGGTGCTATGCAGGGGGTCAGGGACAGGGGACATCCGCCACACAGCAACTGCTGATTCATCAGGGTTGACCTGTACCAGGTTATTCCTTGGTCGTAGACCTCTGGGGCGCAGTTGGGAGGGAACTTCATGCATCTATATAAACTTGGAGCTCAAGTCAGCAAAAAACAAAAATACAATATCAAATGTGTCTGATGATTTCATAGTGCATAAATTATTGTATTATGTAATTCGTAATTATTCCAATGCTCATATGCAGGTCATTATAGAAATACTTTTTTTTATATTCCTGTTTGTTTTCACTTATTGCCATGACGTGACCCAGGCATCGAAGTATTTTTCTGTATCTTCTTCCCAAAAGAGACAGTATCAAGTTTAAAAATGGGTATGGTAGGAAACAAAAGTTACCACGATCTTGGGAATCAAACTCAGACCTGCTGCTGCCACAATACCCACAGGCCAGCTGCCCTGTCTTTATTTTTTAAAATTACTTTCATGTAATTTAAGAAAGTCCACTGGGTAGTTCCATCCAGTCTTGACATCTTTGTTGTCAGGAACGTGTGTTAAACCATTTTAAGTGTCTTGGGTTTTGTTACAGCCCTTATGATTCACGATTAAATCGAAAAATACAGAAAAGCAAATAGGAAGGATGTATGTACTCATTTATTTTGAAAATGTGTTACCCCTTTATGACTCTTCAAGTGCAAATTTATAGGAACTGGATTGTGGAAGTTAAATGGGGCAAACTACAATACTGTTTATTTCTTTTAATGATTTACTCTGCTTAGTGTTTTATTTCACCTTGTCCATGCTTCTGTTATTTTAAGTTAATTATAAAATTAAATTGTTGACTGTCCTAGAGCTGGAATTCGTATGTTGGAAAGTGTTAACTGACAGTTTTAAAGATCATGTAACGTTTTGAGCTGTGCAAACTGCTGGTTTTGACCACATATAGAATTTTGCAGATGAGTATAGGGCTTTCAGGGTTTGATGTGCTTAATTTAAAAATGTGTCCATATTTTGATTAATTTCTTTTTTTCCCCCAGAAAAAAGCTGAAGTCCTTTGCTGAAGTGTGGAAGATAAATGATTCACAGGAACTACAAAAATGGAAAAGTGTATGTGAACCTGAAGATGAAAGAAAGGACAGGTTTTAATCCTCAAATCATGTCTAAAGATGAAAAATACTGGCAAAAATATAGGTCTGGAGACTAATAGATTCTATCAGGGTATAGTTCTAGATGCATTAAGTTGACTTTTCTGCTTTTTTGACAGATAAGAGATGTTGCATTGCGATATGATGCCTACCACACCACTTCCTGATTGTATGTCACTTCCATGCTCCGTATTCCTTCCCTGAAGTGTTTTCCACCCTTTTCCTTAATTGAAAAATGTCTACTGGCATTGTGTTTCGTTTCTAATATGTTTAGAAAACGTGACAGATTATGTTGGTAAATTATTAGGTAAATCTTTTATAAATAAAATAATGTCTTTTAACTTTATTGTACTTGAATTTCTAAAGAAATACTCCTCTGCATTGGGAAAATGTAGCTGAGTCTTAACTATGCTATATTGCTGTGTATTTGCTAAGAATGAATACAATAAAGAGACTTTTTTTGTTGTTCTAGTATTAATGCATTTAAAATTCACTGGTTTTGTAGAGCACCTCCTAGTATCTATGTGCATAAGGAATTTAGAAAAGTGTGTGTTATGTGGCAGCATTAGGAGAGTTTTCTTTCTACTAATGAGATTGATGATGGTGTGCAACTAGCAGTTTTCAAAGCGGCAGCACAAAACATGCATTGACTGTGTTTCAGTTTGCCTCTTTTTTTATTCTCATGCATGCCTGCTTCCCTTTCAGCTTTAGTTTTCACCCTAATGTTGGCCCTTTCTGAAATTGTCTGGAGAAGGACTCCAAGTTGGAGTATCCCAGGATGAGGTGGAAGAGGCAGTTCGGTGCAACTGGCTTCCCCGCTGCTCTGTCAAATGCTGAGTAAAGCTGGAAAGAAGAAATTATTTTCAGGTTTTTTATCATCAGTTACAGAGTACAAATTTTAAATGGGAATGTGGTATCCAGATTAATTTTCCTTTATAAATACAGCCAGGTGAAGTACCTTGCTATGGAAAGGAAGAGTGATGTTGACATAGTTAAACCTTCCCAAATCGTTTTGTATTAAAAAAAAAAAAGTACGTGTTGTGCGCGGCGAGGTGTGGGTGGCTGCCGGGAGCCCCTGGGGGGCAGCGCGGCTGAGGAGGGGGGGAAATGGCCCACGGAGCTGCGGGAGAGAGCAGAGAGCCTGCCTGAGAGCAGCGGCGCTGCAGCCCCCGGGCCGGGCAGGGGGAGGCCGGGGGGGACCGGCCCGGAGCAGAGCCCCCCCGGCAGGGCAGGGCAGGGCCGGGCCGGGCAGGGGGAGGCCGGGGGGGACCGGCCCGGAGCAGAGCCCCCCCGGCAGGGCAGGGCAGGGCCGGGCCGGGCAGGGGGAGGCCGGGGGGGACCGGCCCGGAGCAGAGCCCCCCCGGCAGGGCAGGGCAGGGCCGGGCAGGGGGAGGCAGGGGGGGACCGGCCCGGAGCAGAGCCCCCCCGGCAGGGCAGGGCAGGGCCGGGCAGGGCCGGGCAGGGCAGCCCGCGGGCAGCCCAGGGCCGGGCAGGCCGTGCCCCCCGCCCGGGGAGGGCCCCGCGGGGCAGGGCAGCACACGGTGTGTGTCAGGGCCGGGGGGATCTCTCCCCGCCCTGCCCTGCTGTGGCCGGCCCCAAAGGCCCCCGGCTTCCCCCGGCGGAGCCCGCTGTGCCGGGAGGGAACTGCCGAGCGCTCTCCCTGCCCGGGCCTCGCCCCACCAGCCGGGGGTTACAGGGGCTCTGCCCGGCACCGCGCGGGGGGCGCCGGCGGCCGGCAGCGCCGGGCACCGCGGGGCGGCCGGGACAGCCCGGCACAAGTGGAAAGAAGTCTTATCATCTTGATTTTGCTGTAAGGAAAAGAATAAAATGAGGTTTTGTAATCTACGAGATAGCTGAGCCTTTCCAATTTTTCCAGCAAATGAGGGATTTTTTGCAAAATTACGCATGTCAGATGAATATGAAATAATGTCATTGTAGGAGATTGCATTAGCCTTTCCAATATAGAGAACTTCGTGCAGAAAAGGATGTAATTTTTTCACCTGTCATAAACAATTGCTAACCTTCAAAGATTTTTTCCAGATTCTTCAGATGACAAAGCATCATTTAAACAAAGTTTCTCTGCCACTCAAATAGCAGCAGTAAATACAAGCACCTCCTTCCAAAGTGTGCAGTATATTTATTTAAACTGTAAGACCCAAAGAAGAAAACCAGGCTTTCAAGGTGTAGTTACACATGCATGTTTATCTATCTGTGCCACACATTGAGGCATAGTGAATCTAATACTCCATTATTAATGCACACAGATGCAGTGCATTGAATCTAAAGACCTCTGACCATAGTGTTCAAAGAGAATAAATGAGCCATTATGAAATTTCTGTATGTGCTAACCGTGCTTGTAGTAAGACTCTCTTTGCCCTTAAGGGAGCATTCAGGCTACACTCTGACAAGAAAAAAACACCTGGATGCAGCCTGAAAAAAAAAAGAAGAAATAGCATTAAGTGTGGGGAAATTGACATGGGATTACTGGCCTGCTCATACCCTCAAGTACAAAGCAGTTATAGCAGGCTTTTCTCTTAATGTCTGTGATCATTTTGGAAATAACTTTTTATTTTAGTCCTGCTCAGTTCAACATTGGGGTTTATGTTGCTATCCTGACAAGGCGTACTTTAGAAATGCAAGCTAATTATTAAAGCTACTGTTTTATTCACTGCTGATGATTATAATTCCTACCAGATATGTAAACAGTTATCACCATTGAGAATACACTGTAAGGAGATGCGTAGTAATATTAGATGTGTTTACTGCCAGTTTTGGGATGTATTTCTACCGAACCATGCAGTAGAGTGCAGATTTATCTAGACCTTGTTCTGTTGATGAGGAGCAGCCGTGCTCATTAGCAGAGTGTGTGCCATGTGAGGGCAATCGCTCTGGGATGTGACAAGTTTGGAGCTCACTTGGGTATGTTTGTGGAGCGTGAGATTAGGCATTGTCTAGACAGGCAACCAGATGGACATTCCTTGGCTTTTGGTAGCATGGAGTGCAAGAGGGATCTAGAGAAACAAAGACCTGCTGGAAAACAGGGAAAGGCATTAATTTTGTAGGAGGTTTTTTTCGTTTCTTTTACTGTGGTAAGTTGGTACTTCTGTGTGTGTCACAGCAGGAGGCTTAAGAGAGAGAAAGATGAGAGGCTTCTCTTCTGTTTTCCCTTTTTTTTTTTCTATTCTTTTCTTTTAAATTCCAGCACGCTTAAAGACAATTGTCTTAAAGGCACTTTGAATTACAGTTTTTGTAGTGGTACAATCTTGGAGATGTGCCCTATTTTTAAACCAAAGTAATAAAATTTGGTCTGTGTGCTGAGTCAGCAAGTTTGATCCTGCATACTGATGTCTACTATGCTAAAGAGGAGTGACCCGTACTTAGATGCTCCTTGGTTGTAGTTGGAATTCATGCTAATCTTGAGTTTGCCTTCAGGAAAGGAATGTCTAAATCTTTGTCTACATTAATATTTTCGATACCTGCATAGAGTATTGGCTCTTATTGCCTATGCCCAGGTTATTGATATTGTTAAAATTTAATATTGATGTGTAAAATACAGCCATCTGCCATACCTGAAGGTACGGTCTTCAAAGTAATAACTTTTGCAGTTTATGGCTTTTACCCATTTTCTTAAAGGCAGTGTTTATTGCTTTCTTAAGCTTTTTAATTGTTTTCTCTCTACTTAAAACTTTTAATGCCTTTGTGCATCTTGCCTGAATCTGTTGCCTTTAGAAATCAGTGCCACAGGTTAGCAACAAAAACTGGTAGACCACTTTGATAGAAGAGGAGAGAGGTCTGGGTACACTCTCTCTGCCTTTTTGTATTTGGTTATGTAAGAAGGTTATTATAGAATCTGCAAAGTGAAATACATTACCAGTAGCGATTACCTTTCTTACTGGCATACATCTTTCACTGAAGTAATTCTCAAGAGGATATTTCTTTGTATTGCAAAGTTTTACAGAAGTATTTATAGAAATGACATGAATTTACCTACCATGTAAGTTTACAACATATACAAGTGAATTTAAAGATCACTGAAATGTCAGCTGAGTCAGGTATTGCAGTAAGTCTGTTCACTGCAATGAAAGTAATGTTTTATTTATTAAAATCTAATGGTAAGTAAATCATCCAAATATTTCTACTATATGTAAAATTTAGTGAGAATTTCATTCAATTAATTTAACTTCTTAATAGTTCTGATATAAAAGCGCTTTTCATAGGGAAGCACGGGTCTGGTAGATTGCGTCGCACTGAGAGAAGCAGGACTCCATCCCAGACCTTGGACCACACTGTAGGATGCCTATTGGAGGGGCTCCCCTAGGCTCGCTCCAGGTGGCCATCGCACTCTCCTCGAAAATCCTGGCAACAGTACCAAGTCTTGGACAGCAATCTGAATTCTGAACTGCCTGTCTCCTTCCCCCCTCTCAGATTCTAGAGCATGTGAATGGAGTGGATGGTTCTTGTCGCTGTTTCATTGTTCCTAAACAAGAAGGCAAGCTGAATTCCACAATCTCAGCATAATTTCCCCATCTGTTTTCAAAGCTTTTCTCCATCTCCATGCAAAATCTCCAGCAATCAAATCCAGATCAAATGTCTGTCAAATCTAAATTCAGTTCTGGGGGACAAATTTCATTCTGCTGATCTGAATTGGGAATTTTAAAAAACCATGCAGCCACATACAGCCAGAACCCAGGAAGGGATTCACGGCTGAATAAGGATGAATTCAGGACTTAAAGTTCAGCTGGTAGGTAAACACAGGGTTCAGTTCTGGGACTGCTTATTTGGGTCTTTGGCCTGTGTCAGTCCAGCGCTGTTGACTGTTCTCATTCTGTAGCTCAGTGTAGGAGAAGCTGCAGATTTGCCCAGCTTGGAGGGGTCCTGTACTAAGAATTCTCTTGCCAAAATTATAGAACTCTGCTTTTCTTAACAGTGTACAATTGTCATTGTACATGGCTAAGCATGTCTGGTGTGGAAATCCTCCCCTTGCTCGAAATGTTAGATCAGTTTCATCTTCCTCAGCTACAGATGGACAAAGTCGATGGCTTCCTTAATTACATTATACATTTTTCTCCTTGTCTAGCCATAGAGACAAGTAAGAAACAAAGGATGTTTTCTTAATTTCTTAAAAATCTTTTCAAAAAATGATTGAAATGATCATCTTGTTTTATAAGGTGTGAGTCCTTGCAGGTCATGCTGTTAACTGTGAAATGGTGTGTTTGTCAGAGGCTAAACTGCTTTAAGTCATAAGTGAGCTGTAGAGAAAAGGATGACTGCCTAAGATACTATTCAGGGGAAATAAACAGTGAACAAGATAAAACCAGATACAGAAATCTAAGAATAATTAGCTGTTCTAAGAATAATGGCATTAGGAAACAGGATGGTTTCCTCCTACATGGTGTCAGGATTTGTTCAAAAGCGAGCAGGCACCAGTTTGATTGATACTTTGGCTACAGTCTTGCTAGCCAGCAGGTGCAGATTTAGATATAAGATTTAGAGGGTTTGCCTGAGGCTGAGTTCTGCAGTGAGCCCTTGCGCTGCTGCCCGGGATGTCAAGCGCTCAGTCCGCATACGGCGTCAGGAGGATCAGAAGTAGTCACAGGAGACGAAGGTGGTGCCTGGTCTTGGGATCTACGTTGTTGCAACCACAGCTTACGAAAGCTGAACCAAGTCTAGGGCAGGAAGCCCTGCTGCTGATTTCCCACAGCAGCCCTTCGTCAGCTGGTCCTTAGCAGCCAGCACACGCACCCAGTTTGTCACCTAATTTGCTCGCTGCGCTGTGGGAGAGGGCAGGAGGTAAGTCTGGTGGCCCTTTGCAAAGTTGTGGGTCACATGCCGGGCTGGTCGTTTTGCCACTTGGGAAGAAGGAATAAGGAATTCTTGCCCCATCCTCAGTCCCGCACAGGGACAGTGAAGAACAAAGTTTAGCCCTGAAATATAGAAGTTAGCCAGTCTTTTATATACATATATGTAAAATAATTTCCATTGGGACAGTTTTCAAATACTTATGTTCTTTTGAACTTGCAAGGAATCTGTAATAACATTTTGACTGCCCTCCTTCCAAAACTTTGCTTGTAGGTAAAGGTAATTTTTCAGATATTATAAAATAAGGTAATTTTTATTTAAAACATTGGTGGCTGCACCTAGTAACAATCATGAAAAAGACTTCTGATTTTAATGAAGTTTCTAACATTTTCTTCCTTTTTTTTTTTTTAAGCAGTCCGTTAGTTTTTATGACTTTGCAATATGGTATAAGAAAAAGGGTGAATCCTGGGAAAGAAGGAAGTGGAAAACACAATGCAGAGCAGATTTTAAATATATAAATAAATATAAATAAAATGCACAATCTGCAATAAGGAAGTAAAAATCAATGTTGCTTTTTACATATAATAATCCAAATATCTAGAGTGACTTAAAACTCAGCGTGTCCTGAATACCGGGAAGATTACTAGATATAATTATCTCACTCTTATGTAACACAAAATAAAAGTTGCAGTCAAGTACTGAGCCTTTCCTTCTGCCTACATATTGAAAAATTTCTCTTTACATATTCCTCTCTGCACCAAGCACTAGAAATTGGCTATCGTCTTAAAGCATTTAAGAATATCTCGTGCATTGTATGAGCACATATTTATAATTCTTCTCATTCAGAGGGGGGATCATAACCACAGGGCCGTGATGCTAATCACGAGAGGCAAGTATCACTGAACTTACCATGAGGGACTTCCTTTTGCTGGAAGGTTTGTCAGGGTGGTGGACCTGTAGCTGCTTTTACATGGCTGTTCAGGACCATCTCCCTCAACTTCCCCCAGGGCCCTGGTCCTCTGGCGGGACCACACCACTCATCAGAGGAGAGGGAGAGCTGGAGGGGAACGCTGTCCCTCCCTGGACATCCGCGTGGTGAGTATGCGGGATGCACGGGGACCAGGCTTGTGCCCTCGCAGGTTTGGGTTGTTTAGTCAGCTGAGATTCCCACTGTGGGGGAGGAAGGGAGAGGGGAAAGGTCTTTTCTGGGGTATAGAATGAGTTGCTCCACCATGGGGAACAAAAGCACAGATGGGGTCCACAGGGCAAATATTTGTTTTGCGGTGAGAAGGCTAAAGATCATTCCTTAGATCTCTATTTGGATGTGCTAATTTGGGCAGCTTGTCAGCCCCCCTGTGTGTTTGAAACATCTCACTCACCATCAGTGTAAAAACAAGTGCTTCAGTGAGAGCAATCAAAGGGGGGAGTGGAGGCAGGGGCGGGCGGGGGGTCGTGGTGGATACTTAAGGAGAAGGCCTTGAAACAGCGTTTTTGTCTTGGCTGAAGTCAGCCAACCCAAAAAGTGCATCACCGGGGAGCAATAAGACTTGTAATTTGGATTTTTTTCAAAACTGGTCTCAAAGCAAGGAAGTTTTAATAATGCTAAGCACAGAACACCAAGGTATACCGGGCTGGCTTTTCTGTGCAGGCCAAGAATATTCCCAGCTATTAGACTGTCACATTGCAAGCAGCGTGGTGTCCCGCGGGACCACCCTCTTTCCAGCTGGTTGGGATCTGTGGTGTTTATATTCTCCTTGGTTATGCTTTATGCGCACTTCAAGTTAATCTCATTTCATTGTGGCTTGCTGTGAAAGTATTTCAGTATGAAGTGAAATACACTGTGCTCTATTTGCAGGATGTTACTTGAGCAAAGACTGTATTAATGCAATGAGTAGCTATATTAAATGAGCTGATCTTCTATGCAAGTTCTTATGCTCGATAGCTTCCACATAGGAAAAGAAAACTTTGCTAATCCTTTAATTAAATTTGCAAACTAAAGCTGTGTAAGCCTTTGACACTTAATTTTTTCGAGAAGCAATTAAGTCTTAAATGTAAGCTCAAGCCCGTGGCCACCGATACATTTAGTCTGTCACTGTGTTAGGCCCAACAAGGCAGCAGGCTGAGCAGCTGTAGCTTTCCCCCCCCCCTCTGCCCCCAGCAGCAGGAAAAAAATCTCCACCACTTTCCCAAGTGATCTGTAGCATGCAGAGAACATGTATGCAGCTGTGTGCATGGCGCGCAGATTTTACCCATTCCCACAGAGCTTCATACAGGTGTGTCTTAATTCCCCTGTGGATCTCTTCAATGCACCTTTGCATCTCTCTACCATTGCTGCCGGATTCCCTTAGGACATCGCTTTACTCCCCCTTTTAACACTTCTCACCGACTTTGCAGTCTGTTCCTTATACCCATGGGTTGTTTCTCAGCCGGTGTGTGCTACAACCACTTCATCTATCGTTGCCTATAATTTTCCTTCTTCCTGATAAAGGTGGAGGATGTCCAACAAGAAATAACAAAAGCCCTTGGTCCTAGACGTAAACTTTCCTTTATACAGCAGCATCCCGCAACTAATTAATTCTCCCTCCAGTAACCAACTACAGGTGCTTCAGTGGAGGCTGCAACAGTGCTCTGACTTTCATATTTCTGATACTTTAATGTAAAAATATTTCAGTACATTCCTTCATTTTGCTGTTCTTCAGTGTGTTCTGCAGCTTCTCCTCTCTCCCCCAGTTTCTGTGAAGACCTGTCCACATGCCTTATAATCAGATGCAGGGTTGATGAGACCAGTGACACAGTAAACAAGCTTCTTGGCTGCAGGGATCTACTCCCTGTGGACTGGGAAATGCTGGACCACAGGTGTGTTTCCCTCTTTCCAGGGTGAGTGACTTCATTGCTACCTGCAGCTTCTTAGCAGACCCTCAGTTCTGAAAGTTTAATATTCAGGGCCCCTTAAAAACGTTCTTAGAGACTTTGGCAAAAGTTGATTTAGATTCTAGGTTAGAAATTGGTTTGTTATTTCCCCTGTGTTTCACAAAATCTCAGCTAGCACTGTCTATATAGCTTTTTCTTTTTTTAACTTACGCATTTAATCATGACTTCCTTCTATATTTTTGACATGTAGGTAAGAGAACCACAGGGAGAGGCATTTTGACTCTTCCTCTATCTTTATATAGTAATCCTTTAACACTTTGCTTCTTTGTTTATCACCATCGTATTGGAATAAAGGATTATCTGAAATTGTATTTTCAAGTCTCAATCTCACTTGGTTTCTTAGTTTCAGATCCACCAGATTTTGAGGTAAGTTGGTAGCAGGTGCCCTAGTGCTGTACATTGCTTTCCCTTAACTTGCTTGAGAGGTCTCTGTGGGCACTGTTAAGCATTTAAAACTTTCCCCTTTCATTTCCTGTCCCGTTACCTTTTTGCATCATAGACGGCTGCCTTGCCAAGCACTCACTGAAAGCTGATTTTTGGTTTTCTAAGTTGTTACCATGGCCAAAAGCTGGCTAGCTTCCTATAGCAGACCTCAAAGTGAAGCTGTCTATTAACGTACAAATGTAGCT
Source organism: Falco rusticolus (assembly GCF_015220075.1). Taxonomy (NCBI): domain Eukaryota; kingdom Metazoa; phylum Chordata; class Aves; order Falconiformes; family Falconidae; genus Falco; species Falco rusticolus. The sequence goes on from NC_051210.1 coordinate 1,041,890, forward strand.
GCCTGGTGTTAGGGAGGGGGTGGGCTAGGTGATGGGAGGCACCCTGTTGCACTGAAAAAGCAGGAAGGAAGCTCTGAAGCTGACGAAGCACACCAATACTGTGCATCACTTATCAGGGAACACTGCTCCTACAGAGCTTTCTGCTTAGCACTGAGCAGGTGGGCACTTCAGTAGGCTTAGACACAGGCACAGCCGTGGAGAAGGGGAAAAGGTGGCTGTGGAAGTGACATGCAAGTTTATGAGGTTGCTAAAACCCCGTCTTTCCCTTAGGAGATTTGCAGTGGCTTTATGTGTAATTCATTGCATGTAGAGGATACGTTTTCCCCAGTTAAGACCACGTATCCTGATACAAGATCTGTGCATTGTATTCTGACTGGATTTGCAAGTGAGGAAATGATTGCTTCTTAAAGGACGTAAGGCGATATAACCTTTTCTTTGCTGGCAACACAAGGCACAAGTATCAGAATAGTTTATAACATTCCAAACAGGGAGAGGAGGTGAATTATTTGGAAGAACAAGTACTGGTCCTGCACCAGTGTCAAAGTAGTCTTGTCACAGGTTATGAGCTAAACAGCGTATGTGCTGGTGAGTACTTGCCTTAGAGGTTTACAAGCTGTTGCAAAGGAAGTTATTGACGTACTTAATGGAAAAGTGCACTTTTTGTTGGCCGACTCCATTCTTCTTTCAGAAACTGAGGGCTCTACATTCTGTACATGGCTTTTCATGGTCCCAAGACAAGCACCAACTTTGGTCTGTGTTATACTTATGAAGAAACCGGTACTTTAGGTAAGAGTTCACACTGCTTTGGAGTTTACAGTTTTGTGACTGGAAGTGATTCTCCTGAAATAAATGGGATTATAAATGAACTGAGAGAACTGCCTTTAAGGAAGATACTGCATTTTCAACAAGTGCCACCAAAAAGCCATGAAAACAGAATATTTGTATCGTACCTCTATTAGACTCTGTAAGTCCCTGCCTTACAGATGAGGCTGGGCAATTTCAGCCTGGGTCAATCTTCTGACACTCGTTCACACATTGTGAATACGTCGGTACATTGGATCACAACCCTTCACATGCGAAGGACCACTCACAAAAAGATTTTTTGAAGGTTAATTTCTAAGGCTTTTGCTACCGTGGTTCACTTGTGTTTCAAAAAGTAGACATCTGTGTGAAAAAGCAAACTAGATTATACTGCACTGATGGATTTATTTACGCAGTAAAATTCATACTCTGTCCCCAAGACCTGCAAGTTTTGTTTCAGTGTTGTGACACATCACAGCAGCCAGAGGTGGCAAGGATTTAGTCATCTGTGCTTCTCGAGTCCATTCCAGAAAGAGGACAAGGCTGAAGGTTCCTTTTACTCTCAACAGACCTCCATGTATGCAAGCCTTTTATGATAAGTTTGTCCCTGCCTCTCCAATCTGCTAAGTAGCTTCAGTGCATGGCACATTGATGTATAACATTTCTGAGCACTGCTGCCTGCTTTAAGCTGTGTCATGGACAATACTCCACTCCTCAGCTTTAGGGGCCCAAGATCCCTACTGCTTCTTTAACATGGCCAACAATAATTCCCACTGAGAGACGGCTTGTCTATTCTGATTGTTACCAAGGCTGCTTTTTTCCACCCCCCCTCCCAATCACTAAGAATTCATATTGCACTGTAAACAAAACATAGTTCAAGGATTTTTTTTTTATTCTGAATGGCAAGCAGTCTTGTTGCTATGTACAAAGTGAAAGCTTTAACAGAGCACTTCATTATGACCTTCACAGAAAATACTAAACAATTGTAGCTAACTCTCGGCTGAGGGCTGTATATGTGCTGCAGCAGCTAACTGTTGGCAGAAGCCTTCACCTCGCACACAAATAGTAGGCAACAGTCTGTCAGTCACCTACTTTCAGAGTAGATATTGTTTGGATAGCATTGGCAGCAATTTCATATTTGTGCAAACTTGTCAGGGTAAATCTCTCCCAGGTGCACAGAATGAGTATTTTAAACATTCATGTAAGCAACAGCATTACTGACTGCTTAGAGCCCAGAAATGGAGTTTGCCATCAGAAATCTAGATCCTTTTCTCAAGACTGCTCTTCACTGCTCATTCATCTTGGCTTCATTTCCTCCATCTACAGAAAGGGAGACAGTGCAGGCCTAATTCGGGGTGGCAATGCAATGAATGTTTAGCGTATGTTTCTTGTGGCATGCCTTGCGAAGTGGAAGGAAGCAGCTTGTAAAGGCAGTAGTGTGCATGGATAAAGGTTAATCGGGTAATTATTTTCAGCTGAGAGCTAGCTTACATAAAAGCACGTTATAACAAAGAATACTTTGCGTCTTTATCTCTTGTCTAATTCTTCCACATCACTTTTCATGTACTGAATGATAAAAAACTGGGACAAGATCCTCAGAAGAAGAAAATGTTCAAACATGCTCGCTTGGTGTCTGCTCTTTTCTGCATGTAAGTTATCTTTGTAGGTGTAACTTCTTTCCTCTACCAGCAAGTGCAACAGTGCAATGTGCTTTGACCAGTCTAACAGTCAAGAGGACCAACGATCTTCTCCAAAAGACTGATCTCCAAAACCAGTTGCAGGGTGGGAGTAAGGTATATAACATGTAGCATGTTAGAAGAAACTTCAGGTCATATTCCCTGCCTCTACATTCTGTCTCTTCTGCCTCTTTTTGAACTTATTTCAGTGAATACTGAGGGTGACAGAAAAAGGGGGCAGTCGGGGGGATGTGATTAGTTGTGACTGGCAGGAGCAAATCTCAAATTCTTCCTTCAGGCTAGTTCTGCCAAAGGGTCAGCGTTCTCCCCATGGTGCAGTGCTTTTGACAAGAGTCTGTATTATGCAGCAAGTAATTTTTGTGCTGAACGAATGGCTTTTGTGCCAGTAAAAATGCATGAACATAGACAAAGGAATGTAGGAGGAAAACTAGGACTGAATGAGACTTGAAACCAACTGTCCTGTTGTAACAAGAGTCATGGGCTTGGTTTGGTCCCACTGAGAAGGTCAGATGGGACCCGTTTATCTCACTATTCCTGCTGAAGTATTGTCCCTGATATCACCTTGTGTGCGGCCCACCTGAGCACAGCTTGTTTCCTTCCACGATAAGCCATGTTCTAGCTTATTTACTTGCAATGAAAGTCAAGATTTAATCACCACTCATATCCAAGACCTCCTAAGTGGCATAGTGAGCTCTTTGCTCCTGTCACATCTAGAGAGTTGGCCCTTAAGAAGGACCCAAGGCAAAGGCCTGGTTTCTCTGGGAGGTGGATCAGGGGCAGCTCTGAATCATGAAGTGATGGGGAAACAAGGAATTCAGAATGCTGCTTAAAGGGTCCTGCTGACATCCACATTTGTTGCACAGCAGCTCCATACTGCTGGAGAGAAGATAAAACTCATTATCTCATTGCTTTACATGAGGATAAAAGTCCTGTTGTTAGGTCTCTAACTTGCATAATTAGATGTATGATCTGCTGTGTTCTCAGTAATTTTGAGAGCCTTACTCTTATTGATGTTGTTATATATATGAATGAAAGAAAGCCTGCCTCTGCTTTCATGCCTTAAAAAAAATTTGTCATATTCATCTCTTGGGAATGAAGTCACTTCTCTGGATTTGTGGAGTGGTCAGGACATAAAGCAGCAGCTTTTCAAGGCAATAGCTAATATAACACCTCACTTGTCCCCACTCCTCAGTCATGAATTGTGGTGAGTGCTGTGTAAATCAGGAAAGAGACAGCTGCTATCATGGCGAGGAAATAACTGCAGGCTGAGCCAGCCTGAGCCCACGGTGAAAAATGCTGCTTCTAAACAAGCTGTTTCAAGCAGTCCTGGGTGGCAAAACTTCCAAGGAAAGAAAGGACATTCATGAGAGGACAATCCGCTTTCTTTAGTGCTCAGGACAACCACTAAGGAGTACATCGGGAAGGATTTATCCAGGATGGGACTAGGTGGAGCAGTCCCCTTCTTCCCAGAACTAAAGCTAATCCATGTTATCAAAGCAGCACTTGAAAAGGAAACTCACAACATTTCTTTCCTTGGTGCCTCTGTCTCCTCTTGTCGTGCATTTAGAGCATCAGGTGTTGTCTTTGCCGGTAGGATCAGAAGATTGGACTTTCTTGTGCAGTGCTACCTCCTTCAGGGCCTGTACTGTTTATATTGTGGTCATGTATTTTTTGCATGTGAATGGATGCTCTTGTAGAAGATACAGAAATTTATTCAAGGTGGTGTTCTAGATTGTGGTATTTTTAAAAAGCACACTGCTTTTTCTGCAGAACTGAAATTGTGATTAAAAAATACAGGTAACATCAGTAATAAAGTAAACAATAAATACAGAAGGGGACAGCTGGAAGCTACATATGGGCAAAGTACATGAAATTAAGTTTAGTTTAAACAGACCACAGCACTCATGGAGGAAAATTTCTGTAGCAACTGAAACTCCAATAAACATTTACAATACTGTTTAAGCTCTACTACAAGAATATATGCTGACATTTTTGGTTTTTCACTTTTCTGGACTTATCTTTCTGCACAGCTTTAGTTCTCAGATTTCAGATACCAAAACCACATTCCCCCAATTAACAAATCAGCTTGTTTAACTTGCTGAGAAGATCCACAGATGGATTATTTCAACAAAAGACACAATAACGAGATTCATTATAAAGGTCACAACTGAAAAAAATTTACTCTTTCTTTCTCCTGGTCTCAAAGCAGAATCTCACCACTTCGGTTAGCAAAGCTGATATTACTAAATCATGGAGGGGAGTTTTCACAGCGAATAAAGGGCTGTTAACTTTTTTTCAGCATACAGAAGATGCAGCATCTTATAACTCAGCTGAAGTTGTTAAGAACTGAAATCAGCTGATGCAATACCATCTCAGGGGTTTGAAGATGAGTTTTTAATGCAGTCTGCAAATAGAATCGTGTTGATTTATTTCAGAAACAATGAAAAAAATCCATCTACTCTTGCTAATAAAACCACAGTATATCCCACTACAGTTATGGGCTTCAAATTATATTTATTTTTCACAAAATAAATTATGTCATGTTGTTAGAGTGAACAATAGTTATTGTTGGGAAGTAGGGTTCAGATAAGTTGTACAAACAACACTTCCTCCCTTAGATTTTCCCAAATTGGAATTGCAGATTGTGGCCTGGGGACAAAGTGTACCCTGAGCTCTTGAAGCAATGGGAGATTCAGTTCTGTCTTGTTTCCTTGAGCTCTCAAAGGGTGTGAAACTGCCTTCAGCAGACCAAGCCCACAAATGTTCCCCCGCTTGCTTTTGTCCTGAGCCAGTCCTGCAGGAAATCAGACATTGTTTTTAGTGATGCTGCCCACGGGTACTTTGCTGTTCTTCAGACAAGGTGTCTGCGCAGAAGCAATTATAGCGTGGGTTATACAAAATCATCTCCCCTACACAGTCTCGTAGCTGCAGAGCTCCTAAGAGGGGAACTGTGCCCACCAAAGCCCTGACAGAGCACCTTATACTCTCAGTTCAACAGCACAAAGGGCTTGGGTCTTTCTTTCTGTGTGGTCCTCAGCAGAGAAACATCCATTGAAACAGTGTCAGCTGGACAAGGCAAAACATCTTCTGGATAGGCTGGTCTGAGTACGAGCGTAAAGCATAACAGCAACACCGTGCTCTCCACTTTTATCACTTTCTGGTTTCCCTGTGGGCAGGGACCCTCTGGCTGACAGTAACTCTGGACTCTGCAAAACTCTCCTCTGCATGTACTGCTATGAAACCAAATCAGCAGCACAAGCCTTTTCTTATTTCATGAATAAAGCATATCAGTAATCAGATTTTCCTTTCTCCCCATATGGCTAAGCAAGAGTAACAGAAAGCAAAGAGTGCTGCACAGACAGGACAAAAACCAGTTTCTAATGAACATCTGATATGCAAAAGTGTCAGGTGGTCAGCTGGAGGCGTAAGGCTGTAGGAGGAGTCCAGCCACAAAGGGATTGTTTAATTTTCTAGATCAGTTTTTCAAAACCTGCTTGTGCATTTAGGGAATTTCCCAGAGGGAATGAGGAAGAGGAAGAGAAGCTGTTGGAGAGCATGGCTGCTTCTGCCTGTCCCCTCTTGCTGTCAGGTTTCCAGATGACGTGAGTGTCAGGAGTGTCTTGGCACTGCTGCTGGGCTCCAAGGAGGAGACAGACACAGACACTGTTACTCACGTTCCTTGAAATGGTTATGGGGGTTCATTTCACCCCCCATCTATGTGTCCGTCTCCCATCTGCTGCCAGAAACATGCTGGAGAAGAGATGGCACAAGCCAGCCCGCCGTCATTTTTCAATTCTTCAGACACCTGAGGTCCCTTTCCTTATGCCTTTTCTTGTCTTAGGCATGTATCCAGCTGAACAAAAATCAGTCAGTGCAATGGTTTCTTCTGCAGATATTCACAAAGCTTCTGCAGAACTCTATAGTGTGCGTTGGTTGTTAGCCATTGCCCTGTAGTTCCAGGAAGGCATTTTAATCAGTTAATAAGTAAACACTGTTCCTTAAGTAATAGTTACTATCTAAAACCCCTGTGGACCAATTATTCTTGCTGTTCAAAGTCACCTTGAAAGTTATTGGCAAAAGAAGGTCATATACCAACATCCTCTCACTCCAGCTGTAATTTGACTGTCTCATGCTCTTGGGCCTACATGAGACAAACACTAAAGTGATGTTACAGAGACTTATGCCAACTTTCTTCTGGAAAAGAGTTATTATTAAGTCTAAGATACGCCTTGTGAGCTGAATTCACTGAGGTTTCCGAACAGAAGCTTTTATTTGAAGATGAAGCCGGTGCAGCCAACTGTGTTTGGACACCGTTCAGACAAGAAGGAAGAGAGACAATAAGGTCGGGTGTGGAACTGCAGAAGTCACTCAGTCCTGCACGTGCTCTGTGGCCAGAGAGTGCTGAGTCTTCAAATGTTTTTAAAATTTATATTTGGCAGGGAGGTTTTATTGGTATTTTGTGCAGGTAAGGGTTTTATTTGATTAAAAGCAGTGGTGTCCCCTCCAGAAACCTACTGCTCCCATTTCAGAAAAGGTGCAGTTGCACAGTTGACTTAAGATCCTGTAAGACATGTTGCGGCTGGTGGAAGGTGGTGTTGTCCTCCCACCCCAAGCCCTGAACTACCTCTTTTTTGCATCAGTGCTAACAACTGAGTGACTGCAAGGTAAGAATTACTAACAGTTTTATTGCTTCCTTAATTTTCAGGCAGATGAGCAAACTGGACCAACTTACCATACAAGCACGGGACTGCTATTGCCTAAATAAAACAACTAGTAAAAATGTGTAGCTGGGGTAGGGGAAAAGAAATGGGCTAAAATGAAGGTAAAACCACTCTTTTAAAAAACAGTGCAGTATTATTTCAAGTTATGTTGAATGAAATGTTATCTCTTAAGTGACCTGCAAACCTTGGTGGCCTCAGGCTCCAGTCGCACAAGCACATTTGCCAGAAACACATCTGTGCTGCCAAGAAAACTGGTCCTACTTTTCTCTTGCTCCCTTGCAACGGCCAAACATTTATTTGAATTTGGGGGACATGAATTGCATGTCCCCAAACCCAAACAGTTTGGAAGTTGTTTTTTTTCCTTCTAACGTTACAGCAACAGTTTATTCTATAATCTGTTTTAGGTGGCAGTTTGCAGAAAAAAGATCCAGAGCTCGTCATCAATCATAAACTGAATATGAGTCAACAGTGCCATGCTGTTGTGAAAAAGGCAGACGTTAGACGAAGCTCTGTAAGCAGGAGCGTATACTGCAAGACAGGTGACGTCACCCTCCCGCTCTCCTCAGAGCCGTCAAGGACTCGGAGCGAATGCCTTGTCCAGTTGTGGGCACCATATCAGAAGAGACATGGACCTGCCAGAGTGAGACCAAGGTAGGGATGCGAGTTACCTGGAAACAGGTCCAAGGAAAGACCGTGGTGTAACCTGGAGAGAGGCAGACATGGCAACAGTCTTCTGAAAGGTAAAAGGCAGCTGCAAGAAGGGACCAGCCTGCTCTCCATGTCCCGTTGTTGGTATGGAGGGACAGGGACTTAACGTTTCAGGAAAGAAGATGGAAGTTACACGTTAAGGGATAACCCCTAAAGGTAAGGTTAGCTAATCACTTGAATAGGTGGTGTGGAGCATCTGGGAAAAAATCCAAAGTCTTGGAGACCTCTGAAGCTGGGGAGATAAACACCAGTAAGGGATGATTCTGGCTTTGCTGAGTCTGCCTAGGGAAGAGAGGGGATTAGCTTTTTAAGTCCTTCTAAGCTCTGTGAGTTAATGGTATCCTAGTTAGTGTGTACCTGTGGGTGTTTATACATGCATGGATGAACAATATATTCCTACATCATGTAAAATAGTATCTCTGTGGTTTTGCGAGTATTGTAACAAGCCCCGTGATTTCTGTAGTCAGAGAACATTGCAAAGCCCCTTCTCAAAGGTTAGAGAGTATAAGTGATCTTTTTTTCCTTTTTTTTTTGGTCACAATAGGCAAAAAGATTTTTTAGCTGCTTAAGGACAAAAAGATCATAGGGTAAGACAGGAATGTGATGATGTGCATCTTTTCTGTCCCTTACAACATTACCTAAATGATAAAACTGCCTTCTGAACTAAGTTACCTGGGTCTTTTCAGCACAAGCTTCACCCCTCCCTTCAAGAATTTGAAGCAGAGAGGTTGAGGGGAGAGCCACACGGTCTATTTTTGCTAATGAATTTTATGTTTTTTTGAAAGATAAAAATGAGAGGAGGACAAGGAGAGCACTGATAATTGAATGCTTTAAGTCAGGACTAGCAGTTAGTGACAGACAGCATCCATCATTAATAGGCACTCAGCCTGCCAGCGCTACAGCAATAGAGAGTCCTCATCGAAAGGTCTTGGCAAACGCAGTTCAGAAGGGCCACCCTCTATTCACAAGGTTGGTGAATAGGTCTGTTTGGGGCTGTGCCTACAGATTATTTAAGGCCAAGCAGCATAAGCCATGGCAGGGTCATGCTTGCAGAGACTTGCACAAGTTTGTAATGTGCAGAACCAAGGAAGATGCCACTGAAGATGCTGCTTTTGTAAAAGAAGGGGGGCAGAGTTGCCACTTGCAGTGACTGCCTTTGCCAGCTGGGTTACCTCCTCAGACATGGATGAACAAACAGCACTGCCTTCCACCCCAAGGATGACTATGATCTGGCTTTTCCACGTAACCTATAAACAGGCTGCATCAAAAACAGTATTTTGTTTTCCAGGCCCTTGGAGTCTTTATGGTCTCCTTCTCAAAAACAAACCAAACCTCTCCTGATGGAGGAAAATGTGTTACGAAGTTTGTACACATGTTTTGTGGATGTGTGCCTAAATGCTACTACATACTGACTGATTCATTTGGGGGAGGCAGGAAGCAGTTGTAGCTCTTCCATCCATACGTGACACGCTTTGCTGCATTATGACATTACACCTCTACTGGCTGCATTTTTTTTTTTAATTCTTTTTAGTTTGAGCATATGATTGTCTTTACTACAAACTGCATTTAGCCAAAACTTTCAATATAATTGATTACAATGAAAAATGTGTTTGGGGAATAAACTCTTGTTTCTAATGCAAATAGATTCATATTTCTGCTCAGTTTTTCTGGGTAGATAAGCACTGCAGGAAATCTGTGCATAGCTGTATTTTTGTTTAATTAAGAAGATTAGCTCAAAAAAGGGTGTTTCAGAGATAGAAGAATAAACGGACACTTTGAGACTTTACTATCTTTCCTGAATATTTTCTTTCTGAACTGTTTTGCTGTATCTGGGAAGAAAATAGCAGAGAGAACAACAGTGACTATCACTAAGAAGTCCGAATGAAACCAGCGTGCTGTCACTTAGTACTTTTGTTTGGTCCTTGCCTTCCAAACTCCCTTACCTAACTCCTTTTCTTGTCTGTTCCTTAGTTATGCTAGTACTTCTAATTTTAACAGCTATTCTGATGTATATATGTTAATAGACTTACATAATTTATATGGTACATCCCAGTAAGGCTGACAATGTACAGCTCACAGCTCAATTCAAGCTAGAGCAATAATTCAAGAAAGTACAACATAAAAATGGTGTGAAGAGAAATGAAATCAGAACAATACTTTTTATATAAATTATATAGATTTCATCTATATTTCATATCATTCTTATGTAATAATGCAATTCTAGTCATATCTGATGGCTCTAATTTTAGGCAATTAATATCTTTTAACTGTTATGGAAGAATGGAATTTTGACACAAAAAGACAGAGTGACAAAGAATAATAAAGCCACCGTCTTTATCTATATCTATCTGTATATAAATGACATATCCAAATGTCAGTCAATCATTTATCACAGTTATAAAGTATTCCCGCAGCCACAGATGAACAGGCAATTGCAACATGATAAAATTAGTCCAACTGTGATGGCTGCCTAAAGCTCCTGCAAGCACGTAGGTAGGATTAATCATGTAGGATTCATTTCATTCCTACCTACAGAATAAAGAGCAAAAATCAGCAGGAAAACACTTAGCACATTTTGCTTTTCAAAATTAAGTACTGTCACTAGTACCATAGATGGGCTGGAACAGGGACAATGAGATGCTAAATGCACCAGCCTAAGCCTGTTCACACTCGGAGGACTGCCCAGGGGAGAGTTTCTCCCTTTTTTTTTGAGCTTTACACCAGAGGAAGATGGCTGTAAATGGAAGGGAATGTGACTGAACAGATGTATGGGGCATGCTGACCTCTTTCCTCTCATTTCTGTTTCCCCATCCCATAGCTGTATGTGTTACCAAACTTACTAAAAATGGACAGGCTGCATTATTTACATTGCCTACTGACCAAATACCAGATAACAATACAAAGATAAATGAGCAATCATTTACTCTAGTGGAATTTTTTTAACTTAGAGCAGGATTTGTCCTAATTACTATCTTTTACTGAATATGAACCAGTGACCTGAGGGCATAAAGCTCTCTGTCCCATTACTAATTCCATGAGCCATTCACTTGCCTCACTTACAGCATTTTAAAAGCTTTTCTGAAAAAGAGATTGGAAACCTTTCAGTATGTGGCTGTTGGAGGAACTAAGAGGAATAACTTGGCATTATTCTCCCCTCCTGCACAGACCCCAAACTCTGCAGCTGAGCTGGCTGCCTTCTTTTGATGCTACCTGAGAAACACATAACAAAACTCTTATCAAAACAAATTTCAATACATCTTATGTCTGCCAAGAATGTGTTCTATACTCTAGACCTCTCATTTTCCTGTCTTTTGATTACACTGCTTGTCAACTTGCATTACAGATGAGTAACACAGAAATATAAAGACATACCCTCCAGATGAAAACAATTCAGTTTTATAGGATGAACAAGCTTAATCATACGTAGTAATAACATCAGTAAGTGATAACAGCTATACTATCCTAGAATGTTTCTTAAATCCACCCGAAGTAACATTTAAAAGAGAAATATATACATGAACAATTAATAAGAATAACTACAATCCATACTGAGGAAGTGTATATAATACACATACATAATAGAAAGCTTTCTGCCAAGAATCTTAGAAGCTGATTCTTTAGGATGCAAATTAAACTTCAACGGAAGTGCCCTGGAGAATTAGATGGGATGTATTTTCCTTCTACAGTCCAGCAGAATGGGACAACCTGTCATCTGAAGCTCTTCCAGTGAACTCTCACTGACATAACTCAAAGTGCTTTACAAATAAGTTCATGTTGCTTATTCCCACTGGACTGAAACTAAAGCGCAAGGAAATGCTATAACATCTCTAAGGCCAGTGGCTCCCATTTTGGGGGAGAACCAAAGTGTCTTGAATTCTTTATACTGGAACTGGCAGTATTTTTTTCTAAAGCTGTGGTTCATAAAAACAAATTAAAATCTGTTTGACTAGCAGCAAACATTTTAAGGAAAAGATAGTGTTTGGCACATGTTTGACCTCAGACATTTTGGAAGAATTTTCAGATTTATAAGACCCTTTGACTTTTGCAAAACCAAACCAAAAATGCCTAGATGTTCCAAGCTGTTTAAATGGATGAACAATTTCCCTTACCCATTTCTTCCCCAGAGTTTTGGAGAAAAACTTTTTTAAAGATTTCTGCACTGAGCACAATTAATGATGGATATTTTTTTTTATTATTATTATTTTTAAACTGGGCAAATATTTCTCAACCACTCTTACACTGTAGGCTTCATTACCTTACTTTACCTGTATTGTAGACTCATATACCTATAGGATATGTTAATTCCAGATCTTTGTTGCTTTTCCTGAAGAAGACTCTAAGGCATTATCTAACGAGCCTTTCCTAAATTCTGTCAAATCAAATGTGATAGCTGTACCTGATCTATATATCTACACATATGTCAGAAATTTAAAATTATTTCCCCAAAGCCATTATATACCACAGCAAAAAATAGAAACAGTATAAATCAGCAAAAGAAATGTTTCATGTTGCCTCTTTCTTTGGTAAAAACAGAAATAATCTTACTGAAAATTCTCAAATACTGTAGTTCTAACTTTATCATTGAGATAAGAAAATAGGATGTAAAACTGGAATCAATATACCTTTCAGCTCCCCTCACTACCACTAGTATTTAACACAAATATTGTGTTAATGCTCAAAACAATACAGCTGACGAAAGAAGGCGAAGAAATATAACAGTAACAGGAATGGGTGAACACAAGTTTATTTTTTAAAATGGTAAAATTATTTTTCTTTTACTTTCTTACTACTTGTTCAAGAGCAATTTACTAATGAAATAAATCATTACTTATTTCTGCACTAAAAAAGACCAAATGTATTTTTACAGGCCTTTTTCACTTCAGCAGGTAACAGTAGTGACTTTGTGACAAGTACAATAAATGTTACTTTCTGTATTCTGTTTAACAATATATGCATTCATATGAGGTGCGATTCATATACTTCTACCTTGGAAAGCATTCCACTGTAACAGATGAAGTTACGAATTTTCTGTATGATGTTGAATAGAATTGTAGCTGGATGTTGTTTTGACTTTTTAAAATTTGTATTAAGTTTCTCTGAGCTATTTTTTCTCCTTTGTTCTTTTCCTTTTTTAAAAAATCTTTTTCTTCTTTTCCCTGGAAAAGTATACTCTAAAGCTCCCAAGCAGCTACAAAGGTTATCAGCTCAGAATCAGAACATTAAATCTGGACCAGGAGGAATGTGCATTAGCAGCAGTGGATCAGCAGCCGGAAACATACCTGCTATCCACTTCCCACCTGACCAAAAATCCCTAAAACAAACAGCGGTTGATGTTAACCTTAATTTCTTTACTCTTGTTAAGCAAGACTGTTACTTGGTATCTTTTCGTTTGCATGAGTGGGGTGATAACATTGGTGCAGATCACTGTTGTCAGGGCTGCCCTGCCTACAGTCTTTTTAAGATATTTTTTTCCTGCTGTTACACACATTTTCTCCAGGCATTTGTACAGTCCCAGCTGCATCCAAATGGATTCATTAAAATGGTTTTCAATATATTGCATCTGTATCAAATACAAATGCAATGTTCTCATAAAAAGGCATTGTCTCAGAAATTTCACGATCTTGAGATAAATGTGGGTACCCTGCAATGTTTGATTTCTATTAAGAGAACAGTGCATTCCATTTCCCATAAAACTGATTTTTATGGTATATCGGTCTGCCTACCTACAAAGTAAGGTGCTGTACTTCTGAAAGCTGCTCAGCTGCATAATACATTAAATGTCTCTTTCAAGGTGACTATGGGGAATGTTACTTCTAGTTTATCAAACCTGTTTCTATTGAATTATGCACCCCTGTGGCAGATTATTTGCAGGCTTTATGCCAGATGGATACAATTCTCTGTATCAGTATCGAGCCTTGTAAACATCGCAAATTCTTCCCAGGGTTACTTACTTATTCCAGATGGCACCCGCTGTGCTCTCTGTATCTTTCTTCCAATCTGTGTGGCTTACTTTTTCCCAAGAAATGAGAATGCTTTAATATTTTACACATTTTTCCTATTTTTATGCCAATATGTGAGAATATCTTGACAGAATAAGCAAAAAGTGATTTGCATTTATACTCAGTTCACATTGAATACCAAAAAAAGAGAAATCTTATCCTACTATGTCTTTTTAATTCTGAAGTAATTTTCCCAGTTACCAAGGGCTTTCTGAAACTTAGAGTAATCATAGTCTAGTGTCTGCTGAACCCTTTACTTGCAAGAGCTCAGTCATCAGGCTGTCTCTCTTGACTCACATTTGGAGAACATTATGAAATCTGTGTTATGACATGCCAATGTCTTTGGAACATTTAAAGTACTAATTTAAGCTGTCTCCCAAGAATGTCGAGACAGTTTCATGCTTTGGCTATCTGTGAGCTGTAGGACAATACTGTTCTTAAGGATACTGCACTAATCATAGGGTCTGTGAAATTCTCATTACACAGCTCTCAGAATAGGGAAAAAGGGAGTAATCTCTACTAGCTTTAAAAATCAGGGCTCAGCTCTGACAGTCATATTCCCACCTAGTGAGTGCGTGTCTCAGTATGAAAGTTTTAGTTGTGTGAAGAAAGTTTCAAAATACTATTTTCACTATGCTTTGCATCATAAATCTGGAGCTTAGTTTACATCTGTTATATTATATGAAGTACTTCTGGAGCTTTTAATTAACTGAGTATGTCTGCATATCTTCAAACCTTCGGTCAGCAAGCTGAATACTGGCTCTTCCATTTTAACCCCAGCTAGCAAAACTGCTGTCTCTGGAGTGAAGGAACCAGCTGAAAATAGGCTTATGGAGAAAAGTTTTACTTCTGTCTTTTCTTTCCTGTGTGATTTTAGCGCTGATTTGGACTATCAGCATTTCCACATTTGAAATACCTCTTCCTTTTGCAGTGTTATTCTTCACCTAATCCTTTCACTTCATGTGCTCTGTTGAACTGACCCTGCCCAGCTCCCCTCTCCCCCTCCCACATTGTCGTGTACCAGCTTCCTCAGTCTGCCCTGTGTATTGGTCTCTTCGTATTGCAGAGTCCCACGCGTACACCCAGGGTCTCTGTGGGTGATTTCCACCCCTTGCCAGCCACCTGGTTTGCCAGCCTTACCCAGCAGCCACGACTCTCATGCTCTCTCACTCCCAACTTTGTCTCCCCCACCACTCTCTCTCCACCACCACCTCCCATAACTCCTCGCTCTGCTCCTCACTGCTGGGATGCTCATGCCACCTTCCCCAATTCCCCAGCCATTCTTAGCCCTCACTTACACTGGCTTCCTCTGCTTTTTACCTACCATGCTCTCATTACCATCAGTCTGCCAGCCAGGCTGAATTCTTCCACAACCCGCTTGCTTCTGCCTCCTGCCTAAATAGTGCTATTTCTTCAATTTAATTGAGTCCCTTGGTTCCAGCTTTTCTGTGTTGTTTTTTTCCCCCTGCTTTTGATTTTCTCCAGCCTGACTGTGAGACAGCTTCTGCCATGCAATTTCTTTTTCCATTTTTTTCAATAGTCCTTCATATTTTTCCATGCTGTCCCTGACCAGATGCAAGAATTCCCCAATGACCTCTACAGACACACCGAACTGTTTCTTTCAAAAGTTCCTCTAAAACCTCCTTGTGCTATTCTTCTCCCAAAATCTCAGCAACAAATACGCTAGTTGTGTACTGAGGACGCTGCCTGTCACAACAGGCAGTGCATTTACTAGTCCTTGTACTTCCCCTTTTGACTGGCTCTAGCAATCTAATCTTACATTTCGACTAAGTTGCTCCTGGCATGGATCCTTTTCTTGCATTTATGCAGCATTTAGCACAAAGAGGCTAACACATTAAACCATGATGGTAACATCCTCACCTGCATAATAGGTAAGTGGTGTGCAGTTATCTGCCTTCTGCTGAAATCTCCCACTGAAAGAAGTGGTTTCTTTGTTCCCCTTCAATACGGCAGTAAAAATCCTTTCCTCAGAGTTTTCAAATCATGTGAATCAGTGTGTGTGGAGCTGCAAAACAGCTAGACAGCACAGTGTATGTTGTAATGAGATGCTTCTGCTATGTACAGAACTACCATGCTCCTTTTTCCTAAAAGGAGTGCAAATGCTCTTCCTTGGAAAGATGTGCAAATGGTATCAGAGGTGCTACCACACTTGGTGTGGAGTTGCTGTGAAATTATCCTTGCTGCCACTTTGTGGAAGACCTGGGGGGAGGGTACTGGCCTGAGATTCCTGAAGGAAGGAATCTCATGAACACTTGTTCCACCACCTTTCTTGTATGACTGAGGGACGTGTGTAGTCACATCTCTTCCACACAACAGCTGACCCCAACATTTGCTTCCAGTTGCTAAAAAATAAGTAGCCGTGGGGAATGAACTACTATGACCTGGTACAGCCAATGATTTAAAATCGGTTAGCCAAGACAATTCTCCCCAAAAATGTCTAGGTAAAATAGGAAAAGGAAATCCTCTCAAATGACATCAAAAGTTAGATGCAAGCAAAAACTGTTTGTAGTCATTTAAGAGGAGAATGATGAAAGGTAAATGACATTTCCATACACATGAGAATATCCCATGATTTTCAAGATATTCAGGACTTCCTATACCAGTGGTGTATAATGTGTTTGAAAATTTCCCTCCTTTGTCAGATAACTAAACCTTAGCTGAATATTATAAATAACTTTCAAACAGCCAAATCATACTCTGTGCCTTAAAGAGTAAACCATTATGTCAGCAGAACTGTGTAAGTAAAATTACAAATAAGATATTCACTCAGTTCTACTTTTCAGACAATATGTAAGAGGAGATATCTAAGTATATCCTTAGTGAAACCCGGCTTCTTTCCCGTAAGATATTGTAGCAGCTGTTCAACAGCTTAAAAAAATTACTTTGGTTTTGATACATTACCTTGACATGAAAAGGTAAATAACGATTTACTATCCCAATGTAGTGAAAAATAAACATTCAAACTGTATAACATCAAGCAAATACGTACAAACTCAGACATAAAAGTGGTAGCATAACAACTTTTTCCCGTTTTAATCTATTTTTATTACCATTACATTAATAGTATTTTTTTCCAAGGTGTTTTTCACAATACAGACCTAAATTTTACATATTTCCTGAAACAGATTTTTCTGTAGCCTGTCACTCAGAAGAGTGACAACTCACTGACTCGCCCCCCAAGCTCTCATGGTCACTTCTGGGTAGCAAATCAACAACGGCACTGTCACACGACGCTGTGTATTTCGCTCCTTATGACAGCTTTGAACAACATGCAACAGATTAGTTTCCAATGGAAATTTCAAGGTAAATGTAGGCTAAATCTGTTGAATTATCTCAGCTGGTATGTGACCACAACTTTCCACCACAGTTTTACAGAAAGCTCTCTGGGGCCGACAATGACACAACACCTGGGAATGTGGTTTTATAAATGAATCCTCTGGAACAAAAATACACAAAAAGCAAGGGTTAGTTGAGGAGGATATAAAGTACGCTTATCTGTACATTCTTTTTTTCAGAGGCCTATGGAATAATTTACATCAACAGATTCCTTTACATCTGTTTGCACGTATAACTCGACCATGTTCATACATATGAATTTGGTCTAGAATTTCTTTTTAAAAAACCACAAACAACATCTTTTTTATTGCTCATAATGAAAACTTTTTTTAAAAAAATCATATTTACTTACATGTGTTTAGCTGTATAGCAAAAAAACCTAGGTTGTGCTTGTGTAAGAATGATCAAGGAGTAAAATATCATTGAAAGAACTAGATCATACTTTGAACAATAAGGCACAGGAATTCATGACAAACTGATGGTTACACAATCAGTGCTCACCGTAGTGAAGGGGAACATCACATACTTCGTAATTCCTATGGATTGCTATGCAATGACATGGTCAGCCTTTTCAGCTTAGGAAAAATGCCTGTGTGTCTAGGAGAAAATGATGTTGTAAAAAGAAATCCTCTCCTTCTTTATTTAGTAGTTAAAATTTAACTTCTGTCATTTATTTTTAGCATGTGTCTCAGGTGTTGTGGTAGAATAGATGGTGTGCAATCATTTCTGATTTATGCAAAAGCTTTATTAATGTACACATTATGTAAGTTGGGACAAAAACTTGGCAAAGATAGGTTCTTGCTATAGCATTTGGTAGTGATATACGATGTGCTTGTTTTGGAAAGCACTAACTATCCACTTAAGTGTCAAGTGTCTGAAAACTCTTTTGAGTTGCAGTCTGTTTCTTTCCCTGTTATCTCATGAAATTTCACACACTGAATTAATACTGACTTGCATAGCACTAGCTGAGTGAAACTGAACTAAGGATGCACTGTAAGAGGCAAGTAAGAACCCAGTCACTGAGATGCATAAATGTGAGTTACTTCATGCATGCAAATCTTCCAAATGATCTCCAATCCCTGTCCAAAACCTGGACTTCTCTGGACACCATGTGTTAACCTCAAGTTCCACTGTGTGAAGAAGCCACAAGGCACACTAGTTAGTTCCAGCAGGATTTGTGCATCTGTTTTTTCTAATATGCTGTTGTCTGCTGACAGGATGAGAGCCTTAAAACTCCACATGGGTCCGCAGTTCCTGTAAATAACACTCAAAACCATAATCACTGACAGAGCTCACATTGGCAGTGTTTTCTAGCCAATTCTGTGCATTATACAGCACTCCCAGTACTGTAATTTTCACATTTTTGTTTGAAGAGTTAGTAAGAGAATCAATTTGCTTTCTCACCTGTAAGACTTGTGAAGCAAAACAGGCAGAAAGCTACATATGCAAAATACGTTCATAAATGAAAGAGTTTCAAATGCCTGTTCGTGAAGGAAGCCTAAGAGGAAGTTTAAATAATTCGGTAATTAAAGGTGCAGGGTCCTCTAGTTGGTAGAAATTTCCACATCGCTTATGTTTTATACCAAGCAATTCTTGATACCAGCTCCTTTGCCAGTGCTTATTTTTTATAATTAAGGTCTGCTCATACCTCGTTCCATCATCCTGACTGCAGGAACAAACCCATGCCCGCTGCTCGCCTTACTAAACTCGGTGTAAAAATAAACCCGAGTAACTCCTCTCCAAGCACAGTGCGCGCAGATTTGCTTTTCGGCATGTGACGAGCCACCCTCTTCCCTCGGCTGTCCTCGCACACTCACCCTCCTCCACCCTCGGCAGCTGGCGGCTGTCCTCACCCGCGGGGCGGGCTGGGCTCTAGGGATGCTGGCTGCGCAGGCGGCCTGCCCGGGGTCCAGGGATGCTCGCCCAGGACGGTGCGGGGATGTAGTTGCTCGGGGTGAAACCTCCTACGGCCCTCACCCCCCACCCCCACCCCCACCCCCCACCCCCCCCCGCTTTTAATCAATGCGAACACCGGGTTAAAAGTAACCGGTCTCTGGTGTTTCTCTCTTGGATTTCACTTCTTGCTTTTGCTTTAGCTCGCCACGCAGCTCGAAAACGAAGTTCCCGACGCCCGCAGCCGCGCTCACCCAGCCCTGCCGCTTTCCAACATTTTCGCTCAAAGAATCCGAAAAGCGAAAACTATCGGGAAACCAACCGCAAGTCCCAAACCACCCGGCGGCTCCCGCCCGCCCCGTCCCGTCCAGCCAAGCGCCTCGCTGCCTGCAGGTGCCCCGTCCGACCCCCCGCCCCCGCATCGCCGGGGCCGTGCGGTTCCTCCCCGCCCCCTCCCTACCCCCCCCGTCGGGCGGCAGGCGGGCGGCCCCGCGGCCTGCCGGAGGGAGCGAGGGAGGGAGGGACCGGGGCGCTGCGGCGGCGGCTTTGCTCTTTAAATCGCTCTCCAAAGCGGATTACAGCTGATCCCCCCACGTCACGCCGGAGCTGCCCGGGGGGCAGCTCGCCGCCGCCCGCACTCCTCCCGCGGGGCGTCGGCGCGGGGGGACGGGGACGGGGACGGACGGGACGACACAGACGACACGGAGGGGATGCCGCGGCGGGTTTAGCGGCGGCCGCCCCCGGGGGGCGGGCGGATCGCGGGGCGGGGGGCGGGTGCCGCCCCGTCGGTGCGTGCCGGCGCCCATGAAGCGCTGCCGCGGCGCGGCACGGCCGGTGCGCTGAGCGCCCGCGGAGGCAGGCGGGCGGTGCGCGGTGCGGTCAGCGCCCGGCGGGCGGCCGCCGGCTCCCGGCCACCATGCAGAAGAGCGTGCGGTACAACGAGGGGCACGCGCTGTACCTGGCGCTGCTGGCCCGCAAGGAGGGCACCAAGCGGGGCTACCTGAGCAAGAAGACGGCGGAGACCAATCGCTGGCACGAGAAGTGGTTCGCCCTCTACCAGAACGTGCTCTTCTACTTCGAGGGAGAGCAGAGCTCCCGGCCCGCCGGCATGTACATGCTGGAGGGTTGCAACTGCGAGAGGGTGCCGGCTCCCAAGGGCTGCGCCGCCGGCAGCGCCAAGGACGCCGCGCTGGACAAGCAGGTACCGCCGCGCCGCGGGCAGCCCGACGGCCGCCCCGCTCCCCCTCGCCCGGCCCGGGCTCGGCAGCGGGGCGGGATGGAGGGGGGAGGCAGGAGAGGGGTAGGAGGCAGGCGGCGGCGGCGGGGGGGGGGCGCAGCGCGGCGCTCGCGCGGGGCGGTGAGGGGGGAGTCGGGCCCCGGCCGTCGGTGACGGCGGTGACCGCCCCCGGTCCCCAGGCCCCGGCGAGGGGGGTCCGAGCCGCTCCCGGAGTGCTCGGAAGAGCAGCAGCCGCTTGGAGAGTGGCAAGGCCAGCGGCTTTCCCGTCCTGTCTTAATGACTCTTCCTTTCTCCCCATCATTTTCTCCCCAGTGTCTGCACGCCTTATTTCAGTAGGGTGTCCGGAGAGTAGCATCTCACAAACTAGGTGTTAATCATCTTGATGCCGGTGCTTCTGCGCTAGCAGCTACACATTTCCGGCCAAACTCAGTGAACAGAGTGTGCGAGGGGCCAAAGTACCAAAACGGTGCAGGGGGGCTCTAAGGAGGCACCGAGCCCATCCCTGGGCAGCCGTGGTGCTGCTGCCTCTCTTAGAGATGCTGTGAGGGAGGGGTAACGGGCGCTCGGCTCTCCCCTGGGAGCCCCTCCAAGAGCCGGGCTGGTGGCTGGGAGGCGAGGATGCGTGCATGCCCTGATTTGCAGCCTGCGCCGTTCAGCAGAAGCCGGCAGGTTCTTCGCCGCGCAGGTGTTGCGAAGCCGATGGGGCTTGTGGTAGAAATGGTGGCACAGCGCTCGAGCCAGACCTTGCGTGGCTCTCATCAGGCAAAGAACGCTGAAGGCTTTGGTGGGGTTCGTTCCCGTGAGGAGTGATGACGGCTCAAATCACACCACCCGCCCCGAAAGCTGATCGGTTTGACATGTGTGTGCCTAACGAGCGAGGGGTTAAATACTATCTGTGCGTTACGTAACCAAGAAGGAGAGGGCACTGTAGTTGTTGAGGGTGGATATAGATCGGGTACCTTAACCACACGCCTCCTGTTGCCTCATGTAAATTCTTGATCTTACTCCCTGCCAGGTTGAAATTTGTCTGGATCTGCATCTGGCATGCCCTAGTACCTTTCTCCGTGAACAGGAGAAACCAAACAGGTGTCAAACTGGTTTGGAAAAGTTTGGGTGGCTGGCTGCAGGCATGGCTGCAGGCATTTCCTGCTGATTGCGAGAAAGGGACACAGCCCTAAGT
Organism: Falco rusticolus; assembly: GCF_015220075.1. Classification (NCBI taxonomy): domain Eukaryota; kingdom Metazoa; phylum Chordata; class Aves; order Falconiformes; family Falconidae; genus Falco; species Falco rusticolus. The sequence continues at coordinate 1,063,483 of NC_051210.1, forward strand.
CAGCTGCTGAAAAAAACAGAGACATCTGCATGCTGCATTAGCATGACAACTTCGCAAGAAGAGCTCAGAACCTTGTCTCATGGTTGTGCTTTTTTTTTCTCACGTAGAACAAATACTTGTGTGCTCAAGCAGCCTTTGAGACTGCTTAAGCAAGGGAACTTTGGGAAGTTGGGATGGTTGCAGTTATGTCACATTTGTCCATCACATTCTTGTGGCTTTGAGGCATATTTTTATAAGCATTGATAAATGAAATACTGGAGGATTCCCTAGATGAAATTAAACATGACTATTTCTCTGTCTGCTTTATATTGGCTTAGTACGCTTGTTTATCGGTAGTGTAGTTAAACTATGGCTCGACTAAGAGAACTGTGTGAAAACAATCCCTTTCCGTATCTGTTCCCCAGGAATCTTAAGTTGTGCTTTTATAGTGATGAATGTCTGAGTTGCTTGTAATTACATTTAGTGCTGCAGAGGCACAATAATTACAGGGGGTGAAGCTGAATTTTGCTTTGCTTTGAACATCAACTATATCAATGTTTTTAACAATAGTAGACTGCTATTAAAAAAGGAGAAGAATGCTTCATTATTTTTTTTTCAGGGGATCCTAGTTTGCATTCTCAACACAGACCATCAGAAAATGTCTCTTTACCATTCACCTTTCACTTGATGCAGAATAAAGTTTTGAGTGTTTGTAGTTTTTACAGATGTTTACAGTGCAGCCTTGTTTGTATATTCATATAGACACAAACCTTTGCTAAAGTGTACAGAAAACTCCCTTAGCAACTGAAACGGATCAATTGCAAGAAAAAAGAGAAATATTTGAAAATTAGACAGCTCTTTTTATTATAAAAATGTCCTCATATTCTTACAGGTGTAAAGTAATAAGCTGTGAATGTTCAGTTTATTAACAGAGGAAGACAACGTTATTTTAAGCAGATGATAATGAAAACTCAGTGTTCTGCATGGTGACTATTGGCAGTGTGAAAATACTGCCTAGGTTTAATTTGCTTTGATATAACCACACAAATGTAATAATGAAATGGGAATAATAAAAAAAAAAAGAGCTCTGTGTCGCTTTTTGAAGAATCAGAGCTCACTTGTCCAAAAGAGAGAGAAGAAAAAGAGAATCTCTTTTAGTTTGGGTTCTATTTACCTAGGTAATTTAGACATTAAAGTGATACATGCTATAGAGTGACACAGATGAGGGAGAGAGAATTAATCACAGGGGAGAACCTCATCAGCATCCTTAGAGTGGATATTTGAAAAAGCAATACATTTTCTGTAAGGTATGAAGATTATGGAAAAAGCATGTAGAACAAGTAGACTTTGTTTTCCATGTTTGCAAATCCTTTTAATTTTAGTTTGAGTTGTTTAAAGGTTGCTTGTCAAGTCATATGCCAGATAAGTACAGTGCTGAGAAATTGTCAGAGCTCAGTGGGTAGGGTGTCGGAGCTGTGCTTCCCTATACAGGAGACCGTACTTTGGTCAACAGATGTGTTTAGGTTTGGGTGTCTATCTCCCCAGAAGCCCAGCAGCTGAATGATTTCACATTTAACTACTACTGGTGCTGTTGTGCCCTTCCAGCAGTCAATCACAAAGGGACATTGAAGCATCACAGGAGACGTACCACCGTTTTGTGGAAAACATCAAATGCCTTTGTAAGATTTGCTGAAATATTGAAGTATTAAGAGCTTGAAAAAATGCAATGATAGAATGCACTTCTTTTTTTTTTTTTTTTCCATTAAGATATTAGTGGGTTTTTTTCTTTCTTTCAGGATATTTACTTCAAAGCAAATTCTTTTTTAAAAGTACAGTACCTTTCTCAATATTAACAAACTGCATAATGCATGAATTAGCTGATATTCTGGGAATATGGGATGAAATTAAGTTTGTTGCAGATATTAAATGATTTGTAGGGGGAGATTTTATTTTTAAAGAAAAGTGTTTTGATCTCCCTCAGATTTTAGAAGAGTTTTTGTAAATGCCGAACAGGTGTTGCTGTCCTCTCTGGTTTCATATTTTAGAAAAAAGACAGGTTTATTGAAAGAACAATGGGGAATAAGATGAGTTGCAAACCAGAAGATTAGGACATGAAAATACTACATGTGAAAAGCTTAAACTTTTATATTAGTTAAGCTGCTTCTTCCCATAGGAACCTTAGGCTGTAAACAACTGCAGCTCCCAAATCCCTCCGCTCCAACAGTGGCAGAGCTGATGAGAGTGAACTTCAGCTTTTCTTTCAGAAACTCTGGGAAGAGAATGGCTTTGTCTCAGTGAGTGGCTAGGCTCTTTCAAAACCGAAGTAAAATGCCTAAAAAAATATGCTTTCTGCAGGGTTTCACAGGAGACTGGTGCTTGTTATCCCGCAACTTCACAGGCAGATATTTTTTTTTTTAAAGACTATTGGAAGCCCGTGAATAGAGGAATGTAAATATTATTACTATTGTTGTTGTTGTTATTATTGTCTGCACTGGGAGGAGATCTGTATGTTTAGTTTCTTTCATAACTGTGGATTGAATACATGGAAATACTCTGATACAGTTATTAATAACTGTCTTAGTGTATTTAAGCTTGTCAATGTTATACAATTTGAGCAGAGACTATTCTTTGTATCTTGCCTGCAATAATCTTCCTCCCACTTAGCAAAATTAAATGCAGTATTAAGTCCATGCCCCCACAGATTAACAGAATCCAATTATTTGAATTTTTTCTGCTTACTGTAGCTTTATTTATTTTATAAAGGACACGGTGATTTTCTGGTGTTTGAAACCTCTTTATTTTACATACATTCCTTGAAGTGCTAAGGCAGGCACATGCCACCACCAGCTTTTGCTGAACCTCTCTGCTAATTCAGGGTATATAAAACCTAGCAACAGCGCTTAAACTCTTCACTTTTATTGGGCACCCGCCACCCCCAGTGTTGTTCAGCATCCTGTGTCTGTTAGATGTAGTAGTGAGTAGCTGGTGAATAGTTTTATCTTTCTGGTGAGATAGCTTGCCACCTTCAGGTGTAGTATTTTTCATAAATCTTACTGCGTGTGTGTGGGCAGGTAGCTCCCCAGGATATTCCAGTGCAAGGGTCCACCAGAGATGTCCATGTTTTAGAAATTCCCTGCAGCATCTTAAAAATAATAGATGACTTTGTCTTCTCAGTGCCTGAGAACAAAAAAAATTGTTGGATTTTTTTTTTCCTCCAAACTTTTTTTTTTTTTTCCTAAATGAGCTACCTTCAGTAGAGGGAGTGAGTTAGAAAAAGGTGGCCAGTGAGAAAGTTTTAAGATAATAGTGCTATTGGGGTTAGTGTTTTTGTAAGACCTCCTCATGAAAGAGTGCTTAAACAGTTCTTTCGTGGAGACAACTTCAGGGTAACTAGCTCTTGTTTGCTTTCCCAGGTAATCCCTGTCCCCCTGCTGTTGTTCAGTCACAGTCACAAGACAGTACGGTTTGTGCACACATCCACCTAATACATCGGTTCAAGCTGTTTCAGCATGCATTTAAGGAGTAACTGAAAAACATGTCACTGACGTTGTGCTTAAGGCAAGCTGCATTGAGTGGTGGCCTCTGGCTCTTTGTGCAGAACTGTGAAGTGAATTTACAGTGTGCTTTCTGGGCTAAGGCAACACGTGGTAAACAAATAGAAAACTATAGCCCTTGTGATCTTTCTAGGGACTGAACTTTGCTGTTTGATAAATGTGTTGTGTTTACCTGCTCGCTTTAAGTAATGAAACACATTTGGGGGATAAAAAGAAGAACAGAAAACCTGATGGTCATACCGATTGCTATTTTACTAAAATTTCAAGGGTTAGAACGAGATGCTTAAAACTTATGTCTCTGCTGTAGTGTTATGAAATGGGCTGTTTGTAACTATGCAAAATTGGGGAATGAACCCAGCTGACCTGTGGGTTTTGGGTCGATCTTGCATGTTTTGGCATGCCTTCCTCTTGAAAGGTTAGTTAAATCCACACAGATGTAGCTGGGAGAAAATATTGGTGCTGTTGAATAGTTTAATACTAAACCTTTGACTACCTTAATCCATGTCAAGTGACTTTAGTCAGGAGCTGGAGACTGATCTGTTGTCTTCTGTTCTGGAGTGTCGGTCAAACTTGAGTGCAGAAGGCAACAAAAGACACCGCCTGAATATGTTAGACTAAAGAGTAATTAGTAAAGAACACTGGGACTGGTGGTAATAAGACCAGATTTTTGTGAGACAGAGTAGTATTGAGGAGAAACCAGAGGATGAAGTCTACTTAACATTTCTCTGTGAGGTGTTGTAAGGTCCTGAAATACTACAGTATGCTTTAACAGAAGTGCATACTCCTTAATTGAGTTATTGGAAAAATAACTGGATCCCAAGGCAAATGACATTTGGCAAAGACTTGTTTGCGGAGTTGCTGGGAAATCTTTAGCTAACAGGTGAAATGTCAGCCAGGGAAAGACTGGAAGCAGGTTAGAGCTGAATTAGAAATGTATCCCAAAGCATAAAGACCAAAAATGTCACACAAACACATTTTTTGTCACATCTTACACATTTTGTAAGATTTACATGTTCCACCTTCTCAATCTTGCATGAAGGCTATGCAAAGTGACTGCAACCTATGTACAGCAGTGTAGCTCACACTGATAATGTGACTATCCAAGTTACATTTAAAATAAAGTATCATAACATTTTAACACAAATTTCATTCTTCCACCAGTCTTATAGCCAATGCTGCTACTTTTTAAATTGTGTCTCCTTTCTTAGCAGGGTTGTATCGATTTGGCTTGGTCTGTTTAGTTCCTCAAATCGAAGAGGAAACTTGTAGAAAACAAAAAAATGATGAGGATGAAAATAGCAAGTCAGTCCCTGATCTACTGAATTATTATACTTCATTTGTCTTATTTTGCCTTTGTTTAAAATAGATTTGGTTTGTTTCTTCTTTATCATCTGAGCAGACTGGTAAGGCACGTGCCTGGTTTTCTGGTTGCATGTTATCCATATTAATTTCTCACCGTGTACCTGAGTAGAAGATGCAGGCAGACCTGGTTCTATTTCTGTAGTAATATGATATCATTATAATAGTCTTTACGTATTCACATATTATGTGTTACGATGTCATCACTAGTAATACAGCAGCATTTTTTTGATCCACTTGCTGAGGATTTTCCATCCTGAGAGTCTGTGTGTGCAGTAAAAGCTGTCATGGTTGCTCAGTTTGGCCACATACGTTATAATTACCAGTTCTGTTTTGCCACTTGCAGCATGTCTACAATATTGAGCAGTTTGTGCAAAGGGGGAAGGGACAGGGCATGTTTTGGTGCAGCCTATTATGGTTCCTGGCATGTATGTCCATACTGCATCTGGAGCAACAACAATGTCCAACCCGGCTGGTAGTGCATAATGCACAGGTGGAGAGCCAATGCTGCAAGACCCTCTGCCCGCATTGCGAGTGGGGCACTCCAGGCAGTGTCGCGCTGTATGCCTTCCACGTACAGTGCAGCAGATTCACACCAAAAAGAACAGTTTTCAGTGCAGTGGATCATTCACATAGACCTCATGGAGCTGGTGAAGAAAGATAGAGAGGTCTGAAAATATCAATCCACTGCTTTTGGCCATTCTTAGCAACAGATTTTTGCTTCTAGCAGTAGCACGCTTCTCTAGACCCACCACTTCAAAGCAAGTTTGGTACCACGGCTGCTGCGGAGTCTGAGGCAACACAAACCTGTTTTTCAGTGTGAATGTTCCAAGCGTTCGTACTTTGTGCTTCCTAAAGTGGTGATGGACTGGCCAAATTTAGGTATTCTTTCATAGGCCTGCTGGTGGGGGGTGGGAAGTGGGTAGATTTCTGGATTGAAAACAATGTCGATATTTGTTTGTTGCCCGATTGTTGATCAGCCACAGCAATTCAGAAAGACAGTGTTATCCGCCTCTTCATATACTTGAAGGAAAATGAGATTCCACATAGTACCTCTTCTCATTTTTTTTTTCTGTCTACCAGCCATTACTGATGCTGAAGATTGATTGAGGGACAGGTTTTTTTTAACACTGTGCTTCTGCACTAGATGTCTAGGAACATATGCTTGCAATCTAGCTTCCAATGGTTTTTTTGACTTAGCAGTCCCATAAGGTTTTCTGTTTGAGGTACAGAATCAGTATATATAGAAGCAGAGGCTTCCCCAATTCAGTGCAGCCATTTCAATATCTCTGTTGTATTTTCCATGAGCTCAGAACTAACTGAATTTTATTAGGAAGTGTTTATAAACTGCCAGCTTTTAACTGAGCTATATTGTAATAAACAATTTAACTTCCACTGTTCTACAGTGGAAGCATTTTATCCCGCCAGATCTAACCAATTCCACTACTTCTTTTGAAAAAACTGATTGTGTTTTAAGCATTAAATGCTGTAACTATTGAAAAGAATCTGGAATTATATTCTCATGTTTCTTCTCATGGCACTCTGGAACCATGACTTTTGCCTGTTTTTGCCCTTTGAGTTTTTGACTGTCGTATGATGGCTGTATAACAGAGATTACCCGCTGCTTGAGTTCTGCAGTTTTCACCTAGCGCAGCTTGAGTTCCTAAATGGCTGCAAGATTTCCATTGCACTACAGCTTGTCCTTTGCAATGTTTTGAACTTGGCAAGCTTGTTATATTGTTTTTCCAAAAATGTTGTGCCTCTATTTAGCATTCTTTGAATAAATTATAAATTTTTTGTAAATGTCTATGTACTTTTAGTAGTGTAGGATGCTGCTCCTGCAACTTTAGGTGACCCATGTCATCTAGATCCCACTGCAGACAGTGAAGTCCTAGCCAGTACAGTCAGTGCAGTCTAGAGAACCAGTCACCCCATCCTGAATTAGGTGTTGGCATAGGTTAAACTGAACAGACCTTACTGACTGTAGTGATTGAATCTTGGTTGATTGTCATGTGAACTGAGGTGCCTGGCTCACATGTGGACACCTGCATTCCAGGCATCTCGGGTAATGTGTTCTGCTGCTGTCACAGTGAACATGTGTTGGTTTTTCACCCCGCCAACCATGGGATTTGAGTGTTCACGGTAGACAATGTTCTGAAATTTGCCATGCTGGATCCTAAAGCATACTATGTTATTGGTGGGGTTTGTTTGATGTTTTAGGTGTATGGTGGATCCTGACATGCTGGAAGTTTAGGATGATTGCAGGTGACCTCTGTTTCTTTTTCTTTCTGCTTTCTGTTCACTTCTTCTCCCTTACACAAGTTGTTTCTTCTGTTTCAGCAAATGCCAAAGATTTTATAGCCTCTGAAATTGTGGAGATCATGTTCAACAACTTCAGTAGAGTCTCCGTGATGTTCTCCAGAATAAAACCAGGAATATACTTTAACCCCATGCATCCATGGATGCTCATATATGACAAAAAAATTGCAACCATCTTTTGCACTAGTATTCTCTTCCATTTGGCAATTACAGAATGATTTAAGATAAATATTAAAAATTATTCTTCCTAATAAGACTGTTGGGTAGAATTTAAAATTTAAGGGCCACCTGCAAAGCTGCCTTAAGAGAAAGGTGGAAGAAAAACTGACAGGAGAGTGAAGGAGTGCAACATTGATATCTGTGCAATGTCATCACTAATCATGCAGGTATTTGTGTGTACAGATGAAAGGAGCAGTAGTAGATGGCGCTGACGTGTTAGTACTGCTACTGCATTTGATATATCTTAATTATTTTTACCTATTCTTAGGGCTTGACCAGGAACACTGAGCAAATGAGGACTGCTGGGATGGTACTGAGGCTTGTATGTGTAGTTTGCTGGGTATGTTTGTTGGTTTTGTGACTGTCGGGTCTTTTGGTTGTAGCTTTCTTGCCCCAAGAAGTATATGGTGACTGAAGGGAATACCAGGTGAGCTGAGGAACAGTGACAGGGAGCCGAATCATAGATTCGTAGAATGGTTTGGGATGGAGAGGGCCTTTAAAGGTCATCAGGCTCTGGAATCTTCCAGACTTCCGCAATCCAGGAATCTCAGTGTTTTTGTCACAGCAGATGTGAAGTGTCACACTGGCTGGAGAAGTACATCCCTTCTCCCTCTGGTGGTTATCCCACAGCTGGATACTGGCCAGCTACTGCTGCCAGTGTCAGCTCAGTGCAAGGTCCCATGGCTGGAGCAGAGTCTCTGGTCCTGCAGCTGCTCCTTACAAGCATGTGTGTGTTTCCTGGCTTTTCTGCTTTTCTGCAAAGTCCGAGCAGTTGTGTGCACGGAGTATGTGAATAGGCTGTAGGGGTGCAGGATCGAGCACGCAGCAGCCAGAGAAGGACAGAGTTAAGGCTCCTTGAGCAGCCCAGCAGTCACTCACTCACTCCTTCTTTGCTGCGATGTGCTATGCAGTTTCAGGAGATCTGTTTCTTTCCTGGGACTCCTTTCTCATGAAGTATTCAAAAGATGAATGGTGAAGGAGGTAATTTTCTGTAGGTCTTTTCTGTTCTCTGCACCCCCCCCCCCCCCCCCCCCCAACATTTGTCATACATGAGGCATGAAGGTGCAGGAAGAGAAAGATGCTTTAATGGTAAAATCGGAACACCACCTGTAGGAACTGGATTCTGTCTTTTGCTTGGGATCTCCTGTGAAAAATTGCACAAATCACATCCACGAGGCGTTTTACAGTAATTAATCATTCCTTGTTCAGGGGACCCAGCTTGGCACAAGAGTTAGGCATGCAAAAGTAAAACTATGAAAGTAGTGGTTAAAACAAAAAAAAGTGCCATTTCAATACCAAAGGCCAACATTCTTTCAGATTAGGCATCCGAACTGAGTTGCATCTGAAACTGCTGGTTTATGTCCTAACCATATTTGCAGTAATTCCTTCTTACCTCACTGGCTGTTGTGAAAATAAATGCATTAATTCGAAGGAAGCATCTGAATGACGTCGTGAGAAGTGTCATAGGATATCATGTAAGAAGTTTCTGAAATCTGCTGATTTGTGTGCGATACATAGAACGGGGAGATGTGCATTCAAGGACCAAGATAAAGCAAAATATGAAATCGTGTCTCATATGTGGTAACTGAACTAGGATCTCCTGAAAGAAGAATCATATAATAAAAGACTGGAATAATTATGCTTGCACACATGGGACTAAATTAACAATGCACAAGGCACCTCAGATGTGTACCTGGCTTGGTAATCTAATGCCAAACCCTAGAAAACCAACAAACAGACAAAAAAACAAACCCCAAACCCAAACAAAACAACGAAGACAAACACAAACCGCCACAAAATCAAAATAAACAACATGAAACCGAGGTACAAATGCATGTGAAAAAGTGAAGCTTTTTGGCCCACATGCTTTGTGTTACAGAAACAACGAGATAGAGACAATCCGTTTTGGTGCAGATTTGTTACTGTAGTAGGAGTAAGCTTGCAGGCCCCAGACTAGCATTTTTCTCATAGTTTTGCTGCCTACTGCGGGTGGAAGTTTCGTAAGTGCATTACTTGGTGGCCTGGGGGGAAGCCTAGCTAGCTGATGTCCAGTATTATACGGCCCAAAATGTGCAGCGACCTGAGAGAGCTCCGTCATCAGCAGTCTGAAAATCGCGGACCTGCAGAGAAGTCATGTCTGCACCACGACCACTAATGCTGATCCACTTTAAAGAGAGATGCTCTTCCCTGAACGCTGCACTGCATTCTTGTAGCTTAGCAGCAGATAACTTGGCTGCATGCCAGCGAAGTGAACAAAAGTAAAGGCAGCCGCTCAGATGTACTTGACAATTCAGAGTAATGCCAAGTGGTTCCATGTGAAATAAATAAATAGATTTACCTTTCGTAGAAGGGAGGGAAAAAAGAAAAAAAATTTTTTTTTCTTCCCAGCTCTTATTTTAAATAGTTTTACTTAAAGATCATTGACCTTCTGCAAACACCTCTTTGATTTTTTTTTTTTTTAGTTTTGTTTTTACTTTTTTGAAGACATCTGAATGTGCATGTGTCTTGCGTGTGTTCATAGGCTGGGAGACACAGAGTAGAAGGATGGTTGTTTGGGTTGTGCACGTCCTGGGTGCATTTGTTCGCCTGGCTCCCTCGCTCCCTGTGGCCTCCTGGTGAATCGGTTAGGTGACTGCCTTACTTTGGCAGAAGTAAAACAGCCCTAATGATGCTTCCCATCTGCTAGCGTATGGATAACACATCTGCATGGGGATATCTGCTTATCCTTCAAGTATTTTGGGGTGTTCACCTGCAGCTTAATGGGTGAATGCAGTAGTGGTTACCAGGTTAGTCATGAGGTACCATGTGCATGTTTCTGCACACAGGAGAAGCACATGGTAGGACCTGAGAAGTGCCTAATCCTGGAATTTACAGCTGGGGTATTCTTTATATAATTAATTACTTCATTTCCCTCTGCTGCTGGGATCTGTCGGGTACACCTTGCGCACTTGTCCTTCCAGGCAAAATGCTCTTGACCTCAACTGTACAACTTACTCTTTCAGGCAGTTCAGTTTTGATGAACGTAGGTGAAACTGGAAGGAATTTCTTCCTCATATTTTTTTTTGTGAATAACTTATTTGTAATTATAGCAGGTCTTCTTAATACTGCTTATGCTACGGGGGTATTTCTCCTCTGTCAAGACCTACAATTTTTGTAATCATTGAAATGCATTGCTAGTGTAATAGTATATGGTTGTACACACATTTTCTTCATCTTTCTGGTGCCCTCCTCTCTGAGCCTTTCCCTTTGGTGTTTGCTTTGCCTTGTGTAAATTGCAGACTGCTTTTGTGTTGTCTTCCTGGTCTGGTTTCTGCCCCACAAATGTTAATGAAGTGCTTCTAAGCTGCCTCATGTGTGCAGTGCTGGGAACACTGTATGAGTTTGATTAGCCTCTGTGCACCTCTCGTTCAGATCATCCTCGGAGATGAGCTAATGGGGTAGCAAGAGGGAACACATGAACAAAAACAAGTACGTGTGTACGACTTACTTCATCGCTTGTGTCCTTTCTCATGGCTGCTTAAATGCATTGTGTCCTACTTGTGCAACTGCTTCAGCAGCTTCCAGGGTAACAACATTTTATTCCATGGTCTGCTGAGAGATCCTGATTTTCTACTGTTGTTTTCTGCCTGGGTAGAGGAGTGTAAGCAACCAAGTTGTCTTATTCTGACAGTGGCGCAGTGCACAGGAGGTTACTTAAATAACAAGAGTTCATGTACTTGACTCGGCTTCCATGCAACAAGCATGGAAGAAAGTACTGTGGTGTGAGCCCCGAAGAGCTGTTGTCGAGTGCGCTCCAAGGTGTGGATTATGCCTGAGAGACTATAGCCGTAGTATTTGTAATCTCACTGAGAGTCATTCACCTTCACGTGGCTTCTCACCTGTCTTGTGCTCGCAGGATGGTTTCCCATAGTGGACAACATTGGAACCACAGTCCTTTGTGATTTGGCCCCTTTTGTTAGCTCATGTCTTAGCTACTTGGTCTTGCTATTGCCAGTGTCCCATACCTTTAATTTTCTGGGTCAGGTACTAAATTTCTGGGGTGTAGGGAGTGTGTAGGACCTGAGGTGGTGACATGATGAATTGGCTGTTTGACAAGTGTAACAGTAAATGTTGGGTCTGCTTGAAATGGCTTGTAGAATAAGCTGAATGTCCAGAAGGAGCTGTAATGATTTGCATTGCAAAGGTCACACAGCAATTCCAAGTAATTTTGAAAGCAGTTCTGATTTTTCTTTCTAGTCTTGTTTTTTGACCTCTCTGGTGGAGTGTGAGATTTGTTAAGTAAGAACAGCAAAACAATGCTGCATCCCAAGGCATCTCATCTATTTGAATTGTGTTTTTTCATCTTTCATGATATGTGTAGATGTTTGGACTTTGCCTTCTGAGTATAATGCCTCTATTTGGTAGTTATATGCAGTAAAAATAGTTTACTCGGTTTAATTTAAAAATTCAAAATTTTCTGAATTCTTGAGTGACTGAGGAACACAAGCTTCTTTGACTTTGAATCCATCCATAGCCTTTAATGGTATCTTAATACAGTCCAGTGGTATCCAAGCTTTTTGCATGAGTGAACTTCATGTCAAAGGCTTGAAGACTTGAAGGCCGTAGAGTGGTCATGGTGACTGGAAGAAGTTCTGAAGACTGTGAAAGAGCAGATACCACTCATCTGTTCAAAGAGGGCAGAAAGGAAGATCTAGGGAAGTACAGGCCAGTCAGTGTCACAGTAGTGCCTGGGAATGTGGTGAAGAAAATCCTCCTGAAAAGCATTTCTACACGCATGAGGGCAAGAAGTTGACTGGGAGTGGTCAGCATGGATTTACAAAGGGGGAAATCATGCTTAACCAACCTGATCTCCTTCCACAGTGAGGTGACTGACCTGGTGGATGAGGAGAAAGCAGTGGAGGTTGTTTACCTTGATTTTAGTAAAGTCTTTGATGTTGTCTCCCGTAACATCATCATCGTAGACAGCTGACAAAGTAGGGGTTAGATAAGTAGACAGTGATGTGGACTGAAAACTGGCTGAATGACCAGGCCCAGAGGACAAGTAAAAGATGTTGTCAAACCTTACCCAGGACATTTAGTTCTAAGACAGAACTGTTGGCCCAAAAAGTAGGATTTGGTCTTGTTTGTTTGTTTGGGTATTTTTTGGGGTGTTTTTTGTTTTTGTCAGTGAAAACTGCAAGGCTTCCCATTTCACTTTCTTACATTTTCCTTTCTGTTTGTTGTCAGGAAGGAAAATTGTGGGTGAAAAGATACGTGCCAGGACATTGTTTGAAGTTACTCTACAGTGATCGGTCTTACCTTTCTTTAAAAGAAATTTACTATCAGCTCAGCACTTTAGCTGAGTGTATTACAGCTCACCGTAATAAGAATCTGAATTCAGAATTTCTACAAGTTTTCTGGAAAGTAAAAAGAAGAAGAATCTTGCTGTGCTTGTGATGTGCTTTTTTTTTCTTTTTGCACACATTGGTGCAGTGTGCACGTGACATGTATGTTCTACTTCAGTTCTTTCCTGTTTTCTGGGGGTGTAAGAGAGGTTGTTTTCTTTTTAATCATTTCCCATCTGATTTAAATTTGAAGTATTCATTCTGGTTTGGCAAATATTTAAATTGTAGCAGGAAAAATCATGCAACCAGAATAAATTTAACTTTAAACTTTTTGCAATAATGAGCAGAACGTGGTATAACTGTTGTTGACTAAAGCTGAAGCCTTTTTTCCTTCTCTTGAGGTATTTGGAATATATCCATAATTCAGCATTTATCTACTTTTGTTTGTCTGTTTTCTCCTTGTGTTGAGCAGGAATAACATTTACAAAATGCTTAGTTTTGCTGCCCTGGGAAATGTAGCATAACTTGGGGTCTTCTTCAGGCTGTGTTTATTATAGAGACAGAAGGAAAGAAGGGGAAGTAGTTGTTAAACTTTAGTATATTTAAGAAACTGTCAGAATGGCTACTCTTGACTCTAGTGCATATCACTTTGTTACCCTTTTTCTTCCTGAGTTTCCCCTTATTTACTTGTCAATACTGTTCATTCAGGTGGCTGCTTTTTTTTTTTTTTTTTTTTTTTTTTTTTTTTTTTTAAATATTAAAAACCACCCCCTGCCCCCAGGGATATATTTGGGGAATTACCTATCCAGTAGTGAAGCTGCATAATGTATAAAAACCAGAACACCCCTCAGCAAAGCTAAGCATTGTGAGGGTTTATTCCTGCTCCACTTTTATAAAAATGCATGACAGGCAATTCTTACATCAAAAGCATAGAAATAAGTGTTTCTTCTTTGCTGTGTGTATATCTGATATAATTTGACTGGAGTGGATTATTTAAACTAAGTGACTTCAGAGTTTAGACTCTTCTAAATATATCAAGTGGGACCAGGTGCCTGATCTGCTTTAATACTATGTACCTTTTATTAGGGGTTGATCAGCTGCCATTTCCATTTATATTTCCTGATGTTCTTTCTTGATTCAAGGTTATTTTTAAGTAACCCAGCTCAGGAAGGATATGAGTGGGGTGGGGTGCTGTGGGAAATGTGGACAAGTAATGGAAAACATATTTGGAAGAGAGTTTTGGGAGCTTCCAAAAAAAGTGTATTCAAAAGTAATTGACTTGACTGATTAAAAATGCTTATCAGAATCAGGCTGCCCCCCTTAACCTCTTAAAGCCCCCTGAATATAGCCACAGCAAATTACTTAATTATCACTGAGTGATACTTACATCGCTAACAGTATCCGGTTCTGCATATATTATATATATAACCTGCAGCTTTTATTATAGGTTACTCATGTTGTGAGAATGTCAGTGTACGTTAATTTTTAGCTTTGACATGGGGTATGTCAAATCTCCTTAGAACACCAGCAGTCTTCCATGAACTGTTTGAGAAAAGCACAAGGCTACTAAGGTAAAAATACGGAAAAGTTTCAGCCTCAAATTGTGTGTGCCCTCTCTTGTATTTAACTTCGGGATTACAATGTGGCACAACAGAGGTTTTTTTAAAAAATAAGGACAAAACCAGCAACTAGTATAGTGAGACATTTAAACCCAATTTTGTCACCAAGAGTGGGCATATCCTGTTTGCAGTATTTATGCTGAACAAAAAGTGTCTCATAGAACAAACTTTTGTGGTTAAAAGCTGTCATTAGACTATAAAACCCCTTTCTACCAGAAAATCAAGACTGGCACTAAAAAGTCTCAATTCCTTTTCTCTTTCCTTGTCTGGCCCTTTTCCTCCATCAGGTAGCTGTACTGGAAATCTTTGATCTCTCACTGCCTTAATAAAGCCTTCTTTGACAGGCAAGAGTAACTGCAGGTTTTTATTATGCAGCTGGTATTAGCTGTTCCTGATGCTATTTCATCCCAGTAACTGAGAAAATATGTGGTATTATAAACTGTTCTGTGATGAACGGATTCATGTGTTGGTCAGAGCCTTGCTACCCCTGTGCTGCTTTGATGTCATTGTTCCGTTGGGCAACCTGTGAGTTCATCCCTGTTCCTGGGCGGGGTGGGGGTGGGGGCAGCGTTGTTTGTGTGTATGTCATCAAAATAATCCCAAGTACCCTTAGCAAATAAACTCTTCCTGTTAGATAGCAACAGCAAATTTATTTAGCAGGTTGGATGCATTTAAACCTGTAGCAGCCATTTGGGTATCCAGAAAGCCTTGATCAATTTCAGTGCCCTCTGTTAAATAGTCGGAGAAACTAAATTAGAAGATATTGCCTGTACGTGGAGAAGCCAAAGCTGTGTAACTGTAGGCGTCTTAGAGCTAGGCATGCCTAGGTTACCATACATAGACACAGGAAGGCACAGTAAGATACAGCAGACATTCCAGATTGGATTAAATGGAAGTGTTGGCACCTGTTAGCATAATAAACACAGCGTAGACGGCAAAAGTCCTTGTCATCAGTAAAACAAAATACGCAATATGGACTTAAAACATGAAGAGATGCACTTTTTCTGTTGTTGGCATTGTTACTGAAAACTGCTGAGGATATCCTTAAACTTCGCTGTTGAAATGCTTTAAGAACTTATGCTGAATTAACTGTTCTTGTGTACTGGTTAAGCAATATTGGCTTAATTTTTGGAAACATTTGCTGATACTGGCTTGAAGTCGTTTCTGGAGCTGGAATGTACTGGGGTCTGTAGGTGAATTCAAGTGTTTTAAAAATATCTTTTTGTGTGTGTTACTAAATATGACATAAAATTTAATATACTCTGTATTATTAAATATATTAATATTTAGAGCTTGGCAGTAACCTCCAAAGTTTTGGAAAAGTTCTAAGTTATGTTTCCAAAGTAAACCTTCTTAACCGTCTCTCATCGCCTGGAAGAGCTCCTCCTTGCAATCCTGAAAGGGACTTCGTTGAATGTGCTTCATTAAATGCATTTTATGAAGGTTTGCCTAAATAACTCCTGTCATCAGGGACTTCCAGATGTGCTAGTAATGATGCCTGCTTATTGTACTTGTCACCCATCACACACTCAAAGTTGTGCAGTGTTTTTCAAATTAATATATAACTTTTTTATCCCTAACAGAGGTCTTGTTTTAAAAATAAATGCTTGCACATCTTCTTTATGGTTAGCCACATTACTAACAAGCCAACCAGGTTTTACAGAATCAGTTGACAACCAGCAAGAGTAATATGATTGCTTTAAGTATATACTCTCATAAGTCTTGAAAACTTACATTAAAATTGGTTTCCTAGTCACGCACCTACACTCAGATTGGAAACTGATGTCTGGTGCCTTGCCTGAGATGTTCTGATGGTTGCAGAACATAGATAACTGACAATTACGGCACTCTTACCTAGCTAAACATTTCACAATAAATAATAAATCTTTGAGTTCCCCCTTCTGATTTCCTGTATTCTCGTGAGGTATCCTTGTCTTGATAGAAGGAAACACTGCTGCCTTTTCTTAGTTCAGTGTGAACCCTTGCTATTTTCTTGAGACTGTATTGATACCCGAGCCATTAAGGTACTGACCTGCATTGTATATGAGAGCCTTTCGGTGCTGAGGGTTGCATATGACTAGAGACCTTCCATTTTAGAGTATTTTTTTATCATAATAGATGATTGCCACGTTTCTGTGGTGATGTCATGTGGTGCCATTTGTTGTTACCAGATAATGTTTACGTCTTGACTTCATAGCCTGAAAGATGGATGAGGTCAAGAGTACCAACAAAGCTGTGCAACTTGGTTGTGTTTACATGGCTCGAGGCAAAACGCGGTGTATTTGGTTTAGCTCTGTGAGCAAGGAGATTTATCATTGTGGTGCACAGAGGACTTTTTTTAGGAATGTTTAGGAACAGAGAGCGCTGGACATCTTCTGAAGAGATGGCACACATTTCAAATATCAACCCTGGGCTATAAATCAGACTTAATTTCATGCCATTCATAATTGTGACGTAATTCATTTTACAGAATGCTAGCTTCGTTCTTGTAACAGTAGCAAGAATTGAGTATTGATTATGTCAATGTAGGCTTGACCACCATAGGTCAAAAGTTCGAGCCCAATCTCCATTCTTAATGTTGACAGCTGGTGGCTGGGTAAGTGTATTGTAACAGGGGTCTGTGATGCTTTACACAAATGCTGCCTTAAGCTTTAGCAACTCGCAGTCCTGAGCTTGAAGCTCATGCCTTTGCAGTTAATAGACATTTTTGTTCTCAGACTTTGCCAAATGCCTTTTTGAATACCTACATACTAACTTCTGAAGTCTCCAGTGGCTGTTGCAAGTAGTTTGAGGGCTCATACATGTTATTGTAAAGAAATACCTTTTGATTTTTATTCAGCACCTTAATGTTGTACTGCTCAGGGCTGATGAATCTCCTGCAGCTTTATGCTGCCGTGTCTGACCAGTATCAAGGCACACAGCGTCATGCAGCAGCGCACGCGCTAAACCTGGGTGTCTGAGCATTTTGGTTGATCTGTGTGCACCAGCACTGATGTAGAGAGAAACAGCACTGATGGCCTCATCCTGTTTCTCACTATGGCTGCTCAAGATGAAGGCCTGTTAGTGGGAAATCCTATCTCTTTGCAATGTGGATCCCTCGAGAAAATGGCCTGGACGCAGTTTATCCAGTGGCTGGCTCTTGGATCCTCTTGCCTGCAGGTCGCTCAGGCACAGAAACATGGGCACACCCAAGTGGGTCTCTCCACAGACCCCCAGACTTTATGGCCCTGCCAGTAGTTGGCCTGGACCTTCTGGCCCCTTCGGTATCTTAACTGCTGTGGTTGTCTCACTCACAGAGGCTCACCTGTCCTGCCCAGGTCACTTCTGCATTGATAGCTGGCTTGGCTGGTGTGGGTCAGTGCTCACTGGCAGTCATGTTAATCCAGCTGCTGGCATGAGCCCCTGTGTGGTCTGTCATCCAGCTGACGGCCCTTGGAACTCGATACGCACACGTGCGCGCAGATACGGTCACCTCATCCAGGAAAACACTTAGAAATGGAGTTTAAGGCAAAACCAGGAGACACTGTGGTGATCAAACACAGCGCGTGGACAGGCAGATGTACTGGCCAGACTCACCCCTTTTAGCAGCTTATTTCTTTATTTTCCCATGCTTAGTCATCCCTTTCCCTGCCTCTGGTTCCTCCTACAGTCATCCCATAATGAGTTGTGTACAATCCCAAAACGCGCTTCCCTGCGTCCCGTAACAAGTGTCCTACTCCTGTAGGCACAATTCTCATCCTGCAAGGTGATCTGGACGGCCTTTCCACTCACTTGTCTGGAAGGGTTTTTCACAATACTCTTTCCAGGCTGCAGTATTCCAGCATGTGTAACCATAATTGTACACATCCTACACCCTTCAGTTTCAGTGTTTTTCACTGCTGTTCTCTGTAGCAGCTCTGCCCTGTCCTTTCTGAGGTGGGGAGTCATAGAATCACAGAATGGTTTGGGTTGGAGGTGACCTTTAAAGGTCATCTAGTCCCACCGACCCCCACCCCCTCCCCCCAGCCCAGGCTGCCCCCAGCCCCGTCCAGCCTGGCCTTGAGCCCCCCCAGGGACGGGGCACCCACAGCTGCTCCGGGCAGCCTGGGCCATCTCACCACCCTCACCGTACAGAATTCCTTCCCAGTATCTTACCCAAACCCACCCTCTTCCAGTCTCAAACCGTCGCCCCTCGTCCTGTCACTACAGGCCCTGGTAAAACATCTCTCTCCACCTTTCTCGTAAGCCCCCTTTATGGATCAGGAGCCCACCAGAAGGTCTCCCCGGAGCCTTCTCTTCCCCAGGCCGGACAAGCCCAGCCCTCCCAGCCTGTCCTGACGGGAGAGGTGCTCCAGCCCCCTGACCATCTTCGTGGCCCGGCTCTGGACCCGCTCCAGCAGGTCCGTGTCTGTCCTGTGCCGAGGGCGCCGGGGCTGGGCGCAGCGCTGCCGGGGGGTCTCACCACAGCGGAGCAGAGGGGCAGAGCCCCCTCCCCCGCCTGCTGGCCAGGCTGCGGGTGACGCAGAGCCCGGGGTACAGCCGGCTCTCTGGGCTGCGAGGGCACGTTGCCGGCTCAGGTCCAGCTTGTTGTCCACCAGTTCCCCAAGATCTTCTCCTCAGGGCTGCCTCCATCCCTTTGTCCCCCAGGCTGCACTGATACTGAGGGATGCCCCGACCCACGTGCAGGACCTGGCACTCGGCCTGGTTGAAGCTGATGAGGCTCACATGGGCTCACTCCTCCACTGCCCAGGTCCCTCTGGATGGCATCCCTTCCCTCCAGTGAGTCAGCTGCACCGCTGAGCTTGGTGGCATCAAGCCAGGATGTGCCTAGCACTGAAAACTTAGTGTAGCCATTTATATACACTATGGCATAGGGCCATATTGTGTGTTCCTCCCATGCTGTGCCCAGCATGTCTTCCTGATCAGCACCAAGGCACAGACCTGGGGTTTCTCGTTACAGCCCCAGGGCCTGATTTGTGCATAGTCAGCTCAGGGCTTATTATCCTGCATGTGAAGCACAGATTGTTTTCCACCATATACCTCTATTCCTTTTTTTTTTTAATTTCAGCTGCAGTTTTAAGACTCGATTGGTTGTACCCTAAAGCTTTCCTGTAGGCATACAGAGGCAGTTTTTTTCTGTGCTACCTTAAATAATCCACTTTGGTAAGAAAACTTTGTTTTGGACATAAGATGCTATGTTTGTTTTGGGGTTTTTTTTGTAGAGGAAGGATGACGTATGTGTTAAGAAAATACATTACGGTGTAATTAAATTATTAGTTATTGGTTTTACTATTTTTTTTTTACTATTTACATCTACATTTCCATAGCATGACTCAAGTTCATTATATCAAATAGGTCTTAAACTAATTCTAGTTTAGGTAGCAGTCTAGCCATAACATTACTAGATTTTGTGTGACTAACTTCCTGGGCATTCATTCAGTGTCAATATGTGCTGATTTACTTTTACTATAGATGGCTATTCTGAGCATTTCCTATTTTTTAAAGTATGTAACAAAATTTGGCAGAAGTCCACTATGAAAATTTCTTGAACCACAACATGAAAACCTCACTGCTAAATGGAAAAGCTGCTAGCATGTAGTTTTCTGTGTGTTTTTAAACAGAAATAAGGTTAAATGCATGTTATGCACACACAGAAAAATGTATTTACCTGAAAAAGTAATGCACCCTTTTGTTATGAAACTATATTGTGTTTAAGTAAGTCATGGTGTGGGAAAATAATTCTTTTGTAAAACTGACATATTTCAATTTTATGCAATGTGTCTGATTCACGTAAATGACTGGAAGAATCTTTTGTCTGTCATTGCAGTTCTGAGTAACGGTCCTGTGTGTGCAAACAAGCACCAAAGTGGCGGTAATCCCATGTCAAAAATAGTTCATTAGCTACAGTGCTAAGTCTTAACAGTAATCATTACTAGTCTGACAAATGATATGACATAATTTTAGTTATGAGCCGAAAGCCTCAGCGTGTCATTCATGTGTGTCTAATACATGAGCAGCAAAGTGCTTTTTCTGAGGTGAATGGTGAGGAGCCTGGGAAATTTGAACTAATTCTAGTTGAAAGTATAAGGCAGTTAAGCAGCCCCCTCAGGACCAGATTTTTGTTGCTGTTGTTTCAGTTACCTGCTGCAAGAATTTTATGATCTGCTCACCTGAAGCGGGCTTTTTTTCACAGTGCCTTTCAGGTCAAGGCAGCGTCAGTGAAGGAGAAGTTTTCGCCACACCAGCATTACAAACTCTGCCTCTGCCCCATAAATAGTTGGTTTTTTCAAGCTCTGGCACTGTGCATGCCAGAGTGGAACAGCATGCCCTTCTGCAGTGGCATGAGAGCGCAGGAGTGCTTTGAAGTACTCTGTCTTAATTATGGCCAGTATCTGTTCAGCTGCCCAGTACCTGTTCAGCTAGTGCGTTTGGTGTTCCTCCCATGCTGTAGCAACACTGGCATGTGGGGATTGTAATGGGCTAGGAGTGGCCAAGCAAGATGCTAGCATGTGCTTGCTTCACAGGCTGCCCTGCGTAGTCCTGTGGGGACTGAGTGGCGTGAGTAGTGAAGCCTTGTTGGTCTGGGAAGTGCTGAGTAATACGGTCCCAAGTGACGGAAGGAGATGAAGCTGCAGAAGCTGCTGAGACCACCACTGTTGACTGCTTTATGACTTGGTGTCTGTGATGAACCCAGCTGCACATCCCAGCTGGGTATGACATGTCTGATGCTCGTGCTCTTCGGATATTCTGGCTTATGTATCAGCTGTTAGGCAGCGCTGGAGATGGGTTACTGACCTAGATGAATACTTGCTTTGGTGCCAGTACAGCCATTTAATTACTAAATTGACTCAAACCACCAATATTTTTGTCTTTAACAATCTTAATAAACTGATACCCATTTTTTTTTAAATTTCTGTGATTTGTTTTATGAGTCAGCCTAATATGTAGCATATATCGGTTACTTTAATATTTAAGAAGGAAAAAATATTATAGCATGTGTAAGATACAAAGTTTCTTTTCTTTAATGATGCATATTGCATCATAATTATAAAACATGTCTATTGATCTGTGTTTGCAGTTGTTAGATGTTTTGTGGTTTCTTTTTTCCAGAGGTAATACATAAAATATTTAGTACCTTTGAATAATGGGTTTTCTTTCTTGTACACTGAATAAATAATGAATGTGAAGTTTTGGCACTTCCTTTTTAGTTTTTGCAATTCAGCACGTGGTGTGAACCGTGAGCTCCAGGCCTTTTTCCTCAAATCTGCATGCAGGTCGTGTCAAAACCTTTGATGGTAAGTAAGGGCAGGGTAGAGCGGAGGTGGTACATGGAAGGGGTTGAGCAAAGAGAACAGTCCTTTTCTGTGCCAGGACCTTTAGCATGCAGTGGATTTTCAGTGTCTAGAAACTTGTTTGGGAGTTAATGCAGGGAGTAGGAAGACCGAGAAGAAATAATGGGTGATGCTAATTGGAATTGCATCATTTTAACCTCAGGGTAAGTGTAATCAGGGTCAGATCTAAAGGCCCCAGATTCCTCTGCATTTGGTTGAAGTTTTGCCATTTATTTCACTGATGATAAGGTTTCAGCCCAGCAGTCATAATTTAGCCAGCTAAATAAGAGGACAGATTGCAGGAGTTAAACACCCACTATTCTTAATTATTTCAGTACAGCCAAAAGTGCTGTATGATCAGTGTTTAACAGAGACATTTTCTTCATCCCAGCTCTCCGTCTAGCTATGTAAATAATAGCTGTATTTGGATTACTGACCTTTTTAGCGGGACATGGTGTTTTCTTGTTTGCAAGCCCCAAATTATACTGGGACATCTGTCACCTTGTTATATTGCACACTTGCCTTCAGCTTGTTTTGTTAGAACTCTGCCGTTTAACTACTTTAGCTTAATGACATTATGATTACTTTGCTGTGTACTTTAGAAGAGCAGGAATAAATTGCTTTGCAGTGTTTCAAATCTAAATGGCTGTCATTTAGCTGGAGCAATGGTATAGACTGGTACTAGTGTTGTGGAAGGTAAAAAAATGATCCGATATAAATATTTACAAGAGGTAGGTCTCAGTGGTAACTTGAAATATTTAAAAAGCAAACCTTTAAAAATGTAGAGAGCTGTGACACTGCTTTTAATGTTTTGTTCAACAATCCAAGTTGCTGTTGTAATAGAAAAACATCACCTTTTTAATGATAGAGAAGTAAACATGGTTCACTGTGCTGCAAGAACAAATTAGGTACATTCCTCTTGAGAAAAGAATTGTCTTCTTGCAGCGGTGGTGGTGCAAGTAAAGCATTCACATACTGTGTTTCATAATAGCACATGCCTTTGTTTTAGAAGTATTGGAAGGAAAGTAACTTGCATCTCAATCACAGAGTAGCCACTGACAGCAGCCACTAATGGCAGCCACTGAGAGTTGTGTTTTGGTAATTTTATTGCCTGTTTTCTGGATCAGCTTGTTCTTCCCCATTTCTCTGAATCCTTTAAGAACCTACAGGTAGGTGCGATCACAGGTAGGATAATAGATAGGTGGCTAATTTCAGCCAGGGTGGCAAAGCCTGTAACCACAACATGCGACTGCTTGCTGCGCCCACAGTAACAGTTTTGTAACAGTTTTATAAAATGTCTTTTTGCTCAGCAGTTTCTGAGACAACTGCAGCTTGACTTCATAGAGCCAACAATGTTTTGTTGTAAAGAGAAGGAGTGGGAGCAGAACAGAAATGATCCCCTGGATCTTGTCGACTGAGTTAAAACTGGGCTGTGTGCTTATTGACTGCATTTTGAATAACCTGGAGGCAGAAGGTGTGAAACAAGCTTTCACACATCACAGCTTACACTGGAGCTCTTCGCTTACAGCATCATGTTCCCAGGCTCACAGGAGGCTTGGGTCACTTGGTTTGCACTCACAGTTCTCTGTGTCCCTGTCCAGCACCATCCACAACTGAGCCTTGTGGACTGCAGCGTGCTGTCTAGTTCGGCATCTTGGTGAGGATGGTTCTCTCTGTATTTAAGCAGTGAGGAATTAAGGTATAATTGAAGGTTTTGTTCCCTCAAACAGTTGTACAAGGGTGATTGCCAAAATCAGAGTGGTACCTTTGCTTTGGGTAGCATTGTTCCAGTCAGTTCTCTACGGTAGGATCCTGCAGAACTTCATCACAAAATTCTTGAGGGAAATTTGTCTATATATGATGACAGCGATGGGAATGCCATTTGAAGCTGGAATTCTGTTGAACCAGTATTCTCCCTCTTCTCATTTTTCTCCCTGACAGCAGCTGGCAACATCATTCATGTTTCTGCATCGGGCAAGTAAATTCACGCAATAGTTACACCACATCTTTTTCTTACGCAGGAATACAGAACTATAACGCTACAAGACAGTATGTACAAGAATGCACTGTATGCATCTCTATGAAAACAAATGTTTCCCGAGTTCAGTGTTCAAAATGTGAACTTCAAGTCTTCTAGCTGTAGTTATCAAAAACACTGTAGCTAATTCTGCATTGTTTTCATCTCTGGAATGATAATTTTAAGGGCCTGACATGGATAGTTTTGAGCGTTTCTTTCTTCTCTTTAAGAAACATGAATGAGGTTATCTTTCTGACACCATGTCAGGCAGTAGAATGGCAGTCTCCATAATTACTACATCTGCAGTAGAAGTAGTATCCCATTTTTATGCAGCTGATACAACAAAGAAGGTTGTTAATTTTTTTACATTACAAAAGTTAGACGCAAGGTGTCAGAAATAGAAGTGTAAGAACAAAAGCAAGCAGGATAGGAATCCAGGGAGGGTTTCTGTCGATGCTGGTCTTCAACTTTTTGTTAAACTTATTTTGCATGAGAAAGGTAGTCACAAAAGACCTGAAAAACCCTCATTCAATGTACTGCATTTCCCCCCTATGTGACTGAGTACATAGCTTTTGGCTGGTTTGATTTCATAAATCAAATTATCTGCTGACCCACAGTGAAATGTTTGGCTTTGAGCTGAGTTACAGTAAATGCCATTGGTCTGTAGGGCTATGGTGGCTCAAAGAAGCCAGGTGTGGTGCCTCTTACTTTTTCTTGTATATCTTGGCTCCCCACTGCTTCCTCTGCAGCGGAGAGCCATGCATCCTGGCAGACATGCGACCGTACACCCATCGTGGAAGTACAGCCTGGATAAGGAGTACACCTGCGTGGAGCAGGAGCTGCGTTACAGTTCCCTTTAGGCATATACAGGTTGATGTGGAGCGGGCTTCGAACAAAGTGGGTTTTGCTTGGTACATCACAATTAGCTGGTTCAACACAAAGTGCTAAAAGCCTTTGTTTTGTTTTGATTTTATGTTTCTGAATAATACTTGGTATGATAAAACATTAGAATTTCCTATAGGATAGAAAGGTGGGGGGTTGCCCTGTTACTACCTTCCACCCCTCCCTTGGCCAACTCTGGTATAAATCAAAGCAGAAATCTAAGCAATATTTTTCCTATTATTATAAATATTCTTCAGGAAGAGATGACTTAAGGAATATTTTGTCCATGCTGCAGAAAAAATGTGTTTTCAGTAAGAAAGTGGGTGAGGCTTTTAACTGACCTGAAAGCTGTAGCTGATTTCTTACTGTATTTTGATATTATGCCTGTTAGTGCAGAAAATTATGTTCTTTTATAGTTTCCTTAGTACTGGAAATGCCTGTTTACTTGTAATCAGTGGCAAAACTGGATAGCTTTTCAATCCTTATACACTGCTGTATGTTTCTATGCCTTTGAAAAGGATAATATTCATGTGGGCTACAAAGCTCCAAACATGAGAGGATTGTGAGAAGAGAAATTGAATTTCTGGCATAGTTTTCCCACAACACATTCCAGTGAGTTGAAAAAAAAACAATAGAAACTGTTTATATTTAGATGCAGCTATTGGTGGTAAACTGCTGCTCAGATGTTTTGGTTGAAACTGATGGCTTAAAGACATGGTGGTGGTTTTCAACGTGTATCTTTTTTTAAAAAGTGATCAGTTTTGGTTAAAATTAAAAGGAAAAGAGGCAATTTATATTTTGTTTTAAAGGAAAAAGAATTTCAGTTAAAAATGAGCCATTTATGTGCAAATGGGAAAAAGAAACGTAAAGCAAATTGAATTTCAGCGTTTGCCATGTGAATACTTATTTGATTATTCAGGCTTTACTACTGCATTACATAAAAAATGTGAATCATGAATATAATTTTGAGAAGCTCCAGTAGAACAGCAGAGATCATAACTTCTAAAACTTAATATTGGCAGCGCTAAAAGAAACTGCAATAACATCCTTTGAAATTATTCTGTTTGTATTCAAGCTGAAGCTGCTTTAGTTGCTCTGGTTTATTTGCTGTGCTAGATTTTTCAGCAATTTTTTATGAAAAGTGTTGTGAAACAAGCCTAGTAGAAAGCAGAGCTTTACTTAAAAGTTTCTGTGATTGTATGGCAAGTTCAAGGTTTAATGAACTGAGCATTTCTGTCAAACTGGCAAGAAATCAATAACGTTTGGCCATTAGTCTGCTGCAAAGGAAGGATCAGGATGCTGTTTTGCATTTCTCAAGCCAAGGCTTCATAGGATTTATTGTGGAATAGCTACAACGCTGCCGTCATGGGAGGGTTTTCCTGTTCAAAGATGATCTCCCTCAGGAACTCAAAATCTCTTTGTTTATTCAGGTTAGCTTGAGAATGGTATTGCTGCTGGGGATATGGCTTGGTACAGGAAGCAAAATTTGAGGTTGCATAAGAAGGAGAAACATAAAGTACTTGCTTTGTGGAAAATGAGCAGAAAATCCTGTTGTTCTGCCTACAATTTACTCTTTTCTGGGGGAGTGAAAGTGATGCCTGTACTTTTCTGCCCCCTCTTCCTCAACCATTTTGTAGCTATCTTCTCCACAATGATGATGCCAGCTCAGAATTGCTCTCCTTTCTCACTGTCACCTGCTTTGCGCAGGGAAGTGGCGTTTGACCAGCCGTCCTGTGTATGCTTTGGAATTCTCGGATCCTCAGCAGGACCAGGCTTTACTGCTACTCAGGGTGTGTGCAGGACAGCCTGACAGTGAAGTGGCTGGATGGAGGTGACAGGGCCATGGTCACTGAGCCCGAGCAGCACCTAGGACTCTGAAGCAGAGCTCTGCTTTGCCCATGGCAGCTTTGTTACGAGTCTGCACTTGTAGCTGGTGACTTCCTGCAGAAAGCATTTAAGGAAGTCTGTAAAAGAAAATTATATTAATTTAAATGTGTGTAATACAAAATGCCTTAACAAACTGCATTCTGTAGAGAATTAAAGCATGCTGCATGCACCTTGTCCTGAGTAACAAAACAGAGCTTGATCTCAGAAGAGCTAGCAATGACCCTGCTCAAATGCTGATGCAATCCAGGAGTTGTGGAACATCTGGAAACGGCTCAGTTATCAGAAAGGTGCTTCCAAAGGTCAGTGTTAACCAACACAGTGCCAGAATACTCTCATCAGATGGAAAGGAAACTCTTGCCTAGCATGAATAAAAAGGTTCTTCAACTTTCCTGTCAGGAATCCTTTGGTAAACACTTTGTGCAAAAAAAACATCACACCTGTTTGCTTGACATCCAGAATTGTCATAGCATCATAGCCCTAGAGGAAAAAAGAGTGGATGAAAGTGTATTATCAGTAAATGGATTTTTGCAAGTAGTTCTGTAACTCCTTTTGGTGTATTTGCTTTAAGCCCATTTTATTTCTACACAGGCTAAAACCTGTGTAGCACACAAAAAGATTTGCTTCACACTTACAGCTTTGTTCATGTCATCTCTGAAGGGGGGAGATGCCTGCCATCATGTTACACAGCTGGACAAAGATAGCATTTATTAGAGTAAGTTGAACAAGCTGTCTTTTCCTGAAGAGGTGGCATTGGTAATGAAATGATAAAACCTGGGCATCCCTAGCCAAAGAGGGGCAGTGGGAGAATTAATGTTTATGCCTTTTGCAGGTTTTTGCCAGGATACATGTATCTTGCAGTGCTTTGATGCAGTTAAGGGCATGACAACTCTAGCATCTTTCTGAAAAGATTTTGGTGAGCCTTTCTTCCCCACGCAGACTCTCCTCAAAGCAAGCTGCAGATAATATGACCCCTGTATTAATGAACCTGGTGAGTTTTGGGGTGTAAACTTCCTTATTGGAGGATGCTGTCACTCGAAAGAGGGAGAACAGATAGGGATCAGTTGGGAAACGTCCACTTCCTTGTTTCCCTCATTAAGGCAGTCCTTGATGATGGTGCACTTGACTTTGGAGTGGAGGGGAGGAAACACTTTCTTACACTCAGAGGTTCAGTTAAGGTGCTCTTGATGTTTGAATGGACAGGAATTTTTGAATTGTTTGAACAAACCTGCCAATGGATGCTAGCGGTGGTCCAGTAAAATCTGTGGCCATGTGTGAATAGAAGTGTGGGTTCCTCCCTGCCTTGCCACTGCAGTTTAAAAGAGTAAGAAATACATCATGGTTACTACCCTAAGTAGCTCCTGTTGCTCTCTTTGTACAAACCTTGCTCTTTGATTAGTGGTGGTGGAATGAAAAGTGTGATTGAAACGAGAGCATTCACAACCGATGTTTAGGGGAACCAAAATCCAGGCATTCTCTCAAAGATGTGAAATGTTTCTATCATCACAGAATATGAGTAATTGTTTAATTACTTAAAAAGGAAACTTTGCCATGTCCTTTGCTATATGCATGACACTCATTTGGGTGAAAAATTGGGTATAATGTGTGACTGAAGTACTTCACATTGCATAAACTGTGAAATTTTTGTAACTAGCAGCCAATTTATTGAATGTATCACAGCTAACATGATTTGAGAGGTATTGGTGAAAACCTGAAAAGAAAATGTACTGTAGTTGCAGCTGGGTAAATTGTTGAAAACTGTATGTTTGCTTAAGTGGGTCTTTGACAGTAAATGTTATAAAGTATGGATTCCATCTTATTACTATTGGTTTTATAGCCTGAAAATAATTTTATTTTACACAAGCCATGAACACATTTCAGCAGTCTCCAGCCAGATTTTGGAAACCAGTTTTCAGCTCCCTGCTTCTATAATACAATTCAGTTCTTACACTTCATATAAAAAGCTAGTGAATGGGACACTTGTCAGTGTGAGATTTTAATTTATATCTGCAAGATGGGTTATTTGATTAGATTTTTTTTTTCTTTTATTGGCACAATGTCTAAACAGCTTCATCAGTTAAGGAAATTTCAGTGAATCCTTGTAGAAAACCAAGGGCTGACAGTGGATAGTCAGAAGTTGAAATAATGCCACTGAGGATTAGGGAAGAATTGTCTTATGGACAGAATGATCATGACTGTTGCTTGGCCAAGGTGAGGTGCGTTGGATTTTATTTTTTTTTAATTGTCATTGATGAAAACTTGGTCAACTTGGAGGATAGCAGTTACAAGAATATCTACAGAAATGTCACAGAAATTTGATCCAAACGTTTCTTAGTGGGTGCAATATGACAGGACTCAGCCACTGGATCTTTGATGTCCTGCGACGAGGTAAACATTTTCTTGCTCTCTGTATCTGAGTGTACCCCATTGTCCTGGTTTCAGCTGGGATGGAGTTAATTTTCTTCTCAGTAGTTAGTACAGTGCTGTGCTTTGGCTCTGATGTGAGAACAGCGTTGACAGGGCACTGATGGTTTTAGTTGTTGCTGGGTGATGTTTCTACTAAATCAAGGACTTCTCGGTTCCTTGGGCCCTGCCAGCCAGAGGGCTGGGGGGGCACGGGACATGGGGAGGGGACACAGCCAGGACAGGTGACCCAAGCCAGCCAGAGAGGGATTCCATACCGTGGGACGTCATGCTGAGTATATACCCTGGGGGAAGGAGGAGGAAGGGGGGACATTTGGCATTATGGCGTTTGTCTTCCCGAGTACCCGTTACGTGGTGGAGCCCGGCTGCCCTGGGATGGCTGAGCCTGCCTGCCCGTGGGGAGTGGGGAAGGAGTTCCCTGCTTGGCTTGGCTTGCGTGGCTTTTGCTTTACCTGTGAAATTGTTCTTACCTCAACCCTGGAGTTTTACATTCCTTTCTGATCCTCCTCCCCATCCCTCTGGGTGAGGGGGAGTGGGCAAGCGGCTGCGTGGTGCTGGGTTGCTGGCCGGGGTTAGACCACGACGCCCGTACATTCAGGTGATTTTGAGACAGAGCAGTTCAGACCCTTGCCTGGTGGTTTTGGATGTCCAGGTGTGCTAATAAGTTTTGTTCCCTCCAAACGGATACTTTCTTTCTACTTACAGTCTTTAGGGACAAGGTTGGGAAATGTAAATTTAATACAGAAATGTTTCTGTGTGAGTTGTGGTGGAATCCATGGATTTCTTGAATGCCGTTCCTTGGCCTCCTGAGTTTGGTCCATGTGGGTAGACCAGCCAGCACTTCTTTTGGTGGAGTATGGTGGAATATGAGTAAGCAGAACGTGGAGGTCTAGGTAGGAGAACACGCCTCTGGTGTTGGAATGATGTCCTGTTGATTAAAACTATATTATGTCACTTTCCTTCCCAAGTTTTTTATTAGGTTATATCCAGGCTCCAACCCCTAAGGCTAGCTAACCACAGGGTAGGGCTGTCAGTGAGCGTAGTGGCACCAAAAAGACATTTCTCCATGTCATAAAATCATTTGGGTTTGATAGGGAGTTTTGAAAACGTTGTATGTGGCTCTTTTCAGTGGTTTTTCATTTTCCAGCAGAGCCTTGGCAGACTTTGGTGCTGGTGTGTGACTGTACCAGTCTTGTCCCTCATCTCACAAAATACTGCAGTTGCTTGAAATTTTGAATGTTTGGTTTTTTTCTGAAACTGTTTATAGATAGAAATGATTATATATAACAGAGATATAACAAGGTCTGGAATGTGCTGACTTCTTATTCTTGCTTCCTTATCGTATGTTGGCTCACTTCAGGGAGAGAAACTCTGTTTATAGCAATCTTGAGTTGAACTCATTTACAGCAGATCTATATTTGGGCATCTTTGCACATATCCTTGTGTCTAAAATGGGCACCATAATTCTTACCTGGTAGAGGAGTTAGAAGATTAGTTGCTGTCTGTAAAGAGCTTTAAAAATGACAAATCCTGTGTTTGCATGTATTCAGAATATATTAGGAAGCCAGCCAATTAATCTGCTTCCTAGAAATTAATACTTGCTCTGTAAAAATTGTTTATGCGCATATGTACGTGATATGGGGTGGGTATACCTTTTTTCTGGGTTTTATTTTTGCATATATTAACTGAGAAAGCCAGGCTCCATTCTTGAATTACATGCTGTATGGATGCAATCTCCAAAACTGAGGACTGTTATATAATTTCATTGTTTACCTGTTTACTCATTATTTAAAATGAAGCTGCATGTTTTTGCAGTGAAGGTAATTTAAAACCTAGAAGAACTGAATGGAGTCAGGTGGATTTTTCATGACATTTTATGTTAGGATTGATTAAGGAAGGTCTGTGTCTCACCTTGATCCTGTATGCTTGATGCAGGAGCTATCTAGTGAGCTTTTTCTGGCCTATATCACATAAGTCATCAGACTGGAAGGTTATAAATGTCCCTTCTGGCCTTTAAAGTCTGATCTGTTAATTAAAATACAGGGATGTCTTTTGCAGGGCAAGATAAATACTAAGATAGTTTATAGCTGAATTCATGTGGAGGAGCTGTGCATCATTGGATTTCAGACAAGAAAGTTGGGTAGCAGGTGCTTTGTCTGGTGTTTGGACAAGGAGGGAAAGGCTTTCAGAACATGGAGAAAGGTTAGGGTTGCTAGGAATGGTGAAGGAATGAGACGGGGTAAAAAAAGTACAAACACAAAAAGGCTAATTCCTTGTTGTAGTTTAGCCTCAACCAGCAACCAAGTACCATGCAGCCACTTGCTCACTCCCCCTGCCCTTCCCCCCTGCTCTGCCTGGAGGGGGAGGAGAATCTGGTAAAAAGTTAAAACCCGTGGGTTGCAGTGAGAGCAGTTAAGTAATTGAAATAAGGTTAAAAGAGTAATAACAGCAACAACAGCAGCAATTGTAATGAACAGGAGAAGGAGAGGGAGGAATAAAATCCAAGGGGAAGAAAAAGACCGGAGCGATGCACAGTACCATTGCTCACCACCCACTGACCGATGCCCGGCCAGTCCCACAGAGATCAGCAGCTCCCGGCCAGCCGCTCCCAGTTTATATACTGGGCGTGACATCCTATGGTAAGGAATAATGTCCCTTTGGCTAGTTTGGGACACCTGTCCTGGCTGTGTTCCCTCCCAACCTCTTGTACCTCCTCAATGGCAGAGCATGGGAAACTTGGAAGGTCCTTGATTCAGAGTGAGCATCACTTCACAGCAACTAAAACATCAGTGTATTATCAACATTATTCTCATACTAAATCCAATACACAGACTGTGCCAACCTATTAAGAAAATTAACTCTGTCCCAGCTGAAACCAGGACATTCCGCAAACATACATAAAACTGCCACCGATTACAGTATTCCCTGTTGTCTCTTTCTCTCCATTTCCCTCATCTGTCCTTTCTTTGTCACTGTAAACAGCACAGTTTTCTACTAATACAGCTGTATTGTGCTTAGTTATGTGGTAGGGCTGTAATCTCAATGCCCTTTGGCTGTGCCATGGCTGAGGAGGGAGCAGAACTTGGATTAACTTGAATGTTCATTCCCTCCCCCTTGGCCCCAGTGGAAAGGCAGCTAATGACACGCAGGAGAAATGGAGGTAGCAAGTGAGGAGCTGTGTCCCCAGCCTCTATGCTGGAAAGGGTATCAGGCAACAAGTGGTAGCTAAAATTTAGAGGTTTGATAAACAAGTGGGATCTGCAGACCTGAGTGCTGTGTCCTTTTCCAGTGCTTGGGAAGGTGAGAATCCTAGGAATGGGATTGAGGGCATACAGTGGTAAGCAGGATGCCTCCACTGTTAAGGTCTTGGGAGAAATTTCTTCTGTCCCTTGGTTTAGGCAGGTTTGATTTGGCTGTGGTTTATAGAGAATACTTTTCGCTTTATAGAAATTCAGTCTACAGAAAGTATCTTCAGGGCACAGCTACTGCATCAGTCACCTAAGGAAGTCTGATGTAGAGATGTATCGGTGTCAGTCCCAGAAGACCTTACACATAGGAGAAGGGTCTAAGGATATGCAGGAAAGCAGCAGTTCTGGGAAGGCTGTGAATGTTTACTAGTGAATATACTGCTGTTGGGATGCAGCTTTTTAGGTCCCCAAAAAGTTAAATGAGGGGCTTTGTGGGTTGCTCTGCCAGATGCGAGAATGGTGATACAGCGCAAGTCCCAGGGTGGCTGCTGAAAACCTTTTAGGAGACCTGTCTCCTATAGACTTCCCAGCAAAATGAGGTGCACTTAACCCGACTGACCCGACTGTCCTCAGTTCCAGTCCCGTACCTTCATTACGTACCTTCTTTCTGTTCAGTGCAAGGCACTGGAGACAGCAGCAGTCATGACTGTTGCAAGAAGACGGAAAATGTCCTGCAGCTAGGTGATGCACGAACTTCTAGGCAGGCAGCTTGTTGTTTCTGGCAGGAAATTCTGACTGGACAGTGTCAAATGCATTTTGAGACAACAGTACCCATATTCAGTTTATTATTAGCAAATAGTTTAGCTGTGCTTACTGTGTTTTGTCAGTTCTTGTAGGCTTTACTTTGTGAAATTTCCTTTTGTGTGTCAGAGTTTTTCCCTGTTGATAAACTGTTGCTGAAGTACAAATGGTGTGATTGCAAATAGAGCAGATGGGGCCATATTAGCTTGATTCTTTCATCCATGAAAACAAATGCTATAACTGTTGTAATTTGGCATGATTTGGTCAACAGAGTTGCAGGCGAATTAAGGTCTGCAGTGACCTTTCTGTATTCCTTGATTTCTGTTTTACACGTGCGTTGGGTATGGTATTTTTTTATTGATATTGTAAGAGTTTATAAAACGGTACATTCGTGTATAATGTCCCTAATCCCTAAACTACTGATTGCATGTTTAAATATAATGACCTCAGAATGTTGTTGCTTTTGGCCCAGACAGCATTTGCAGAATGGCTCAGGAAAGTGATTCACTGTCAGATGGCAGAATAGATTTTATGGAGCAGGTTGTGACTTGATTAATCCAATATTGGTTAAAGAGAGAAGACATCAAGCCATCTCATCTACCATGCAATATAGGGCTTGTATACATATATCTATATACACACAGTATATATTTGGTCAGCATTAAACCAAACCCAGAACAGATACCTCAGCCCATCTCTAAATCTCCTCAGTGTGGGAAATGGAGTTCCAAAACAATGCCTTCTAATGTATACTTGAGCCTTGGCAGATAAAAGCCCTGTTGTCATTTACCCCTAGAATTTTTTTCCTGTAGTCCTGTTCAAGACCAGATTTCTATCTGTCAGGGGTAATGGAGTAATATTAAGATGATAAAAAACCCTCAGTCCCTGGGTGCCACCACAAGGGAACACAGAAGCTGAAATACTGCAATGGCTCTCTACCAGTTTTGCAGATTACCTCTTTTTGTTTTTTTAAAGATACGCAAGAAAAAACCAGACAATTAGTAGTAGCCAGCACTTCATGAAAATGCCAATGTATACTGTTTATAAAAGTGTGAAGCAATTTGAAGAATTTAAAAGACTCACAAAATATCAAGTGGAGTTTTAATTAGCTCCCATAAGACTTAGAAAGACTCTGAGTGGACCAAAGGTCCACCTAGTCTAATATCCTATCTCATATTGTGACCATGAGGACATGCCGAAGAAGGCATCAACTTAGGTTCGTATTTTACTTTTCCTTTCCCTCTCCTCTGATACGACTTTAATGTTCCAGGTATTTTCAGCATCCAGACTGCTTGAATTCTGAATCTGTGAAGTCTGAGTGTTCACTAGCCCACAATGTCTGTACAGTGAACTCTTTTAAGGCTCCCTGCATGCCATTGACACTTTCTGCATTTACCACTTTCTTTGTCAAGGAGCAACACTAGTTTACTACCAGTTGCATGAAGAACCACTTTCTCCTGTTTATTTTGAAGCTGGTTTCTATGAAGTTCATTTAATAGATTATTTATTATTATTATTGGAAGAGAAATAGAGCAGTGGATCCCTGTCCATCCATTCCATATCTCGTGTGATTTTGTAGACCCATGTTGTATCCCCAGAGTTGTTCCTTCCATTGTACTGAAGAGTCTCAGCTTTAATTTTCATTTGTACGGCTGATTTGGACAGATGCAAGCCTTTCCATACCGCTTTAATCTTTCCCTGAACCTTTCCTATTTTATGGTGCCCTTTCTGAGATGGGAGGTCCAAAGCTACTCACAGTATTCAAGATGTTTTGTAGCATAACAGCCTTGTCTACTTTGTTCTATTTCTTTCCCATTTGTCTCTAGCTCTCTGGTTTGTTTTTTTTGGCAGCTGCTGGCATTGGGCTGGTGTTGTCATGGAACTTACTCCAGGATCTTATTCCTGAGTGGTAGTACCAAGCACAGAGTCCGTCTTTTTCACATGCAAGGCTTGAAAAGTTTTTCCTCATGTATGTCACTTTACATTTGCATACAGTGAATTTCATCTGCCATTTTACTGTCCAGTATCTCAGGCATGTTGCAGTTCTTCATAATAGGTTCTCATCGTTACTATCTCGAACAGTTAACAAACTTTGTCATTCTTTGTAATGCCTGTTCCAGTCCTCAACATAATTCGCTGAGGAAGTCCTTTGGTGACCTTGCTCCATTGTAAGAACTGACAGGTGATCCAGTATTCCAGCTGTTGTTTCCTAGTTTTTTATCAATTTTTCGGCCCCCCCCCCCCCCATTTATCCATGGGGGGACATTTTCCTTCTAAGTCCTAGGTGCTTAAGAGTTTCCCCGAAAATCTGTCAGAAGCATTTTCAAAACCACATCATTGTAATCCAAATGCTTGGTGACCCCTTCAGAGAACTTCACTTGGTTTAGAGGGGTTGACATCCTTTTACAAAAGCCATATGGACTCTTCCCAAGTACATCGTATTAATTCTGATGTCCGCTAATCCTGTTCTCATTATAGCTTCTCTAATTGGTGTGATGCAAACATGAAGTGTATTGGCATTCACCCTCCTGTCATTATTCCATTCTCATGCTAATTTAACAGCAATGGGCTAGGGATTTCCTGCCAGTGCTAATGGTACAACAAGTCTCTCATCAATATTGATGGCTGGAATTTTCTTTTGAAATTACTCTTAAAGTCCTGACTTGGATGATTAAACCAAGACTGTGCAGTAAGTCACTGAAAGATCAGGAATCTTTCAGTGATCTAGCGAGGTCATGCCACATTTAAACTTTAAAAATAGTATTTTTATAGTATATTATGAAGAAAATTAAATTTGTTTTATGCTTAGTAAAAAAAGTTTAGGGAGAAGTAGTTCATTGGCAAGTAGCTATTACCACACTATAATTAACTTACAACCCACACTACAACAAAATTTGGTAGTAACCTTGGAGTGCTTTGAAGCGTAATTTAAATGTTAATATACAGTGCTGATGGAAGGATAAGGTAACAAACCCACTGTTGACACATGCATAATGTCTCCAGTGACATGCATAATATCTCCAGTGTGAGTTTTTCCATCCGGACATTCAAAGCTCACCAAATTTACAAGGAGCTGAACGCAGGAGCTTGCAGTAGGAATTGTCAAGCAGCGTTGTTATCTAGGGTGGCAGCTTTTCTGCCGGTGACGGGTAGCACCACCACCATGGGAAGATGAGCACTTACTCCTCTTGGCCCTTCAGTGTTTCAGTAACTGAACTGTTGCAAGCAACACCACTAATTCAGAAATGGAAGACACGTCAAGTTACTACAACTGCTGGGAGGTGAAAAGGAGTAACTAAAGAAACAGATGCAGTGATAAAAGTTATCAAGGAGCAGGAGTTAGGAGACAGGATAGGAGATTTCCTTTGCAGTTTCGATGTGAGGTGAAGAGAACGAGCTGTGGGACCGCCGCCGTGCGTTGGAGAGTGCAGTGCCTCTGTCAGTGTGACTCTGACTTCATAAACAGCAAATGCTCATCAGTCGCAAAGTCAAAAGGACAACGACATTCTGCTGTCGGGAGATTTAGTCTTGGGGTTTCTGTGTTGGTGGAAGCTTTACCTCAATATGCCCTAAAATCACTGTTTCTGTTATGATTGGCATCGCTTTTTGTATTTGGGGGGGCTTGGTTTTTTGTTTGTTGTTGTCTGGTTGGGTTAGTTTTGTTTTGTTCTGGTTTTTTTTTTTTGTTTTTTTTTTGTTTTTTTTTTTTAACCAGAACAATGCTTGTTTTTCCCCTTGGAAAGTGTGACAACTTCAGAGCTTTTCCTGTCTTATTTTGAAGACAGCCATTATTTGGGCAGTTTTATAAGGACAGAGTTATGGTGTGAACTGCTGTCAGTGGGGAGCTCAGATAATAATCAGTGTACTCTGATATAGGACTTCTGTCACCCAGGGTCTTAATCTTCTTCCAGTCTTGTCTCTGAAGTGGAGGTGACCATCAGCCCATTCCTTAGTCTTTTCCTTTTCACTGTAGGAAGAAACTCTGATTAGCATTAGATAATGTCAGAGAACTGATACACAACAATAGTTTTGATGCATCTTGATCCTGTTGTTCTTTCCTTGACTGTCAGTCAAGACAGTGCCTTCCTACCCGTGCAAGGTATATGAAACTTTCCCGCCTTTTTCCAAGCTTTACTTTGGAGAAATCTGCCAAAGACATTGTTATTAAAATGAAGTCTTACCATTTTGCTTGTGCATGCCCGGTTACTGAAAAGACACCTTAAAATGAAATGACTGAATTTGTTTTATGTCAAAATAGAGAATGTTCATTTATCTTCTATGAGTTGTTGTGGTTTAAGCCTGGCTGGTGATTCAGTGCCACGCAGCCGCTCGGTCACTCCTCCCTCACCCAGAGGGATGGGGGGGAGAGATGGAAAGGAACGTAAAACTTGAGGGCTGACACAGGAACAGTTTAATAGTTGAAACAGAATAAAAACGAAAGAACAGTAGTAACAATGATGACAATAACAGTTATAATGGAAAGGGGAAGGGAAAGAATAAGACCCAGAGGGGAAGGAGGAAAGGAACACGCGGTGCACAGCTCAGCGGCTCACCGCCCGCTGACCGATGCCCAGCCAGTCCCCGCGCAATGGTGCACCTCCCTGGCCAGCCCCCCAGGTGCATATACCAGGCGTGACGTCCCATGGTAGGGAATACCTCTCTGGCCAGTTGGGGTCAGCTGGCCTGGCTGTGTCCCCTCCCAGCTCCCTGTGCCCCTCCGGCCTTCTTGCTAGCCAGGCCTGAGGAACTGGAAAGTCTGACACCAAAGCCAAAACACAGCACTGTGCTAGCTCCTAGGAAGATAATTAACTGCATCCCAGCTGAAACCAGGACAATGCATCTGATGATTTTCAGAATAAACAATAATAAAAAAATTGTCCAGCTGAACCACGGGCTTAACTTGAAACGTGAGTGCCTGCCTGCTAGTCCAACAGACATGATGAGTGATAGTGAAGGTAATTGGTGTGAATGTATCCTATAGTTCTTAAATACTTATTGTCATCACTTCAAGAAACTAATAGTGCATATGCAGAAAGGTGGGGTTTACCTGTTACTGTGCTGTGGGGATATGGAAACCGATCTGTTTAGCAAATTGAATGACAGTGCTAAAATTATATAGGTCTATAAATATATATACGTGTGTGTATAGGCCCACTTACATACAACATCAACTTGAAAATCTAATAATGCTTCACAGGTGTCATCTTATTTTCTTGTAGTAAATTAGTTTTTTAAATGAGTAACATTTACTTTAAAAAGAGAATTCAAGGATGACTTAGAGATGAGATTCTTTTTAGAGACATGATTTTTTGCTTACTCCAGAGTTTACTTCTGGCTAAATGATGCAATAGTTGATACTGATGCTTGAGTGCAATAGGCATGTTTGAAGGGGGTGGAGGGTTTAGGTTATTTTTAAGTTAGCATCTGAAAACAAATGCCTTTTATGATTTAGCTTTGGGTCCAGTCCTACTGTAGTAGCCCTCTAAGTATTATTTGAAATTGTGCATTTTCTAACTAAGCGTTTAGATCACACCTATCACCATAGTAAGTGCACACCTCTAGGTCTAAACTCTGTGATATGGGATCACTGCAAGTCTTGCTCAAAAGATGTCTGAGTTATCTCACTTTAAAAGTAGGGAGGATTGTGATATTGTCTCTCCCTTCAACTTTAATCCCTACACAATGGGATTAAATGTACTGCTTGCCTACACTTCTGTCTTCTAATTTTGTATGTAGCAACTTTCTGAAACGCAAATAACTTGTTACATAAAATGTGGCTCTGAACAGTGTGATTTATCTTTAAATATGCTTTTAAAAATAGGATATTCCAGACTATAAACAGAACACATTTGTGTGTAATTTTGCTGCACTTTTTACTGTCCTGTAGGTTGTTTTCAGCTGCAATGTATTCTAAAATTTTTTATCTGTCACTGCTGTAGAGCAACCTGTGGACCTGATTAAATGTTTCTTTCTATTTGTGGCATTCAGGTTTAAGTGATATGTGCTGTCAAAACCCCACAGTTTTATAGGATTGTCTTTTAAATGATTTATTGATCTTTGTCTGTGCTTTGGAGTTGCTTCATTTCTGAAACTTGACAGATCTGAGCCTGAACTTTCCTTGTGTAGCCTGTTAAATGTGAATGCTGCTTCTTATTTTGCCTTGTTTGAGTTTTGTTGGTCTGTTGCTAATCCTGCAGTGCTTGTGGTCTTCTGTATTAAAAGTGTTTTGTATATACATAACGATGCTTAGTAAATCAATATAATGCACAAATGAATAGTTTTCCTCTTTATGGAATGCCATCATACATACTCATGTTACCTGAAAAGAAACCAAACATATGAATGTACTCCAGACACACAGAGGCAGCTGGGTTTGGTAAATGTGAGGTCCCTAGGCACAAACCTTGATGCAAATGCAGGTGCGCAGACAGTGCTAGAGCCATTGCAGTGAATCCAGTGCACCCGGGGTGTATTGAACCTGCTCTGTGCACACTGCGCAGGTTGTGTGTGTGCAGCAGGCTGCCACGTGTTTCAGAAGGGGCTAATAAATGGCTGAAATAATCTCTTTTTATATGGACAAAATTAATTATTGGCGTTGGCAATATCTGCAGCCAGTTCTCTGTAGGTAAAATTTCATGCCTTCTGTTTCTGTTTATGCTTGTGTTCCTCCTGCCTTGGAAATGGCTTTTAATTCTGAGGTGGTTTATATTTGCTTTGTCTCCAGCATGGTGTTTGGCTCAGAGAGGCTTTTTCAGCCGAGCTGTAGGTTTGATGAGGAAGGCAGAATGTTTGTTGAAATCACTTCAGGTTTCTTACTGCTGTAAACAATGGCTAACGGTGTGGGGGAATTCAAATTACATGCTTTGCTTGCTGACTGGAGCGAGTTCGAAATTTGCTCTTAGACCCCAGGAAGTATATACCCAGTTATACTCGATTCCCTGTTAACTGGGATGAGGGTGGAAGAGGAGTTGAGAAGTTCTGGGTAGTGAAGAGAACTGAGTGAGCTGGTGCAGAGATGTTTAGCTGTAAGAGCTCCCGAATCACATCGTAACCAATAACCAGCTGGTTTTGTGTGTGGGCAGGTCCTTCACTGGTCCCTCTACCTGTGAAACAGCTGGCTTACTGGTTAGTGCTATTTAAGGTGCCTATGGAAATTACAGGTGTGCATTCAGGTAGAACATTTTCTCACCTATTTTCTCCTGAGTTGGAAGAGTTTCATTTTCTGCCTGGCTGTAAATTAGTACGCAAGCTATGCGACATAAGGTTGTAAATGACCAACCTTGTGAAATGGGTTTTAAGATAGATGAATGGGGGTTCCCCTCTCACCACTAGGTATTACTATTTTTACTGCATTCTGAAAGTAGCGAAACTTTCCTGAAATTCTGTGTTCTGTGGAACACACCATGGGCAACATCCTGCATGTGAGAAATGACATCAAGAAATCCGACACTTCTTGTGTGAATCACATTTTCTTGGGAAAACAAAAAGTTGTTGCAATGACAATTATGGGTGAAGCTTCTTGAAAGAAGGGCAGAAACTGTTTGGGGAGTGTGGTGAATGAGAAGGCACACTTCCTTTGTTCTTTTGGAAAGGTGAGGAGATAAGCTAGAGCCAGTGCACAGCCTGCATTCTTGTGAGGAAGCGGTGGCAGTTCCAGACTTGGTATCCCATGCTGGGCATCTAAGAAAAAAATTAGGTGAAAAAATGCAAGGCAAAAAGAACTAGAGACACCCCACTACAGTCACACTGTTCTATTTGACTGTGGAAGCTGCCTAGGGAATTACATACCGTTGTCTTGTATGTGGGAGCTTAAGAACAATAATGGTAACTATCATGAAAGCTATTACCTTGATACACAGGGGAATATGTTAAAGATACAGTTTCAACTTCAATCCGTGTTTCATGACTAACAGCCTAAAACACATCTTCATAGGCTGGCAATGCTTTGGGCTGTGTTTAAAAAGTCACACACACACACATATATATATATATATATATATTCTTAATTTTATGTGTCTACTCTCTTTAAAGGAGTTTCTGAACATTTTTTCCCTTATTCTAATTTGCAGCATTACTTTACTGTTCTTTTTGGCCATGAAGGGCAGAAGCCGCTGGAGCTCCGTTGCGAGGATGAAGTTGATGGGGATGAATGGGTAGAAGCTATTCACCAAGCTAGGTATGAAACCTGATTTTTAATCCTTAGCTCCATTTTATTGTAAATAAATTGATAACAATTTGAAAATCTAAGTTCACTCTCTAAACAGAAATGAATGTTACAGTAATTAGATGTGTATAGCTTCAGATCATTGGTGTGTTATAGGAAAAAATGCCTTTATCATTCATGCTCTTATATCAGTGTATTTTATTACTCATGAGTGATTGTGTTCCAGTTGAAATTAGCTCAAGAAGAATTAGTCCTGTGTTAGAGGAATGAAGAAGTAAGTGATATGCCAAATGAATAAAGGAGTGTTTCTTAAAAAGCTCTTATACAGAAATAAACGTAGGAAAGAGGAGGTCAAACCATTACAGTGCTAAAGTGCAACAAATAACATTTCAGCTTCAAAACTGAAGTCCTGAACAGCAATCAGTCTTGTGAAAAGGGACGTGTTTATGACTTCCAGCCATGCAGTAATCTTTCCCTGAGAAAAGGTCTGTGTGGCAAATGGGCAAGGTTTACCATATAATCTAAATGAAAATCTTATAACTGAAGGTTTGTGAGGTGGTTTGTGAAGAAAAATTTCTTTGCTGAAATGCACTTTCTCCAGCCTCCTCTCATAGACGCTCACCTCAGCTCATCTGCAGTGCCATGGTAACGCGTAAGGAGCCAGGCAGTTTCTGAGTTGCTTAGGACATGAGCCATGTAAACAGAAGTGATTTTGCGTTATAACTAAAAATGAACACCACCAGCTAGTAGCTTTTAATTTAGAACACATGAATTTTCAAGGCAGAACTTAACAGAAAAGTAAGCCAATGCTAAACAAGACACAGCTGAAAATATTAAGGACTTAAACTTGCTTAGAAGGAGCTAGTTGTGAGGTCCCAGGCAGGGGTGATTGAATTTTGACTCCACCAGAAAGATCATTGCAGCCTTCAGAAGGCAACTGGGTCTCTGTTGTAAGGAACATCAGTATTTTTATCTCCATCCCTTC
This sequence comes from Falco rusticolus, assembly GCF_015220075.1. Lineage (NCBI taxonomy): Eukaryota > Metazoa > Chordata > Aves > Falconiformes > Falconidae > Falco > Falco rusticolus. Next base: position 1,105,511 of record NC_051210.1, read on the forward strand.
TGCTATTGGACTTTTTCCTCATTAATTGTGTCTATCTGAAATGACACTACTAATAATATCAAACTGTGGACATGACTGTGAGAGATGTTCTCAGGGCCCTATGTTATTTTTTGAGATTTTCTTAATCTGCTTTTCTGTATAGGTCTCTAAATTTCTTGGGGAAATTTTCCAGGGATTTGGACATGCCTTTTCTTGTTCTAGTATTCTTTTCAAATATCAACAAGTGACAAAAAGATTTTTGAAATGTAGTTGCTAAACATAGAATGTTAGTACACTACTGGTGGTTACCCCATTGTTCTGATGCTTTTCTACTTGACTGAAAGCTGCTTTTGTTTGTTTACATGGTGTTTAGCAAAACAACTTGGAGTTGCATAATTAGTTATTTAACTATTGGGTCTTTTACCAAAAATACATAACAAAGAAGTGAAAACAGTTTTAGACTATTGCAAAAGATTTTTCTTCCTAACTTAATGAAAATAAAACAGATTTGCTTCAGGGATCAGATTTCGCTTGCATCATAATTCAGACTTTTCCTGAAGTTCATCTGCATTTTTGACAAATGGGACAAGCTTTGGCAACTTCTTCAGTGTCACTGTTCATTTGAGGCTAGCCTAAGACATTTCTGACCCTTCTCTCGGGTTTCTGTTTTGGATTGCTAAATGATATTTTGTGTAGCCGTTTGAATATATACTTTTTTGTAGTATCTCAGGTGTCTTATGTAAAAGTTCTAGAAGTTATCGAAAACATCCCCTCTACCCTTAAATTAAAAACAGGCCTGGGAACATCCTGTTGTGTGTTGAGTATGATAACATTTGCAAAATGGAGGTATTTAATTGCTTTCTGGTGGGTCTCATCTTCATTAGTAGCTGAGACAAAGTAGTTGGGTTTGGGTTTTGTTGTATTTTTTTTCTCTCTCTTTTTTTTTTTCTCCTTAGATTGACATATACAAAATCTACTTTTGGATTGCTTTTCATGACTTTTTGCCAAATACATTTTTGCAGCCATCAAAATACCTTCCTTTTTTTTTTTTTTTTTTTAATTTTGCAAGTTATAAACTGTTGGAAAAATAACATGATCTCACTGTGCCCCATGTCCCACTCTGGATAAAAAAGGTATTTTATTTGGATGCAGATGCGTAATTTCTTACTTCTGCTGTGGCATTGTCCATCGTTTCTTGGAAGATTTCACTGTGGGTGGGATGCTACTGCTTACCATTTGGGGGGTGTTGTGCACACTCTTTGAGAGCTTGACAGGCTTTTGTGTGCTGCAGGTAGATGCTGGCATTGCTTACGTTCCTGCCCATAGTGTCCTCTCCTCCTTTAGGAGAGATTGTTTGGCTTGTGAGCTTTCAATGGGAGGTGCAATTCAGGATATTTTAATGGGACTCCATTGTGAGCTTTATGTGCATACCTGCTTTTCATCTCTTTCCATTTTATTTGAATTCTCAGTGCTTTGAGTTCTCAGTAATATCCAGGGTGGCAGAGCAAGTTTTGCTTTTTCTGAGTTACATTTCTGGGCTGGAGGATTTATTCCTGGCAAATCCTAATTCTTCCATCAGTGACTGCATTTGGAAGTCCTGTTTTGGGCTTTGTTCCAGAACTTGTTCTCTTATGAAAAAATCTGTTTCACCCTTGATACATGGAGGTGGACTTTTCACCTTTTACAAATTCTATGTTTTTAATGGGGTTTTTTGCTTTTAACTCAGAAACTTTTTTGCTTTTTTTTTTTTTTTTTTTTTATATGGATGCAGTACTCATCAAATTTCTCAGCCTTTTCTACTGTAGCTTATTGGAAAGTCTTAAATTAAGTGCTTCGGGCTGTGGTTTCATGTATGCTTCAGTCCTGCATAAGCCCACATTGCTGCTGAAGGAAGCAGCTGTCATTCTCGTAAGTCAGCCATTCATTCCCACACCTTTACCAGCCCTTCTGTCATGCAGGCACAAGTGTGAACTTAATTGGGAAACTAATTTGCACTAAAAGGAATTTAGTTTTGTTTATTTTTTGCCAGCTTACTTTTAATCTGTCTCATTCCTCCAGGTCTGTTCGCTGCACATCCACGCAATACACCTGTGTTCGCTGCACAAGGGAGAGGGAAGCGCATGGGTGGGATGCGGGAAAGCACAAGTGCTGAGCAGAGGGAAAGGTGGGAGTGCTGCTTTCAGCTAGGTCTCTGTTTAAGGCATATGAAGAACTACTGCCCTCCAACCAGTCATTTAAAAGAAAAGGAAAAAAAAAAAAAAAAAAAAGGCTTGCTCTGAGGTTTGTTGGCACACTTCACTTGCTAATGCAGGGTGTATTTCACATAGTATTTTGCAGGCACTTGTAAGCTCAGTATGGTAGCTCAGAGCTGCCTGGAAGCTCAGAGCAAATGCCTTGCTGCTAATGCCTCACTGTTGGAGAAGCTCCATTAGCTGAGGCTTGGTGCTATAATAACCAAAATTTTATAGTTTCTAGTTTGCTGGGAATGAGGCAGAGAGAATTTGAGTAATGCTCAAAACATGGGAATGCAGTCTTGTATCTGCCTTCCGAATGCTATCTAGCTAGATGCACAGAACAAAGTGATTGGGGTTGCCAGAGCTGGCAGCTTTGTAGAGGTGAAGCTGTCACTGCTCGCTATACATACCCGGGTTGAACCAGAAGTGAGCCTGGGCATGTAATTCCAATGCAAACAAACACACAAATGTACACACAAAAACAGCTGGCCACATGGGTTCGCACAGGCAGAAACATTCAGCACTCATGCAGGCACAGACAACACCAACAGCCTCATCCTGTTACCCTCTCTGACTGATCAGGAGGAAAGTATGTTAGTGGAAAAAGAAGACAGCATTCCCCTCCACACCCACGTGCTCCTGGAGTAAGCCATTCCCCGGCTGACAATGGTTTGGGTGCACAAAACCTCCCGTGCTTGTTGGGGCCACGCCTCCAAAAGACCCTTTATTCCAGTTTGTATTTCCCTGTGTCAATTAAAAGAATCTTGTAGTAGAAATCGTTTGGGGTGTGGACTTCTCATGCTTCTTCATGTATCACGCAGTCCTACACCCACCTACCCACCCTCCAGTCCCTGTTGCTGTAGTTGTTCACCAGTCCAAGTGCCATTTCCCACCTGATTGACTGGAAATCAGCAGACACCTCTTTTACACCCTTTCTAAACAGTTGCCCATGCGTATCTGAAAGCCCATATAAATTCTGTATCTTGTCATAAGCCCCAGCCCTGCAACCCTCACCATAGCTATCCTTTGATATCCTTTATCATGTCGGAGTTCATTAAAAGTTAATGGTACTTGTGTACAGATGGTCTCCAAAGTCACCTTGGTTAGAGTCTTATGGATGGATTGCATAAGTTCTATTGCAACTTTTACTGCTTCCATCCCTACAGTGGCTGTTAATATGCCATTAGACTTCAAAACGCGTCTGGAGACTGTTTCTCCTCTGTTAAGGAGTCCTATAGCTGCTTGAAGGTGGTTAGTATGAGCAGATCTAGACAATTTCTTTTGCCTTCCAGACCCCCAGAGCCATCTTGCCTGTTTTTCATAAAGAGCTGGTTAGGTTATGCATTTTGCATTTCAAAAGGGTGATTTGATATGACATAAACAGTTCTGGCCAGGTCCACTGCCTGGTTCTTTCAGCTGCCTGAGCAAGCTTTAGTAGAATTAGCATAGCGTGATCCAGTGAACCATAATTCTGGTCTGAATTCAGTGCAAAAATGAATTACGTTTGCTGGTAGCACTACTGGAATCTTTGTCTTGGTCTGCTACCACAACAAAAAGACCCTAATAATAAGGCACTGGTTAAACTTTTTCCAGTTTTCCTACATTTTCTGGGCATGTCAGCTTTCATGGGGCCTAAACAATGCATAATTTTTCTCAGGAATTTCTTCATTTCTTCCAGTCTCTGTGTGGTAGGCAGTGGTCAATCAGAGCTCAAGGTTGTTGAAGTACCTGTTTTGGGTCCTGTCTCTACAGATGATAGTAGGAAACTGGAGCAGCCTCAGTTTTCAGAATTCTCTGTCTTTGCGTCTCACTACATATTATTACAATATTACAAACACAAATTTGTAGAATTGCTTCTCTTGATAAGATGTTAATACCGATCCATAGAAAGCTGTGATTTACAGCAGTTGCTTCTTTGTATCAAACAATATCCAAGCCACAGAACTAGATCCAGGCTGGCTGCTTACAAGTTGTTTTATGAATTTTTCATCTTCCTTTGACATCTGAACACTTTGGTACAATTTTCCCTAACAAGGGATTTGTATACATGTGCAATCGAGTCACTATTGAAACTGCCCTCTTGGAAGGCTCCTGGCATCGTGCTGGCGTACAGGTTAGCACTTCAGGCATGATGATCTTTAACTCATCCGTACAGAGAGATAGATGAAAAGGGCTGTTGGAAGTATGTGAAGCTGATTCCATAATCCTATAATTTTCCTTTCCCAGAACAAGTAGCAGTTTTGAAGGAGAAAATGGATAGCCTATTCTAAGTTAGTGTAGGTGTACACAGGCTTTTCTAATTAACTGCTCTTCATACTGCTGCTTATGGGAGTGAAGGAAATGTTTGGTTTCCAGGATAAGACTGACATTCTAGACAGCCAAAGCCACCAATTAGGCAAATTGCTCTTTAAGTACCTCTCAAAAGGACAAAAATTTTTCAATCTTCCATAGCAAAGTTCTGGTTCTGTTCCCTAGTAAAGCAAGACTGTGGAAATCTGGCTTAATGCATTTAAAGAAGCTGAAAAATCTAAATGAAGTTTCTTCCTTTAAAGGAGGAAAATAAAAATCAAAAAAGTGAAAGAAAAACATTATGTCTTCAGTCTTACGTCACCTCTCCACTGCAGCTCTGTTCACCCTTTGTGATTCTGTATCATACTATTTTCTTCAGTCTCCAATAAAAGTAAAGCCAAATCAGTCAAATTCTGTATTGGAAGCATTTAGTAGAAAAGTTTAAGAAAATTTTGGAAAGGATAAATAGGAGAAAAGGTCTTGTCACCTGTCTAGATCTGGTTTTAGGTAGAAGAAACTACTTTTTTATATTAAATGTAAATGAAGGTGGTGCTGTAGGAATACGTTTTCTTATATGTGACATGTATTTTTATCTTTGTAATATCTCTAGTCATTGTAAAACAACTAGTGCTAAATGTGTTTCTAACTCAGACACTATATATCATATGCCAATGTATTTTAGGGTGCAAAGAGATTAAATACAACATTCTTGCAAAACAAGTTCATTATTGAAATCTCATGCTTTATTACTGTTTATTGCACAGTTAAGATATATGGATTGCTTCATGACAGCTTTTTTTTGATGTATGTTGTTTTACTTGTTAGAAGAGATGCCCTGAGCTTTTTTTGCTATTTATTGTTTACTGTTGCAGTAGTCAAAATATAACAATAAATGCAATATAATTAAATTCATTTCTTATTCTTTTTATAATCTGTTCAAGGAGGATAAACTTTTGCTTTATGATAGCTGTGGGAACTAACTGTAATTATTTTAAATCTAAGCTTCCTTTCCAGGTTAAAGAGTTGAATTTAATAGCTGTTCTCAAGATTGCCCCCCTCCAGTATATAACTGCACTAATACTGATTGACCTGGAAGTAAATATGTACAAAAAAAGATCACCTGGAGAGGATACACATTATTACATTTTTAAAAGCCTCACAATATTTAATAGCAAATGTTCATTTTTTTAATGAGTGCTGTAACAAGCAGAAATTTAAAAGGAAAAGATGTGTAATTAAGAAATTCCTTCTGCCAAATCCTGTGCTAACTCGACAGTGGAAAGAGATATGATAGTCAGCGTTTTCCCTGATAAATTGTAAAATAGTAAGAGGTTCTTTCTCAAAGATTAGGGCTTCATTCTGCTATGTTTTGTTGGTCTTTATCTTGTAAAATTATTTAACTGTCAGAGGGGCAAGCTTTCTGAAACCTAGGCGAAGAGGCAGTGTGTGTGTAGATTTTGCTGAATCAAGGCCAGTAAACAAGCACGTGGCAGAACTGTCTGTCTTCTGCTTAAATTACCTATGTGAGAGAGACTGAATCGCGTGAACGAACAGTCTGATGAAGATGTTGCCTAGGAAGAAACTAATTTCTCTACCTTAAGCTGGGAACAGTATTTCTAGTGTGATCCCTGTCACTGCTCTGATTGTGACATCTAATTGCATTAGGGATACTTTCCCTTTTCAGGAAAATACAAATCAATGATGGTTTGCCACCAAAGAGCTAAAAGAAGACTGACACCACAGTTCCTGTTACTAATCAGAACAAATGCATTTATCTGAGTCATCTCAAAGTGGCCTAAACAGTAAACTCGGTGTAGCAAACTAAAACAACAGTTGTGGTGGGAATTCTCCCATAAAGAGATCTGACAGGTGGGGAAAATTATAAATAGTTCTGATGGAGGTGCCAGATGCTCCCCTCCAGTCGTCCGAAAAGAAGGGGAAAAAAGCAGCCCTTAAAATAAATAAAATAAATTGAATTAAGAGAATTCTTAGGCTTAGCCTGAGAATTAGAGGCTCATAAAAAGATCAGTGCCGTTGTCTTGTTCTTGGTAACTCGATACTGGGAAACTGGGTACCCCTAGCATCTGTGTCTAAAAAGGATATTGAACACTGTCAGTTTGGTTGATTTACAACCAAGCTTTATTCATTATATATTAAGCCAAACAAACACGGTTTTGCAGGTTTCTTATCATTGGTGCAGTGTTTACGCTGTCAATATCTCATAAGGGGATATGGAAGAAAATACTTGGCTATTTTTACTAACGTAAATAAGTAAAAACATATTTTTACTAACATAAATGTTTTCCCTCATAGCTATTCAGATATTCTGATTGAAAGGGAGGTGTTAATGCAGAAGTACATTCATCTTGTCCAGATTGTGGAGACTGAAAAGATTGCAGCCAACCAGCTCCGACATCAGCTTGAAGATCAAGACACAGAAATTGAAAGACTTAAATCTGAGGTATGTGCCACAGCCATCAAGAGATCATTGAATTATAACATTTTGCTGTGTGCGTTGCAATAATGTTCAGTATTTCTGCAATATTTGTGAAAATAACAGAACCCAGTTAGTATGTAGTAGACCCCTTGTGAACCCTTGGCTAAATATTTTTCTTACAAATACTGGGGACTGTTAAACTGAAGAGACTTGAAGATGACACACTCCGTTGCAGTATGGTTGCCGCTGGCTGCATTGTTTCCTACTGGTTGTCACACCAGGAGCTTGATCCTTGACACATTGTCTTTGGCTGTGACAGTATTGAGAACGATTTCAAACTGCTGTATTGCACTGAATGTTAAAAATTTTCTTGCAGTCCTGAGCTGATAAAGTCTGAAAGGAACACTTGGTTTTGAGAGGAGAACCAGCTCTCTTCTGTTCCTTCCTCCATCTGCATCAAGAGCCTTGCTGGTTTTCAGAGAACTGTATTCAAGTCCCTGTGACCAAATACATGCTTGTCATTCCGTGCAGCTTTAACAGGCTTGAAGAAGGGAGAGATGTTTTTCTGTTAGGTCTGTAACTAAGAGTTTCATTAACTTAAGAAAGCATTTAATGAATGGTTGTTTTTGTCAGATTATAGCTCTCAATAAAACGAAAGAAAGAATGCGACCTTATCAAGGCAACCAGGAAGATGAGGATCCAGATATTAAAAAAATTAAAAAGGTAAACATGCAGTCTTCTGTGCTCAAGAGGAAATGGGTGGGGGTTGCACTCCTGCATTTTAATCTGTCTAGTTTTTTCCTCATTTATTTATATTAAGTACAGTCAAATAGCAAGATTGCCTTTGCCCTGCCCGTAATTAAACCTTTTAAATTACTTCAGTTTCCTATGGTTCAGTGCCACATTTATCCCATAGTGTATTTGTTACTTAAGTATTCATTTTCACTTGCAACGTATATATTTATTTTCTTAAAGAAGCTGGCACATTGCATTCAATTGCCTGTGTTTGCAAAGACTGAAATTAAGCCATGGGTGATACCCTGTGGGAGTCAAGTGTATAGTGACTTTATACTCCTTTCTTACAAAAATACTTATATATATTTCTAGTAGGAGAATAATATATATTCTGTCAGTGCAGCTGGAATATTGACAATGCAGAGAGTAATCTTGATTTAAGTTGTCAGCTGGTCTGTTTGATGGTGATTGTTTCAGGAGACGATGGCCAGCATTTTTAATAACAGTGACAGAATTGTCCCAACCTGTATGGCATTTACATGTGCAGCTTTTGGTAACATTGCTTAAGGCTGGATTTAACCAGTCTCCAGAGCTGTGCCCGTCACTGGAATTCATGCTTGAAAATGTGGTCCTGTATGTGTCACCCTTATTCTCACAGTGTTCGGTCTCTTAAATTGCACAGTATTCTTTACAGTATGTGGACTTAGTTTCTCACTTTTTCTGGGTCACACAGTCTGAAGGTCAGGGTCAGCACTAAGCTGGTACCCTTGTGTGAATTTTCCTTTTCATGTAGATTAAACTTTGTAATAGAGCTGGAAATGTCTCTTTTAGTAGGAGTGCTCTGATTCTGTACATAATTCACTGCATTCTACATGTTGATTATTTTGACAGATGGGCTCTTTTTTTTAAAGTTGTTTATTCAGATTAAACTGCTACCAGTGAGATTTTGTGTTTCTCTCAAGATGAATGATCTTCACATCAAGATCAGGGCAAAGACATACTGAAATTTTCTGTGACCAGATGCAGACCTTTTCTCTAAACTTTAATGCACTTGTAACTTCAGTGGATATTATGCTTAAGTAGATTTTCCCGTGACATAGAGATACTTTTTAAGAATGCCAAAGGTTTCAGTTTCTAAGCAATATATTGATACTTAGCTTTAAATACACATGCTAAGCGGTATCTATTCAGAACAGAAAGCAAACTGACTTTAACAACTATTTTAGAGTTATGTCAATAATGATATTGAGTCTGTCTTGGAATGTGTTACCTGGAAGCATTGCACAATGCTTTTGGGGGTATAAAATAAATGTGTAAGAGGAGGTAAAAGGAGTTAAAAAAACGGCACAGTGCATAGGACAGTTGTGCTGATAGGAAGAGTATATGCAAAAGCACACCATTTGAGCTTGCAGTAAAAGGTACCTTGATATGTACATGATATCTTTTTGATCTGTTTCCTGGCAACAAATATGACCAAGTGATTGTGGGAATTTCATTAACAATGAGAAATCTAAAAAAAATATAATTCAGGAACGTATATAGATCGATGAGGGCAACAGCCTTTTTTTTGAACACAGGCATTTCATTTAGAGGTTTATTTCTACAATGAAGAGCTTATGATAAGTCACGTTTTTTCTCATTCTTCTTTTCTGCTTGGTCTGTTTTTAGGTCCAGAGCTTTATGCGGGGCTGGTTATGTAGAAGAAAATGGAAAACTATTGTCCAAGATTATATTTGTTCTCCCCATGCAGAAAGTATGAGAAAAAGGAATCAGATAGTTTTTAACATGGTGGAGGCTGAATCTGAATATGTACATCAACTTTATGTTCTTGTGAACTGTTTTCTGCGGCCCTTAAGAATGGCTGCAAGTTCAAAGAAGCCACCTATCAGTCACGATGATGTTAGTAGCATTTTCCTTAACAGGTATGCGGTTTTTTGTTTGCTTTCAGGAATTCCTCTGACCGCTTCTTCCCTGCTTCAGTTTGTAGTAGTGAGGTCTGACACTTGGGTTTTTTGCTGTGGTGTAAACGATGTCACTGAGGTAGACCACGTTTCCAGGGGTAAAAGGCATCGTGCTGTCAGTGATGCTGTTTGAAACCAGCAACACCTCTTTGCCTCTTACATTCTATTTCTTCCTCTGCTAGAGGAAGAAAAGGACGAATCATGCCTCTTGGGGCTGTTCTCATAATTTTCTGTCACCTTCCCTGTTATTTTTTTTCTCTTAAGAGAGGAAAATTTGACTTAGTGGCCTCATATGGTCCGGGTAAGACCCTGAGGATGAATAAATCAGATATTCTATTTTCTGTTGTCCTGCCTAAGGACCTCCTTCCCTCTCACTTGTCTTTTCATATCCTACAAAAAAGAATTGTTCTTTTCATTAAGCATACAAATACTATTGTGATGAGTAAGTACAAATAAACCAGCAGGCATCTAACATTTGATACAGGGCTGGGGTTGCATCCAAGTCTACCCCAAACTTCTAAGACATAAACCACGTTCCTTTAGTTACGAGACTAGTTTCCCTTTCATAGCTCATTCACAATCACTGTACTCTTTATGGTTTTTCTTACAGCTGGCATGTCCCCTGCTGCTGTTGACCTCATAAACTAAAATACAATATTAAGGTTTGTGTTGTAGGAAAGTTGTTAAGCTTCAGATTTTAAACAGCAGCAAGCAAGAATGTAGATGACTACCACTGACTTCAGGTTTCTGCATCTTACTGGTCCTCTTAAACTATTGAATGCATTGTCAATGATATTCTTGGAAAACCTATTAATTAAACTGTGTGGAAAATGTTATTTAATAGGTGCTTTTATTTAAAAGAACTAAAAAGAATATGCTTTCTACACCAAATACTGCATATTTTTTAGACTATTGCGCTAAAAATTGTGAACAATGCAGTAAAAGGGGGCCTGCAAGAAAGCTGGAGAGGGACTTTTTACAAGGGCATGTAGGGATAGGGCAAAGGGCAACAGTTTTAAACTGAAAGCTGGTAAACTTCAATAGGATTTAAGGAAGAAATTTTTTAACACAAGGGTGGTGAGTTGGCCCAGGCTGCCCGGAGCAGCTGTGGGTGCCCCATCCCTGGGGGGGCTCAAGGCCAGGCTGGACGGGGCTGGGGGCAGCCTGGGCTGGGGGGGGGGGGGCCTGCCCGGGGCAGGGGGGGGTGGGACTGGATGGTCTTTAAGGTCCCCTCCAACCCAAACTGTTCTGTGATTCTATGAATAAGAAGCACTTACTTCCATAATAATAACTGTCTTCTGTTTTACCCTAGCAGAGTGCAAACCATACTACTAACCAGGAAGAGATGTTTCTCTGTGAATCATTAATCAGAAAATAAAACCTGAATTGTCTTTTTGTCTGTTTAATACTTGTTTTTCAGTGAAACAATCATGTTTCTTCATGAGATATTTCACCAAGGCTTAAAAGCAAGAATAGCTAATTGGCCTACCTTAATCCTAGGTAAGTTACTTTATTTTCTCTAGGAGGATAACGTTCATATTTATTTGAAATTACAGTAAGGTTGTGTTCTTTGGGGTTTTTTTTTGAAAGACAGGACTTTTTTAAAAAAGTCCTTTTTGAATGGAACACATTTCCACAACTAATACTGCAAGATCTGGTGTAGTGGGAGTCCCACATGGGCAGTAACGACCACCTTCCAGTCCGTATGTGAGAATGCCTCTGCCCTAGGCATTGATTAGACATGGGCCCCTGAATTTTTGGTGATATTTTCTGATTATTAGCTAATCAGAAAAAACATGTGTTGGCAGGTGAAAGAGCCGAGTTTAATGTTTCTAAAATCTCAGTATATTGGAAACAGCAGTAACAGAAGTGATCATAGTAATTCACTTCCATAGAACATAGTATTTTCTTTAAAAATATGTTTCAAGTGATGGGTAGCTGGGAAAAAAAAAAAGCATTTCTTGACTTTTTCTAGCTGACTTATTTGACATTCTGCTGCCAATGCTGAACATATATCAAGAATTTGTTCGGAATCATCAATATAGTCTACAAGTACTGGCAAACTGTAAGCAAAACAGAGATTTTGACAAACTCTTGAAGCAATATGAAGCCAACCCAGCATGTGAGGGGCGAATGCTGGAAACTTTCCTTACTTACCCCATGTTTCAGGTAGTCTCTGTATATTTTTTGTGACTATTTGTTTTTAATGTTTGATTGCTTAATTTTGTGTTATTGACATTGCGATTGATTGAATATTCTTCTTGCTAGAATAAAAATACTCTCATGTAAAATAGTTTTGTTTTCATTTGTTTCATTATTATACTGAAACTCTGCCTGTAGAGGTCTTTTCTCCAACAATACTGATTCATCTCTCTTCAGAATCTTATATATGTTGAAGGGGAATGTGGGATGAGGACTAATGCCAAAAGAAAAAAACCTGAGAAACAATTATTGGACTTCTGCCTGCTGCAGGATTACGAAGTGGTCCAGAGAGGGATAATATGCCTGGTATAGCAAGTTCGAGCAGCCACAAGTATTTTACTAGGAACACGTTTTGAAACTTTCCTCCCACTTTGCTCTCCAGTGACTTGGTCTTTAGAAAACAAAAAATACATTGCTAAGGTTTTGAAAACTTTATTTATCCTTCAGATATTTTTACTTGATCTGCCTAGATTAATTATTTGCAGCTGTTTTAAGAGGTCTGTGAAACACTGGTCTGATGGTTTTGTGTCTTTTACATTTAACGTACATTTTATGTGTTTTTTTACATTTTACTCATCAAGAGAATAGCGAATCCCCTCCATTTGTTCAGTTACTAGCAAACTGTGTTTAACAAAACAGGGGGCGGGGGGGGCGGGGATCGGTGACACTTTTATTACTGCTAGTTATTCATATTAGCCTAAAGGGCCATTAAGCCCTGTAATAATATATTTTTTTAGCTTTGAGCTTGTGTATTGTGAAGTTTTGGGATTTTTTGGCTGAGTTGAAACAAGGTCATGGGATCTTAGAAGGGAGAGAGAGGGTCTTAGTCATATGAGATGGAGGGTATCCTTGCTGATGACTCTTCATTTCAGCTTAGTAAGAATTCCTGTCTCCTCCTAAATAACTTTGATTCTGTAAAGACAAGGTATCGTGCAGTATCACTTGGTTCTGGTTACAAGACCTGAAACTGCTTTAAGTAATAATAAATGGATCAGGGTCCTTGTGCTGCCCTGTGGCCTTTAATAGTCAAATGCTGCATGTTCTTCAATGTCTATTAGTGCAATGTGAATTTTATCTAAATGCAAACAGGTCAGCTGACATTTTCAAACCCACAAGAAATTTAGATGCACATATCCTATTAACATTTAGGGTAGGTATGTGTGGATCTCCCAGTGAGTTGTGAAAATTTTCTGTATTGGCACTTGGATAGCGGCATGAAACAATGAAATTTAATGGCATATTTGTGGCTACCTCTGATCTGATCTTTTTCTTAAAATGTAATAAATGGATTTTGTGTTTCCTCAGACTGAAAACATCCATATGCATATACAGTCTCTGTCACTGGAAAGTTCAGTATTTTTGGCGGTTGTTATATTTAGAATGTATGTATAATCATTTAGCTCTGGATATTAATTTATAAAAAGCCTATGTTTGCAAAACTTTTTTGACCAAGGTAATATTTAAGAAAAAGCTGTGTTGGAATTATTCCTTTAAGGGTTTACTGATTTTATATCTAATTTGTTTTAAGATTCCTAGATATATTATAACACTTCATGAACTTCTGGCTCACACACCACATGAACATGTTGAGCGAAAAAGCCTTGAATTTGCTAAATCTAAACTAGAAGAACTTTCAAGGTAGGATTTTTCTGCCTTATGTTTGATAATAAAAGTTTTGAAATGAAAATATATTTTCTTTATTTTGGTTTCGTTTTGTTCTTTTATATTATTTTAAAGAGAAGGATCAAAACCAAAACAAAGACAGTGAAACAAACCAAAAATACTTCAATCTAATATTTTGGCTCTCTCTCTTTTTTTTTTTTTTTCCTCCTTCCCTAACATACATCTAGAAGTGTCTCCTTGTGTTTTGGGTAGGGGAGAATAGGAGTTGCTATAGGAACCACCTACTCTTGAGTTATGAGCAAACCAATTTTCTTTACATAGAGAAATATGTATTTTTTTTCACAGTTTAAAGAAAAAGGGCTTTTCTGATACTCTGTAACAATGGGAATCAGTCAGGGTCCTGAAAAGTACTAAGTTCTCAGTCTGTATTATACTTCATGTGTGTTAATGAAATAACTGATTTTGATATATGCTTCAAATAATGTCAGATAAACAGGACTAAAGATACATTCTGAGAACTGGTCAGCAGTCCCTGTAGAAACCTGCAAAGTGAAGCTCTTCCTTGTCTCAGATGTTCCCCTCTGTCAGCCCAGTAAGAAATTTGGTTGTTCTCCCTGGGAAACACAGTTTTCTTCTGTGAACAAAGAAATGCTGCATAAGCTCCAGGATATAAATCTTGAGTTTCTGGATTGTTCACCAAAGATGTACCTGGAGAATATTCAGCTGTAAAAGAGGAATCACTTTATAGCTTTTGTTAATTGCATGCTTTTGACTGCTCACTTTTCTTTTTCTGTTAAGACGAAGTTGCTACCTTGTGGAAACTACCCTTTAATTTGGAGTTTGTTATTCTTCCCTTTTTGTCCTGCTGTGTCTTGGGACAGAGGCAGCCTTCTGAGTCAGGTCATGTCCCACCTCTCCAAGCTCTAACTTCTTACAGAGTTGGGCAGGCAGTATCTTTTACAGAAATGTCTTGTGTTCGGCTCCTGCAGTGTTCATCAAGTTCTGCTTGGTTCTGAGGCCATCTGAAGCAGAAAGAAGTAACATCTCCTTTCCACTCAAGCAAAGGAGAGAATTTCTCTGGGCAGGGTTATGTGCCTGAGCAGATCAATTAGCTTTGACTTGGCTTTACCTCATGAGTCAGAGTTCATTGCTGATCCAACTAATTCATCACTGAATGTTCAGAACTGGAGTCTGAGACTGATGGATCCTCCTGTGCTTATAAGGCAGGCAGTGTAGACCATAAGTATAAAACTCTGGACTCATTTCCATCTCTTTAAGATAGTTCTGAGGGAAGAGCTTTCAGGGACTGCACTCTGGTCCCAGTTTGGGAAAGTATTATACATTGTGACACCATATAAATTTCTGGATTGGTTTCAGCCTTGAAAAAAATCTGTATTTCTCTGTTTAAGGGGTGGATGCCTATGAAAAAAAGCAGAAGAAAGTAGGTGGTGAGCCGTCAAGGCTGTGGTTGTTATAGGAAGCAAGGGGGAAGTGAACGGTACATTGAGATGTAAACGGAAGCAGAGCAGGATGGGAGCCCAAGGCCATGGGCAGGGACTCTACAATGTATTGTAACTAATACAGAATTCCGGGGAACACTTCCAGGTTTTGGAAGCCTAGTCCACGAAGGATCAAGAAATAATATTCTATCAGCTGTGAAGGGTTTTTAGCTTGGTGGCGTCTGTCAGATATCTTTAGGAATAGCCTAAGAACAAGTCTGGTGAAATTGGTTCCAGCACTGGAAAAATGAAATTATTTGAAAGGGATGGAAAAAAGGCAATAAACTTCCTCTAGAGTGATAATGTGCTTCATGGGTATATCTGTTTTGTAGCAGGTGGCAAAGGACATCAGCTACCTTCTGTGTCTACACTGTGTAAGTGCAAGTGAAAACAGACGCAACAGGTGCAAGATGCATTTCAGGGGAATTTAAAGTGCATTTTGTATTGTGTCTAACAGGGTGATGCATGATGAAGTGAGTGACACAGAAAACATCCGGAAGAATCTAGCCATAGAGAGAACGATAGTAGAAGGCTGTGATATATTACTAGATACCAGTCAAACTTTTATACGCCAAGGTAAGATATTCATCTTTAAAGCTATCTTCTGTTGTAATCATGAAAAAATTGCGTTAAAACCAGCAGGGTTCATGTTGCCATCACTGGGCAGGTCACTGCACTGGGGGGCACAGCTAACATCCTAAGACTGCTCATGGTCCATGGAGGGTAAGTCACAAAATGTCCTGATGACAAGTAATTTGGGGCTGTAGTTGAAACCTCACTTCTGTGCTGTTTTCTTCAGGAACCGTGAAAAACAGCAGCACATGAATGGTAAAGCACCCATGGGACAGTAATGTACATTCTGCTTGAGCTGTGATCTTCAAAGGGATGGAAATTACCTACAGCTCCACAGGGACCAGGACTGCCTGGTCAGTTAACGTGGCAGTCCCAGCTGATACCAACATTTGGGCAAAAGTGCAGGAGAAGCCTGAAGCTTTGTCAGTGTAAAGTGATTGCTAGGAGAGAAAAGATCTGTCAGTTGTCCCCATTTTTCTGGGTACTTTGGAAACATCTCAAATTGATAGTGCAAGCACAGATATAATACCTGAACATACTCACTTTGCCTCTTGAGAGATGCATTTTTGAGCTTTAGTGGAAGTTCAGAATAGCTATAAAAAACATTTCTGCAAGAAGAGATCATGAAGAAAAGGCATTCTGTTCTGCCGGGAATGTAGGACTACTTGTAATATATAGTGGTTACCAAATGAAGAGGGGAAGAGCCATACTGTGTCCTTTTCTGTCTATTCTTGATGGTTTTGGAAACTCTTTCTATTGAAACAGTTGTACCAGAGGTGGAATTTGTTGTTAACTTCCACAAAATTGTGTTACAATAACTTCTCCATTTCAAATAAGTGTCACTTTTTAACAGGAACTGGTTGCGGTTCTTGTTTGGTAGGGTTTAGGTTAATGTTAAACCAGCAAATGTGAACATTTCATAATTGAAGCTTATTTTTCTCCTATCTAGATAATAAGTTAATTCTGGATCATTTAAAACATGTTAGTGGGTTCGTATACAACTAGTACAGGTCTATAGCATAGGGTAAAAGCTTCTTTATGTCCGAAAAGTGTTAAATGTATTTAGGAAAGGTTAAGAATATAAGTCAGGTGCATCCCTTCATGAGACCTTTTCTAGATAGCCTCAGCAGAATATTTTGCCTTTAATAGAGCCATATACAGAGCTGGTAATTAATAGACTTTGTATACATTTTGAAATCTGTTCTGCGGTGTTTCTGTAGTCATGTGGCCAAGCTATGAAACTTTCTGTAATAAATTCCATGATTGATTGTACAAGTCACTGTTAAATTACTTGATTCTTCAATAAATATCTGCATTTCTTATAACTGAGGTGTTTAAAGCGAATATGGCTTTAGAGAAAAATACAGATGGACTTGTTCCATGCATTTTAATTAAATTTGAGAATTTTTTCCAAGATGATTACAATATTTGGTGTTTATATATTTGTTGTTTTTTTTCCTCTTAAGATTGACTGGTATTATTTGTGCCCAGTGTTTCATCAGTAAAAACTTACTAATTTTCTGTAGGAATTGGTCCGAAAAAGTTTATTGTTGGAGTGTTAGACCCAGGTCGAACCCATAGTTTAAGTAAATTCAATTCAGATTTATTTCTGGGCGTACATTCAAAGGACAGTGGACAAGACTGTATGTCACAGAAGGCTGGATCACAGCCTTTTGGAACATCCACTGCATGTGATTTTGTGTAAGTGCAGAAACCTGAATAGAGCTGAAGTAATGCAGAGCCCATTTTCCGTTCACCTCTTGACAGCAGGGTCACTTTTACAATGATGTCCATCTCTAATTTCAATTAGGCTCCTATTCCGTGTGTCGATCAGTATAGATGGATACAGGAAACCTCAGCTTAAGAAATGAGAGAGGTGCCTTTACCTTTGTTCAGGCTTTTCCCGTGAGGTTAATTACAAGTTGGCCATATGTTACATGCTTCGCTTCTCTAAGAAGAGATTGATTCTGTTGAGTTTTGCAAATTGAGACCATAGGAACTATCTCTGGCAGTGCTTTGCAATGTAAATTGTGGATTCCCCTTCAGGTTTCTTGGGGTCTGCTTTTCTCTGTCTCTTAGATGCAGACTTTATTGTCAGGCATACTATAAGTCATGGCAGACAATTAAGGAACGTTTTCTTTAAGAGTCTAAAGGAAACACAGGGAATCTCAGTTTTCAATCCAACAGTGGCTGATAACCAAGACAGCTGGGCATCTCAAGGCCCTTTAAATGCTTCCAAAAACTCTGTCTGATGTTCCTGCCATCAGCTGCTATGAATTTACCTCTGTGGATAGATACGTAACAATTACAAAATCATAGACTAGTAGAAGTTGGAAGAGATTTATGGAAATTATCTAGTCCAATCAGACCTGCACAAAGCAACATCAGATAGAGCAGATTGCTCTCTACCACGTCCGGTGAGGATTTGGTTGCTTCCAAGGATGGAGGCTTCACAGCCTCTCAGAATGAGCAACCTGTTCCAGTTTGACCATCCTTATGGTAAAATAGAAAGACCTCCAGAACAGAGAAAACCAAACTGAATTTTTAAATCAATCAATAATAATTATTTATCAAGCAATAATAATAATTAATAACCGGAGGCTAAAAAATATTTTTTTTTAATAGAATCTTTTGTATTTTTTGAATTGAGCAAAGGCTAATAGAGTGACTGTTCTGGCAGTTTGAAGTACTGAAAGTGCTTAGGTCTGTAGCTGGATAAAAATTCCTGAGATGGCGCTGACTGTCCAAACTATACTAACAAATGTTCTAGCATTAGCCTCACTTCCTTCTTGCAACTGTACATTGGCCAATTGTGACCATTTTTTTTCCTTAAGAGGAAAACTGTAGTAAAATGCATGGTGGCCAAATGCCATTAATCGCAAAAGCTTGATGAGAATGCATGAGGTCCTTGTTTGATGAGCCATACAGCACATATAGGAGATGTGTTTCTCCTGTAAATACTGAGTTTCAAAGAGAGATAATGCAGTCCCTCTTTTCTGCATTTAAAAAAGCCCTAGTTTATTTTGATTTACCTTATTAAATGATAACATTCCAGCTCCATAGAAGAACACCATTTAACATTCTGTCTATTTTAGCAGCATAGAATATGGTATTCCTGAAAGCATTCTAATGAAAATTAAAAACAAAAACAAAAACAAAAGGCTATCTGTAAAGCTAAATTTGTAAGCATTATCATATTTATAGATACTATTATTCTAAGAAACAAAACATACAGGTTGGATATTGTTACCCTAAATGGTGGAGGAAATTTCAGGATTAAAAAGACACTGAGAATTTTCTGATGAGAAGTTTCTTGGGAGTTGCTTTGTGCACGCTCCTTGGTCCTGCAGTGTGACCTAGGGACAGTCGGTGTAACATGGAAAAGTCACTATTCCAACACATGGGAATGATCTCCTTCCCGTTTTTCACAGCTGAAGCATGTAGGCTGTTTTGTCCAGGGGAAGTGTACAGCAACCAAGAAGTATTTGTGGATGTTGGTCAGAATTTAAGTGAATCTAAAAATGTTGCAGACCTTTGGAAATTAGTTCTAGAGTATAAATTTACTGCACTGTTTTGTTGCAGTGACACAAATCACGTTGTACACACTTAGTTTAAATGTGAAACAGCTGTCAGAGAACACTGTTCTGTTGCAGGTTTACTGGTATGTATATTGCTATACCAGACAGTAAAAGTTGTAAATATATTAATAAATTAAGGCTAATTAAATACATAGAAGAAGCTTAGTGCAGAAAAAAGTAGAAAAACAGTAGCTTTCTCAGTTACCTTAATTTCTCTGTTTGTTCGCTTAAGATTTTGTATGCAAACTTGGAACAAGATAATTTTTTTGACAATGTAGAGTAAGTATTATTAATTTAATATTTCATGGATAATTTTCTTGCATTGTGTCAAGAAGCTGCCACTAGTCTGAGCTTTGATATAGCTCTGCTAGTCCAGTATCTTGGTGCTTCTGGAAGAGGCAGGGCAACATCCATCCCCTCATGCTTGTTTTGCTGCTGTTGCTTTCTTTGCATCACCACTGGTGCTTTTTCAGCCTTGCAGTGAGGCGTACCAGGGAGCTAAGTCAGCTGCTGCTTTGCAGCATTAGTTTCCCGCTGGTTTGGATCTATTAGCTAGCTAATGTTGGAGTAAGGCAAGAGCCAGTGTAAGGGTGATAGTAAGGATAGATGTGTGGGAATGAGATTAGGAGGTCTCTTGGCTGCCCTGTCTGGTACCAGTGAGTTGTATCATAAAATCCTTCTCTTTGATACATAGAGGAATTGCACTTCACCACCAAATTTAACTCCAGATCCAAATTCAGAAGTGATACACATGGTGATATCAATCTGGAAAAGTTGGTCAGAGGCTGGTTTTGGAAGAAGCAAAGCTGTCCCCAGTCTGGAGTTCTGCAGAGCACAAATTCAGGCTTATGTAAGCAGGTTCAATTTAGTTCAGAAGTGTTTTACTGGTAACACATCTTAGATGAGCTGTGGAGCACTGAAAATTATGCAGTACAAGATAAGAAGAAGAAGTATGCTTCATTTCCATCTCTCTTGCACATAGGCACACACATATACACAAACTCTTTTCCTTCAAAACCTGTTTTTTTCATGCTCTTGCCTTTTTGGCTTCTAAGTATATTTGGCAAGTCTAGCCGCTGTCAAAAGTGCAGTGTGCTGTTCAAGTTCATCTTCTGATCAGTGTACTATTAGTGTGTTTAAACTGCATAAGAATTTGCCCAAGATCTAATCCTGCTGTGTACGTAAGCATTAGTCTAGACTGTACTTGTTTGAGTCTATCATAAAAAAACAAAGTGAACTTGTGCAACAAAAAGATGTTTGAGTTGTGCTTAAAACAGATGCTGATGTATACTGATACTTACTAGAGTGAAAAGTTGCATTAATTAATAAGATAATATTCGATGCATTAACGCTTTAAACACTGCCTACTAAATATTACTGTAGTACAGTAAATTTGCATCTTTATTATCAGGTTCCCTTATTCAAGTCCCTTCAGTTGAGAGGGGAAAACTTAGCAAAGTTCGTCTGGGATCATTATCTTTGAAGAAGGAAGGAGAAAGGCAGTGCTTCTTATTTACAAAACATTTTTTAATTTGTACGAGAAGTTCAGGAGGAAAACTGCATCTTCTCAAGGTACAGACTTTACATTGTAACTCAATTTACAAAATGAGAACAGCTTCAGTGATACTATTTTATGGCTTTAACCTGAGATGTGCATGTGTTGCTATAAACAGAAGTGAGGTGATGCACAGTAGTTAACTGCTTTGTCTTCTCATTGCATGTAATAGAATTCAGCCAAAGTTCTTACTAACTACAATTTTTTTCCTAGAACCATGTAATTCTAATAGGCTGGGGGTCAGAAAGAGCACATCTGCGTGTATGTTTGTATAAGCTAGCACTGAATGTAAGTCAGTTTTCAATGCATAAATCAGCCAGTACCACCCTGTGGAATTATCAAAGAATTTTTTCTAGAGCTTTAATAAAATTTATTTTTAAAATCAATTCTCTTTTCCTGAACAGCACATTCTCTTAAACTGAAAGCTGTTCTAAGAACACTCTTGTTATATTTGCTGAGAATTAGGCTTTTGTAATGTTGGCTTATGAGTTGACAGGATGGATTATGTTGAATAGAACTTTAACTTGGCAAAGACATTTCTGACTGGTTATGTGCTTTCTCACTTTGCACCCCTTAAACAGTTCAAGTATTTTGCAAAGTAAATAGAGTATAACTGAACCTTTAAAAAAAAATCTTGTATGTATTTGATTTAAATTCAGGAGAGGATGAAATTCTAGTTACCTTTTTTGAAACTTGTGAACAAGCCTGTATGTGGGATAAATTATAGTGTGGTAAAACTGAAAGAAATTTTTTACATTTGAGTATATTATTGATGTTGGATTAAGCAAAACTTTATATTTCATCTATCTGAGTTTAGTTCTTAGGCAAAATATGCATCATAGAATTGATGAATCTTCCTCAGAGCTCTGAGTAAGGTGAAATCTTAGACTAAGGTATATCAAATTTTAAAGATAACTGTATTGACAAATGTGAACAAATGTCAAAATTTGTGAAAAATGTACTTTGTTTTCATAGACAGGTGGCGTTCTGTCTTTAATAGAGTGCACACTGATCGAGGAGACAGACACGAGTGATGATGATTGTAAGTTAAATTCAGCTGTTTGCAGTAATTGCAGTTTCTAGTTTCTTAAAATTGGTACCCTTTGTTTACTTTTCATAAGAGCGAATTGGTATGTTCTCCACTTTCATGAAACCAGAGGAACACAGTGTTAAACTGATAAAGTAGAATGGGTGTTTTAATAATGGGCATGGTGGCTTGGCTAAGGGTTTGTTGTTACGTTCTTGCTCTTGACAGCCCACATAGGATTTTCAAGTACACTGGCCGAAGGAATGTGACGAATTATTTGCTGACTTTTGTATACAACTTTACCCAGAGGATCTCAGAAAGAAAAAAATATGCCTTAAAAGAAGAAGCAGATAATTGCATTTCTTAAATACACAGGGGTTGAGAGAGTTGGCGGAATTAGTGGAAAGTTTTTCTTTTGGACTCCTTACAAATCTCGATGGCAAGCTTGTTCAAATGAAATAACAAAACACAGTCCCAAGCTGATTTTATTATTACTCATTTTGGCTTCCTTCCTGCAGTTCTAGGCAAGTTTTACAATGGAATTGTGGAAGTAGTTTCATTCATTTCAGTGATACTTCTAGTATGCTGAGAGTGTATCAGTGAGAGTGTTAGAATGACTTCAGCCGTATTCGGTATCTTTAAAACCAATGTGTAGCAACTCCCAATATTGCATGTTTGCAACTGTTTTTCTGTCTGGTGTATATGAAAAACAAAAGGAGCTTTGGATCCCCAATTGGATTAGCTTTTTGTCAGAGAGATATTTTAAAGTAACTACCGTTTTAAATCAAACCACTAATTTCTTTGTCTTATAGTTTGAAGTCTCACATTTTGACTTTTTCTCCCCTGCTCTGGCTATAAAGCAAAAGGTTCTGGACAAGTGTTTGGACACCTTGATTTCAAGCTTGTAGTTGAACCTACGGACGCTCCTCCTTTTACTGTTGTCCTTTTAGCCCCATCACGACAGGAGAAGGCTGCATGGACAAGTGATATAAGTCAGGTAGCTTAATGCATTCTTTACCTTGTATGGAGATCTTAGTTTATTTTGTACTTCTGAAAACTAATTCGAGAGGATTGTTGCTTTCTTGAGGGCTGAGGTGCTGTAATACATATGAAAACCCCTTAGTGTTACCTGCTTTCCTCAAAATTCTGACTTTACATTTGAGTCATCGGTGAAATGTGTTTCTCAGTGAGAGAGATGGATATGTAATACAAAATTGTCAGTTCACAAACGTAATACTAATGGTAGTAATTTTTATATCTAAGGAGAGCCCGTCCAGATATGTATTTTGATTTGAGAAGGATAGTACTTGCTTGTTCATAACTTAATGAGAGCCCTGAATGTGAAAATGATAATCTACCACTTCAATAATCATAACCCATGCAGTGAGAAAATAAGATCACCAAAAAGAGTACTAACAAACTATTACATATAATTACTAAGCATTCTGACAGTGTGCAGGAACTGTCTTTATTGTGAATGAATAAAAATGGGGGTTTAAAATACTTTAATGTCAGGGATAAAAAAAAAAGAAAATTGGTGCTTTTGGCTGAAGTCTTAATAGACAAACTTTTATTGGAATCTCTGGGGAACAAAATTAAATGCATTATGAAAAATCTGAACTTTCAACTAATCAGATCTAAATTAAAGCTCTTGCGTTTTGTTTATGTGTGCAACTAGCAAGTACATAGGTATCTCATAGTTCTGAATTTGAGTGCTATCCTCTATTAATGTCAAGAGAAATAGTTGATTAGACAAATATCACTGTGGAATTTTGATAGATTTCTAAAGATGCTGCCATTGCTGGCAACATCTCCAGATGAATTATCTTACAATGAGTAGAAATTGTTTACAAATAAGTATTCTGAGTTACTTTCTTCTGGACTAACTTTTTCAAAGGACAAAAATACAAAGATAAAAATCTCAGAATATGATGCAGCTTAGCGCGTACAGACAGATCTGGTTGGAGAAGTTTTTACAAAATGGATTTTCAGTAAATTATGTTCCATTGCTACGCAGAAGCATTGGAATTATTTTCCTGGGGAAGAAAGACTGTTTTAAGAGCTGCCCAGGAACATGGGACACCCAGGGATAAGTCCATTCTTAGCCTAAACAGTAATAAATTTAAATGAGGTCATCTGCAGCCCATGTAGACTAGAGATCACAGTTCGGGTCTGCCATCAAAGGTCAGCTCTTCTCCAAACCACTGCAGCTCCAAACAATGCTACTGTGGTGTTCAGGGAAGAGCTGGAAAGCTCCACAGCTGACTTGAAAGCTGCGTGTCTACAAAACTTGGAAGTGTCTTAGCAAGGTGGATGGTAAGCACGACTAACTGCATACAGCTGAGAGAGCAAAGGGTTGGCCAGACTGCCAGGGAAACGGAAGGGTTTCTCCCTTGATTCCTCTTTGAGGAAGGGGAGATTGCCCAGCTTTTGAAGACAGGGGTATTCTGAAGAGATACAGGGCTGACAATTAACAGGAGCTTATAAGTAAAAGCCTGAGAAAATGGAGAACTGTTAGCATTGTGAGGCTGGAAAAGCTTCTTCAGCCTTAGAAAGGCAGGGAAGCAAGAGAAGCTGAGGGGCTAAGCAGCAGCATAAAGAAAAAAAGGAGTAAGAAGGGGCACAAGATGTGCAGACTGAAGAGACATTTGGGGCACAAATGGGTACCACTGTTTACAAATAGCAATCAAGTTGGTTGACTTAGTGTTTATATTGCTTCTGGAGAGCAAGGAAGAGGAAAGTTAATGCCTGACACCAGTCTTCTGCTGGAGAAAGAAAACCTGGGGTGAATATTTGGATAATCCATGAGAACAATTGAGCCCACTGGTCTCTTGAAAACCAAATTGTGTTTCTGACTGAACCCTTTGCCAGCAGAAACGTTGCCATAAAAAATTACTGAATTGCCTGCCCAGAAGGATTTTTTGGTTTTAACCCTGTCTATAACCCTCAAGGAGAACATAGGAACTATGCTAGCAAAAAGGGCATACAAAACGTATTTTTAAGTAAATGGTATTTTCCTGTGCTTACAAGTTAAAAAACGTATACATGTAATTGCTGTTCAGTCACAGCACTTGTCTTGGTGTCCAGAATTCTGCATCTTATTAAATTATATATGCATCAGACATAAAAATCATATTTATGTATCTTTTCCTAGTAAGGCTTCTTGAATTTATGTTTCTTTTCATGCAAACCATACAATTCTCATGAAAAATGCATGGGTTTTGTTGATGCTGAAGAAGCCTTCCCTATTCCAGGTTGAGCTTGTTGTCCATCGACCCTAGATCCCCATTACACTCATTCTTTAGCTAAAATAATAGTGTCTGTCAGGGAAGTGATAAATGCCAGGCGTATGCAGGCTGGGGATAACGGTGCTGAATTACCTTGGGCAGTTTCATGACTGGTGCCAAGGGCTTCTTTACAACATTTAAAGTTCACATGGGAGAAATGATGTTTTTATTAGATGTGTTTTTCTCATTGCTTTTAGGTAAAAATTTGATACAACATAATGTGAAATGAGCTGCACCTTTCAAATAATCTTAAATACCTGAATTTAAAACCACATATAGCTACACAGATAACATTTTAAATGTATAGCTATATAGATATATTTTAAACCCGAAGAGGCCTCTGATTGTATTGTTTGACCGATCTAACATAGATTATTATTTCGCTGTGAGATGTTCCAAAGCCAGCAGACTCTGTTTATGTATGTTTTTTGGAAGCTCTTTTTATTGCTGTAAAGAAATGGTGAGTTTTTTTAAAAAATACATATGTAGGGTACTTGATAACTAGAACTAGAAAATATTATAAAGACAAGAGTCCTGCGGTATTAGGCAGAAGGTACTTGTTGCAGAGTGTATAAGCCCGGTTCACTGGCAGGCTCTCTGCTGACTTCAAGAGCAAGGCTTGTGGTGCTGTGTTAACTGCATGAAAATACAAACCAGAAAATAATGGTGTATCAGCACTGAGCTGCTTTGAGGCTTGAAGAACGGCTTGTGTGCCCCTAGTCTGTAGGCTTCTACTGGCCACAGGACAGCCTGTAGTTTGTAAAGCAGTATGTGTTGCAGCTGTGACCCAGAAGTGTCTTTCCAGCTCCTGAAGCCCAAAACATTTATACAGGATTTCTCAAGGGAGTCCTTGGACAGTATCCTCATTGCTATATTTCGCAGCAGTAGCACCACTGGAATTTGTTTTTATGAGTGTGTCTCTAGAAGCTGTTTATATTTCTCTTTGGTCTTTTTGCACAATGTAAAAGTTAAGGTATTAGTGTATCCATTTGTGTATAAAGTATTCTAACTTTCTTCTGGTATTGGTTTTTCAAGCTTAACACTCCCTCAGGAAATGTGAGACATTATTTTTGTTCAGTTTTGAAGGAACTCCAAAGGAAGTTTTACTGCTAACTCAAAATACTTAATCATTTGGAAACAAGGACACTGAGCTGTATACCCGGAGTGTGCTGGTGAAGGTGCATGGACTTGCAGATGTGCAAATCAAAGGCAGAAGACTAGAGAAGCAAGTCCACCATGTCTTGCATGTCTGTTTTTAGTTTATGAAAACACTTTGTAACCATCAATCCATAACCTGTAAAAGCTATGCTTTAACCTTACAGAAAAATGTGAAGTGTGAAAGTAATCCCCTTACCCTGTGTTTTGATTTTAACAGTTTTCAATGTTTGTTTTCACAGTGCATTGATAACATAAGGTGCAATGGTTTAATGACCATAGTGTTTGAAGAAAATTCTAAAGTCACAGTGCCACATATGATCAAGTAAGTGCAGCACTTTTTTCCCCAGTGAACAAAATAATTTGTTGGGGTTTTTTAATAGACAACACAAAAGAAAATATGTGTTTGGAAAATAAAACCTTTTAAGTTATTTTTTTCATCATTTTTGTGGAAGGGAGTTAATCCTATCCCCAAATATATTTTTTCAAATCCCTTTCTTGAAATGGTAGGGATGACTCAAAGTGGTAAACTCAATTCACAGTAGTAGACTACATAAGATCAAAGCTCAGATTTTTCTATTATTTGTGAAGTTGCATTCAGTTACACTTCAGATGAGTAATTTTATTCTCTGATAGCTTTTCTATGTCATACCATCCATAATTTTATTGAATATATTTTAAAATGTCTTCAAAATTTAGATTACTGCAGACAGGTTTCATTTTCCAAGGTATTTTTCATATTAGTCGAAATTTTTCTTCTCTTTGTTTCTCTTATTTTTAAGAAAAAAATATTTTTTCTCATAATTTTAACTCATCACATTAAGGTAGCAACATTATTCATAAACCTGCTTCCTTCAGCCTTGGATTCTTTAATTCATTTATTGTAAGAAGTGTTTTTTATTCATAGACAGCAATTTTCTGTACATGATTCCAAGTTTTTAACACTGTTTTACCTCTTGGACCCTCTACAGGTCTGTATTTACATGAGTTTTACACTATTATCTAATATAAATACTAAAGAATAGAACAATAGGGATAGAAATCTCAGTGTTTTCTTGCTTACTGTTATCTGTCATTAGGCTATTTCTCTGATTTTGATGTACTCTGTACATGAAAATTTCTCAAATGCCTCTTCTGCAGTTGTTGCGTCTCCTCTCTTTGTATATATTTAGAAATGAAAGGGAGATAACATCGCTGAGTACACTGTTAGTGCATGTACCTTTGATCCCTCTAAAGAAGGCATTTTATTGTCTTCAGTTTCATTCCAGGAACTCTCCAGTGTGTAAAGACTTGTTACCTCCTGAATGTTAAAAACACATTAATCTGTTTTCAGATTGTAGAGTACAGCAAGGTATTAATCCCAACGTTAGGAGAAAGGAATCTTAATTCTAAAAACCATATGGGATCTCAACCACAGACACAAATTTGGTGTTCTCTTTCTGAGAGTCTGCTCATCTGATTTTTAGCACATATTGACTTTTAGAGTCAGATGTCTTTGGATGAAATAAAAACAGTTTGTCATTTTATGAGGACCCAACTTAACAAAGAATTTTCTTGTTGTTTCTTTTATGTAATGCAGAAGTGTGTGGAATATCTTGATGCTGTATTCTAAGAAAATCCAATCATGTTTAATGAAAACATCAGGAAGCATAGAAGGATGCTTTACTTAGTAACTGTCCTCTTTTCTTACAAACTAAGCCTTCAACTAGATAAAATTAAGCAAAACTGAATTCGGAAAAAAACCATCATGAGTAGTGTTATGTAAATGATTGATTTTTGTTTTGATGTCCAAACAAAAGTTCACTGAAACAAATCCTCTCCATGGTTTCTGCTTTGAAATTTTAGATGTTTCATGCTGTCTCCTTTTCCTTTTTCAAATGAAAAGTAATTCTTGGAGCCTGAGTGCATGTGTTATCTTGCAGGTGGGCCTTAAGTTTACCTAAAGTTGTTAATTTTGCTGTCTTTTTGCTAGAGTCCATTAGTTTATTCTGTATATCAGCAGAATAGATGCCAAGCAGTCCACTATTATTCTATAGGAAGCTTCTAGTAATGTTGGACTGCAGGCCACAATAGCCTGAAGGAGGTAAGAAGGGACAATTGTGCCTCTTGTTCCATTTAAGAAATTTAAGCATCATTAATAGTTTCATAGACTTTGAAATGTAGATTAGTCATTTGCCTCAGTTATGGCATAAAATATAACTGAATAGAAGCCAGTATCACCACAGATTAAGAGCTTTCTTGTTTTGATGAAATACAAGAATGCATATATATTTGCTGCTTTGATGTTGACGGGAGCAGCTAAAGTGATACTACTACTGTACCATAATCACTCTTTCTTTTTGGTAAAATTTCTACATTTGACTTTTTTATAGATCCGATGCTCGTCTTCATAGAGATGACATCGATATCTGCTTCAGCAAAACACTTAATTCCTGCAAAGTACCCCAGATCCGTTATGCAAGCGTTGAGCGCCTTTTGGAGCGGCTGACAGACTTGCGATTTCTAAGTATTGATTTCCTGAATACTTTCCTACATACTTACCGCATATTTACTACTGCAGCTGTGGTACTGGAAAAACTTTCAGACATATACAGACGGCCCTTCACTTCCATTCCTGTCAGGTGAGCTCTGGGGTTTTTCCCTTCCATCACGGGTTTCTTATGGAATTACTATGGTGTCATTTGTTGTTAGGGTTTTTACCATGATTTTCTGTTATATAAATAATCTATGAAGAAAGTTCTTCCTTCGTAAATAGGACGTAAGTTTTTAGGTAAGTCTATCTCGGCTTTCTGCCCAGGTTTTGATGACTAAGCATCATACAGATTTTGCAGTGACATGCAGATTTGCACAAAATATGTTAGTAAGCATTTTCACTTAAATCTGTTCAGCGTTTGTTATTGTCTGTTGCCTTTTTTTTTTTTCCTTACTCTCAGGTCTTTGGAGTTATTCTTTGCCACCAGTCAGAACAACAGAGGAGAGTACCTGGCTGATGGGAAGTCACCGCATCTCTGTCGCAAGTTTTCTTCTCCTCCTCCGTTGCCACTCTCCAGAACTTCCTCACCTGTCAGAACCCGAAAACTGTCATTGACCTCACCACTGAATTCAAGGATTGGTGCCCTTGACCTGTCTGCTTCATCTGTGGCAAGCAGTCCTACCTCGACCTACAGCCCAGCCACCTCCCCACCACCAACGGGTAGCAAAGTACCCCTGGACCTTAGCAAAGGGCTGTCCTCACCTGAGCAAAGCCCTGGCTCCGTAGAGGACAGCTTGGAGAACCCTCGTGTTGACCTCTGCAACAAGCTGAGGAGAAGCATTCGAAGAGGTATTATATACCCACAAAATACTGAATGTTACTTTTGAGAAATAGGGTAGCCTCTAAGGTAGGCTTGGCTTTTATCACGTTACCACTGAGAAGTTCTTTCTCATGCCTTTTTTTTACTCCTGATCACCCTAAGTTGTGGTGTGAAACCAACTACCCTGTTTTCTCTTTCTTCTCTAGTAGAAGCTGCACTGTGTTGTCCGTTTCCACCACTTTGTGGCTTCTCTGTAGGAAAAGCAGTATGGCAGAATAGCCTTCTCTGTTGTGGTTCCTGAGGTGAAAGGTTTTCAAGTTGTACCATACTACAGGGAGTAAAGTATGAAGTTAGTAAGAAATAGGGGTATGAAGACCTAACAGCTTTGACTTGTTTACGTAACAGGGCTAGATTTTCCAGGAAGGTTTCATCACTAATCCAAACAAATAATTTATGTGATACACTTGGTACATTGGTGACATTCATGCCACCTGGTTGTTATGTGTCCAGAAGTTAAATTTCTAAAACAGATTAATGTGCAAATGCCTGTTTTCCTCTAGGGTTTGTGTAAGGCACCTTGGAATAGGTACTGCTTCCAGTGTGCTAAAGTTTGTTGATGCAGACTTCAATGTAGGCATCTAGAATGGGATCGTTGTACTTACAGATAGCAAAGCAAGAAAAGTAGCTCTAATCCCATAGGATGCATAAGTGCAGGCTTATTTCTCATTGCTGTTTGGGGATGGAGGGATGGTGTTCTGAATTGGAATAGAAGCATATAGTAATTTTTTGTGTTGTTGTTACATTAAACAGAAAATGAGGAAATAAAAAAAATGCTATTTTATTCCTAAAATTCATGTTTAGAAATGGTCTTACATGACCTGGCTTACAGTCTGAGGAATTTGAGCTGTAGGTCTGAAGGAAATGTTGCACAATTTTACTTGCAAGTACTGTAACAATGAAAATTGATATAGCCCAAGAGGAAAGAAGGAAAAGATTACCAAACATATACTAAGAAAAATATGATTGAAGCATTAGGTCTGCTGCTTACTGATGAATTGAATTAAGTGGCCTGGTAAGAAATTTGATGTTGTATTACGCAGAGGAATTGTTTGAATGTGGTCTACTGTTTAAGAAAAAATCTTTGTAACAGGCAGGTTAGCCACGTTACATTATAGGAGTCTATACTTGCCCATGCTTTATGCTTTCATAAAATGCCTGTTGGCTTACACTTAATCATTGTATTTCTGTATGCTGGATGTTTTCAAATTAATAGCATAACAGATTATTTGTATGTAGA
Organism: Falco rusticolus; assembly: GCF_015220075.1. Taxonomy (NCBI): domain Eukaryota; kingdom Metazoa; phylum Chordata; class Aves; order Falconiformes; family Falconidae; genus Falco; species Falco rusticolus. The sequence continues at coordinate 1,136,235 of NC_051210.1, forward strand.
AAATACAGTATTTACTGTGTAGAGTTGGGCAAATTCTTCTTGTGCACTACTGTAACCACATTTAAATCAATGTAATAGCACAGCACATCCCAAAATACAGGCCGTGCATTAAAATTAATTGTATACAGGCAACTGCAGTCTTGGGTGTAACTTTTTTGCTCTACAGCGTAAAGTAAACCAGTAATGAGTAGGTTATTCTGGACTAGTATTAGCACTAGGCATTGTTGCAGAGGTATTCTGATTTTGCATTCTAGTCTGTCAAAACTGGAGGTGTCATCTGGGCAGCATGAGGAACATTTGCAAAAGGCAAGAGCCTCATATAAATGCTATATTGCTGTCTGTACAGTGTCTCCAGTCCCTTTGGGGATCTCCTGCTGAACAGTTTGCACTCAGGTTGGAGGAATTTGCAGCTAGATAGCTCTGTATTGCAGGGGTATGTCCTTTTGTCACCCAGCTGCATGTAGCATGTTGAGGAAGAGGAGCAGGTTTAAAAAGAAATGTACGAGGAGAACGGAAATGTGTAGTAGGAGAACTACACAATGCTAATCTGCATGTTTCCTATGATACATAGTGAGTTTCTAGGTTTGGAGGCCAGTACTGCTTAATTAGGAGCCACCACTCCATCATAGTTAATACTGTTGCTCTAGTACTGCTGGATTTCCAAGAAAACAACTATGTCTTTGTCTAAATCAAATGTAACTGTACAAATCCTGTTCCACAGGACATATTGCTATGGTGATGGTTGCTCTCCTTGAATGTTGTCCATTTATGTCCTGGAATTTCCACCTTCTTTGCCTACTTCCAAAGTTATTGTTCGCTTTCAAAGTTTCTGTTTTCCAAAGTTTTTCTTTACATATGTTTTATACGTTCAATGCTTATGCTGCAGGTGCAGTTGTTGTTCATATCAAATGTAGGATATATTTTATGAGCTTGTTTTCCCTCATTTCAGAAATAGTATTTCTACCATTTATTTTTTATTCTTCTGGTAGGAGAACACCTCCATGGAGTAATCTTCTCTCCAGTGCTGTTGGGCCATTTCATGGGGCAGTTTTTGATTAGATGTAGTTTATCTATTTTGAGAATAATCAAAAGGATTGTTTTCCCTAGCTCATATAAAACCTGTGAGTTCAAGTATCTGTATTACATATGCATTTCTCTGCATATTCTGCTGACTTAAAGTGCAGTCTTATCCAAGTTATTTTTAAAACTGACAGCTTGGCTGGTTTTCACCAAGTTCTTTGTTTATGAGCTTTTGTATGTTTATGTCATTGCTACAAAACTTTCCCAGACCTTTAACTCCATCCAGAGGAAAATCATTGCTGGGTCTTCTTAATGCAAAAGTTTCATGGAAAGATCCAGAAGCAATGCTGTCTAAAACAACTACAAGCCACAGATTAAATATAAACAACTTTGTGTTAAATGGTATTTAGAGGTATTAGGTTGGTATTGAAACACTGGTATTAAGTGCTATTAATTAATGGCCATTTTTCAAACAATTAACTTTCAGTGAAGCCCCCTTTCATGTACAGATTCTTTTTTATTAATGCAGTACAGCTCAGATTGTTCAAAGCCAATAATTTGCAAATTTTTTATGTTTTGATGGTTTGATGTCTGTAAGCTGGGAGTCCTGAATCACACATATACTCTATAATGTCTGCAGAGGGACTCATACCAAAAACAAACCAATGACTACACTTGGTGCTTTAAAAAAAACGTATCTTAAAGACCCGTAGTTCTCTATGGCCTCTTGATATTTTTAAAGAACATTTATACTTTATAAATACATTCATAAGAAAAATATTGGTACATTAATTAACAGAGGTTGTTACATATTAATTTAAAATATATAATATACTTTATAAAGAGTTGTAAATTACGCATGATCATACCAGTATTAATATATATTCTCTTTTAAAGCAGCAGTTCTAGAATCTGTGTCAGTGGACCGGACAATTCCTGAAAGCACTTCAGCAGTGGATACCACAGAGCTTTCCCCATGCAGATCCCCTTCAACACCACGTCATCTCCGCTATCGCCAACCAGGAGGTAAGAACCTGATGTTTCTTGACTCTATCAGTCACTTTAAAGAGGTTAAATGCTGTAGCTGTAATCTTTGCAGGATACTAGAAAAGAATTAACGCTTGAATAATGTCAGGTATTAAAAAACCCCAGCCTGTTACAATGTGAATTACGCTGGTTAATTTATATAGTAATAACAAGAAACTTGGAAGTGTATCGGGACGTTGGTGTGAAGAAGTGTTCTTACATACCTTGAGCAGGATGTGCCCAAATTCAAGACTAATATTAAATCAGTCATATTCTCACAAAACTCTCAAGACCTTGACAGATTTTTTTGTGGCTACCAAGGGGACGTATTTTGGGCACCATACATACATACGCAAGACCCGTTATTGTCAATGGGGAGTGACTGTGTCTGTTTCTTTGTATAACACTGAACATTTACAGATGGTGTCACATTATTCACTTGAAAATCTGAATAAACTGCTCAGTTGAAGAGGAAAAGTGAGAGCTGGAGCTCCTCATATAGCTCTCACATGGCTCTTTGAAGTCATTAGCTGAGCTGTGAGCTATGTCCGTGAACACTGAAAATGCTGCCATCTCATGCAAACCAGATTTCTAGGCACTTATTTCATGCCTGGGATTAAAACAACAAAAACAGACCAGAGTCTTCTTGACCGTTAATAAGTTGCTGAGACACTTTAATTTTAACCAATAGTAATCTTCTGTTATTGGGCATGTTTATGGTGAGATGGCAAGATTTGAGAGTTGGAAACTGGAGGGAACAGTGCCATACTATCTGAGTACTAGTCAGAAACAATGTTCTCAGACTCCCTGTAGAGAAAATTTGATAAATTTTGCCAAACTGCACTCATCCTAGGCAGTGACCTGGGAAAACATGTGAATCTAGTTATCAGAAGTTGGTTAACATGCTTAGTTCTGTAACATGATTTTTTATTTAGGTTAATTTTCTGCCATTTTTGGGGGGTTTTTTTGGGTTTTTTTTTTTCTTTTTCTCTTTGATTACTGCTTGTTCCTTACCTTGACAATGTCATAGAAAAATTTTTTCCATAGCAACATTAATTATGCTGACCTGGAAACAACGTAAATCATGAATATGATTATGATGTTTTTGTTTCTTTTAATATAAAGTCCTCTGGCAATGAAAACATAAAATGTTCACAAAGTATAAACATTAGTGAGTATTTTAAGTACTATTGAAGTATTATTGTTGCTTAACTTGAAAAACACAAGTATGTAGAAGTTGTTAACTTTTATCTGTCTGTTCCCTTCACAGTACAAACTGCTGACAACAGCCACTGTTCAGTTTCTCCTGCTTCTGCTTTTGCTATTGCTACAGCTGCAGCAGGGCATGGGAGTCCACCAGGTGAGAAAAATGTGCCATATGAAATAGAAGTAACAATAACATATCTAGGTCTCAGAAGGCGAATATTTCGTAAGAAATCTGAGTCCTAACTAGCCTCTGTTTTTTTACTTTAATCGGCTGGTGTTTTGAGTCTGAGATCCTGCCCCTTGCGCGGACATTGCAGTACAGCATTCATAGATAATTGGAGCCTTGGCTCCTAGTTATGTGGTTATTATGAAAATATTTTTAATGCAGCACATTTAATTAATGGTGAAACTGACCCATAAGAATGACTAAAACAGCTTAAGACAGGCCATTCAGGTACGTCCACCCTGTTGCATTTTCCACTGTGGCAGTCTGGAAGTTTTGGCTGATGAAGCAATTTATGTCCCGAAAGAGTCAAATAATCTTTTAGGCAGTTTATATACCATCCTGTCCTGGGGAGTTGCCAGCAACCATCACCATGTGTACTTGAAAGAAGGAAAGGATGAGAATGCGTTCAGAAATATCTTCTAGAACAAAACATGAATCCTAACAGATGAAGACTGCATACTGTACTACATAACCTTCAAGAAACTCATATGAGCTCTGTGCCTTTGTTTTGTGTCCTCTTAAGTTGATTGCCAAACTGTTCAGTGAGATTTTGAACTGTCATGGTATAAACCAATGATAGTTTTTCCTCTGACTTAAATCAGAATTATCTGCTCATCATCTATTGGTTGAATTCTTGTATTCTGTCCTTAATGTTAACCTGAAAGATCAATATGTAACACATATGTAATCTGCTAAACAACTAGATGATATCTTCCTTTTTTTGTATTTTGTTGGGGTTTTTTTTGTATTCACTTACAATTTAAGATTTTATTTTGAAAATTGAGCTTTTTTATGTCCAAGGTTGGTATACATAAAAGCAGTGGTACTCAGCTAAATTACTGCAAGTGTGGACTATATATTCCTTGGAAAACAGCAATGTTGTCTACTGACTGGAGGTGCAACTTAAAATATTTCATTTAAGTTTAGAATTTGCTTGCTGTCTTGCTGTGTACCCTTTGCCGTATTAATATCTTCCACGAACTGAGTCCTGTCCGAGATCATGTTACAAATAAAAATCAACTTTTTTAAAGTCCACAAAATCACTTTCACTTTGCATTGACACTCAAACCCCACAGTTCCATAGTTCTGCATAGTCCAACTGTAAATTAACCCCTGCCTTTTTTCCATTGTAACTGTTGGAATGTCAAGAAACTGCTTTGAAGACCCTAGTCTCAAAATCAGTCATGAAATTCTATGCAAGTCAGTACTTCATCACCAGTGAGTTCAGTGGATTTTGTACCCAGTGTGTCTAAAGCTGTGGTCATTTGCTTGATGGGTGAGTAAGCATCATGAGAAAATAATTTCTGGATAAACACAGATCAGTGCTCCTGTTACTCTTAATGTACTTCCTGTGATCTTTAGGAGATCACAAGAGAGTAAAGTTCAGGTTTAGGAACTTTATGAACCTGTCACAAACATGTATTTAGTAAACTTTTTTGAAGTATGAATATCCTTTGCCTTTTGAATCAGATGACACTGCCAAGGAATCAGTGACACATTTTGCTTTATGAATTAATTCCAGTGTGTTTCCAAATTGTTCAAAAACTGCAGTAAGAGTGATAAATAGTTTTTTCCCATGGGACCAATTCAGTTAAAAACTACTGCTTTTGTATTGTTAATAGCACAGGTTTTCAATATTTGTCATATTGAAGTATGAGAGAAAATCTACAAGTATGCAATCAACTGAGGGAGTATCAAAGCATGAGGATGTTGAAAAAGCAAAAAACATGTCTAATATTCTTAAGTACTTTTTTGTGTAGCTGTTTAAGCTGGCTCTGCATAAAAGGTCATTCTCCTGGGTGATGTGAAAAACAAGGTTCTGCAGCAAATCTGACAAGAAAAGTGGGTGGTGGGGAGACTCAGGAGACTGGCAGCAGCAAGGCTGTCCACCTGTAATCAGTATGAAAATTCAAGGCTACAAACCACAGCTCAAGCCGCTGAATCACCTGTTTTGTAACTTGATGCAATTAATCATGCTAGAGGTGGTATTACAGTTGCAGAGTCATGCAGTTCAAATTTGGGTAATTCAAATAATTTTATTTCTTCCCCATGTATCTGTTGTCATTATTATGTGGGTTTTTTAAGTAATGTCTTTTTTTCCCAGTGGACTCCTGTCTCTTTCACTGCATAGGATGGACATGATTCCTCAGTGAATCAGGTCTGGGTAGTGAATGAGATTTATGCTTTTTTTTTTTTTTTTTTTCAGCTGCTCCTTGGCCTCACTGCTGTAGACGTGATGTGTGCCATTTAATATACTCCTACATGGAACATAAATAGAATGGCAGGTGAAATTTAGTGTTGAGGAATGCTAAGTGATGCTCATGAGGCAAAACAGTCTGAGCTCTGCACCTGCAAGGATGGGCTCTGTGCTGGGTGCTATTGCTCAGGATGAAGATCTGAGGATTACAACAGATAGTTCCCTTAAGTGATCTTAGTGCTCAGCAGGAGCCAAAAAGGTGAAGGAAACATCAGGAATTACTAGAAAAGGAACAGAGAACAAAGCAAAGAAGATGATTATGCTACCACAGTACAAATCCAGAATTTGCGTGCATCTTAAAGACTATGTGCAGTTGTGATATATCCTGTTTGAGATGAGAGGATGAGAGCTAAAGAAGGCTGAGAGTTTGCAATCAAGGTTGAGTGGAAGTATGAAGTGGCTTCTGTGCATTTTAAGTTTAGAGAAGAGATAACTTGGAGGGTTGGTGAGAAAGTTCTGCAAAATCATGAAGGTCATAGGGAGAGTCAGTAGGCGTTGCTTGGTTTTTCTAATGCAGGAGGTAGGAGGGATCAGGTGAATTTCATGAAGCCAAGGTTCAAGACAAACACAAGTTTTTGGTTCTTTGTGCAACAAATAGTAGGCCTGTGAGATTCTGCTAAGGGTCATTGTGAAGAGGAGAGACTTAGCCAGGTTCAAAAAGTGTACAGCTACCTGCAAGCAAGAGTTGTTAGTATTTACTAGACCCGCAAACTAGAACAGGTGCCGGAGCTGAAATTGGTTGTAGCAGAGTATTAGGAGGTGAGAGTAATCTGTGTGTCTTCTGTTCTCTCTGTTTCCTGAAGCCTTCTGGCTTCTGGCCTTTTTTTTTTCTTTTGTTCATTTGTTTGTTTGTTTTGTTGTGTTTTCCCAAGGTGTGCTATCTTAGCTCTTCTCAAACTTTCCATCTTCCAGTTCTGACTGTTCAGGGGTGCATTGAGGCAGTCAGGTTAACAGGCTCATTGGAAAGCCCTATAGTCACACATTCTACCAGAACCAGACATGAAGAATATTTAATAACTCCCATGGAAAGTGCTGGCCATAACATTTTAGAATTGCTGTCACCACGCATGTGGTTAAGTTTGTATACTGGTAAGTATGCAAAGCATCCCAGTATGATGGCTTTGCATATCTTGTGACAAGCACCTAGGGGAACACTGCCCATGTTGTCCTGTCTGCAGGCTGCATGACACCGCAAGTCACTTGATGGGAAGCCAAAGTTGAAGGAATTGAGGATTTTGGTCTGCTTTAGGTATTGCTGCACTTCCCCCTTAGGATGCATCCTGAGTGCAGTGCGTATTGGCGATGTTCTCATTCTGCTCCATCCCCACTGTGTGGGGATCAGTGCTGTGCTTCAGGGACCTTGACGATTTTTGGGGCATCCTTGTCTGTTGGGCTCATGTGTTATGTGGGTGCATGTGAGGTATACATGTAGGGCTAGCAGGGTCCTAAGAACAGCTCGTGCTTGGGTTGCCCTGCCACCCTATATGGTGCACTAGTTTATTAGCTGCTGAAAAGGAGGTGCTGGGCACTACAGCATGGCTCTGCAGCATGCAGAGCTTCCTGCACTATATGGAACCTTTCTCTGAATCAAGATGGTTCAGGTTCTTATGCCCTTCAGCAGTTTCCTTTTAACTTACTGGTTTTGTTGCCATTAATTTTAGTTATTTTACAGGTATCTGCTTTTACGATACCAAGCTATACTGTTTGTTCTATTGTTTAGTCCATCTGTCTAGTTAAATATTAATCTCTACAAATCTTAAACATGGTTTAGTCTATTCTTTTCCAGAAAATCTGCATATTACTTGTTTATTTTAACAGCATGATAAATAAAAATAAGAAGTGAAAGTATACAAAGTTAAATAAGTCAAGCCAGTTGCACAGCTTGGTGCCTGCATGAATGATTATGCACAGTAGGGACGAATAGAGCATGCTGTGTCTTTTACATGTGCTTTCTCTTTTGAGGGATGTGAAGGATGGCTGCATGGCTTATGGCTTGCTGCCATTGTAGTGCTCTGTCACCATTAATAAGTTGCTGCACATCTTCATTCTCTTCCCAGTTAATAAAAATAGGATAATAATACTAACACTAACACTTTTATAACATAGAAATAACAGGTCAAATCATCTTTATTCTCCAGTATTCTACAACTTTCTTTCACAGCAATAAACTGATTCTTCAGCAAAGGGAAGCGAACAAAGTTATGCAGGCACCCTCCTCCAGAACAGTGAAAGGTACCCAGTTTTCATGACTGAATGTAAAGTAGTATAATCTCAAATTGTTGATACAGGGACATGTATACCTTACTTACTGTGAATTACCATCTCCCTTCTGATGACTATCATTGCTCCTAGCACTCCTGTTCATCTGCTTACCTCTCAGCGTGGTAGATAAACCCTGAGAAAGCACAAACATATGCCTGCTCAGAGGCATCACTTACTTGAGCTGTTTCTTTCCCCACTGTTCATATACCTCTAGAAAATTGGTTCTTGATTTCTGCTTGAAATCAGTGACAGCTTCCAAAAGTGGCACAGAAGTTATCTAGCAGTTCTGCTCCGATGTCTGTCTTATAATATGGAAAAGTCCTACAGAAATTTTAATGATAATGGTCTCATCCTAACAAATGTCCTGCTAATCTCTTCCTTTGGCTTTGCAAAGACAGTTAGGTAGTACTTAAGTGGAACTCCAGGGAGCTGCAGTGAGCCCCATCTCTTCAGGAGTGATTTCCTGCTCTTCTCTGAGAGTCTTGTCACACAGCCAGTGTCAAAAAAAGGAGTGAGACTGGTAATGTGGGAGAGGAACCTCCTGCCAAAATACTCACCAGTCATTTGTAGTTTTGCTGCAAAAATCCGACAGATGTTACAGGAATTCAGTAACAGCATATATATATCTCTATATCTATCTATATCTATATATCTATATCTATATCTGTATAATGTATACAGCACCCACACAAACTCTAGCACTAGATAAAAACAATTTATATGGAAAAGCATTTCTTTCATCTGTGGCTGGTAGAACTTGCAAATTTCCCTGGCTTCTCTTTGTACAGTTCTTTCAAACATGTTATGGCTTTTTATCCTCCTTAACTTTTTATGTCTGTTGCGCACAGAATTGGAGCACTCTGTCAGGATCAGTAAGGTATCATGCACTGGTTTTTAAAGAAAAAAACATCTTTTGGTGTTCATTTAGGGGAAGTGCTTGCCCTGGGTCCAGGTCCTCATTAATACTCATAAACTATGAAGGTGCTTTGTTTGACTAGAAGAGATTCAAGCTTTACTTAAAATCTCCAAATAGTTGTGTGAATGAAGCCAAATTAGCAAAAGAATGCTGTGTTGTTTTTGTAAATAATGAATAAAATGAAAAGTACTTACATAATCTTAGCAGCCATACAAATTTCTTCTCTGTCTGACACAACTTGAAGAAAAATAGATATGTTAAATCGATTGTTTTATTTTGAAACAGTTCTGCTGAACATGGGCTTAAAGGAGATGGTTTTGACAAAAACTTAAATTCAAGATCTAAACTGATTTTGTGTACTTTTAATATTTTTTATACTTGTAGCAGGAAAAGATACTGAACGAACTTTGATAAGCTTTTTTCTTCCTCAGCTCCAGTTAGAGACCAAAAATCTCCCAACATGGAGAGTAAATGTGAGACAAGAAGCAAATACTTAAACCCAAACAAAGGGATTGTTCCCTAATGAACATAGCAGCTTTATTTCAACAGCTCTGTCATCCGATTTTGAGCTGGGTATGTCAGTGTTTTCCAGCACGCCACATGCTTCAAAGCTGCCTTCCTCCTCCTACAGCATGCTGATCCACACTGTGGAGAATGTACCATTTCTCACAAGAACAAGGTGACATGTTATGGGAGAGGGTGGGGGTGGGATGGAAGCTTGTGGTTGGCAGGAGGGCCTGGCTTCTTTAGGATAAGCATTTGTTTTTTAAAACACATGTGGAAGGGAGAGGAGAGAGTGAGAAAGAAGTAGGGGGAAAGTATCTCTGACAAATATGATTTGCACGTAGGAAAATCTGCCCCATGCTAGCAAGGAGGAAAGGTGGCTTTATTGTCTCTGATTTTAGTGATTTAAAGGAGCAATCCAAGTAACAGCTTGAAGCTTTGAAGCATCTACACAAAAATGAATTGCTTGTATACTATCCCTTTCAGTTAATTGACTGCACATATCTTTGCTCCTAAATTACCTTTGACTTGAGTTATTTACCTGGGTATTGTTCAGGAGAGAGAATTTTTCTGAAAGCTTCTGCATTTTGCAGCTTCTGCCCTATCGAGGAACATCTCAAAAGGTCTCTCAAACAATCAGCCTGCAAAACCTTTCTTATGCAGAGAAAGTGCAACCAGCTCCTTCTCTTTTCACAGATCCACACTGGTGGTTCAGGGAAGCAATCTTAATCTAAATTGCCCTTGGTTTTAGGCTAGCAAAACTGATCAGCCTGTTTACCAGACCATTTTCTGGTATCATCTGCTCTTTCATAGCTCTTACAATCTGTCTGCAGAAGTGATCAGACTGTCCTTTGCAGCTGGAGCAGATTCTCAACAAAGCAAGCGCAAAAACTGCTCTGTTAATCTACTACTTGCAGCTGCTAAATGCCAGCAGGATCTTCCTTCAAAGCAATTCAGTATGCCTGGGCATTCTAAAGTACCTCCTGGTGCCACTTCCATGTGCTGCCACTGAGTAGTTTCCACTGTTGAAAATGCATTTAGTGCAGTCTGTGCGTTCTGGATCAATGGTCCTGCAGTCATGTCACTGTCTATGGAGGGATCGAATTCCTTTCTTAGTCTTAAACCTTTTATAAAAGTTATTTAGACGTTGCTTTCCACTGATGATCAGTTATGCATTAGTGCATTAATTATATGCTAAGTTATGCATTACTAATGGAAAAAATACAGAGGGAAGTGTGTAATCCTTTTACAGTGTAAATGTCTGATTTATTTAGACTTAACTATTTTTGTATCCTTGATCACTCTCTGAGATAAAACTTTGTAGACCCTTTTTGAACTTTGTTGGACCATTTCTGATGTAAACCTGCCAAACTTCGATTTTAGAGCAGTTAAATATGGTTGAGAGTAAATGGTGCGGAAATACTTACACGAAAGCGTCAACTATAAGAGCCAGTGATTGATGGGAAAGTGTCAACTTCAGGAGCTTCTGAAATGAATATGGGAAGTCCTTATCTCCTCAGAGGTGCTGCAGGAGTTTGTCTGCTGTAATATACCCCAACTGTAACAGCAATAACAAGAATAAATGGACTTTTGTAAATTACAGCTATGGTTTCCAGAATGCCATACTTCTTGAAAGCTGCATAAGCACTGAAGCTGGGCATGATGAGTCCTGTGAGCTCTCAGTCTGACACACTTTACCCCTGCTTGATTACTGTCACAGTATTAGGTGGGTAAAAATTAGCTAAAACTAATAATTCATGTTTCGCAGAGATCTCGATTACACAGTGGGCCATGTATAGGCCTCTCCATTCTGGTAAATCAGGCACAGATTGGTAAAGGCTGACTGCTTATTTTAAAAGACCAAAATGAGAAAGTTTCACGGAAGTTTTTAGCGAGAGCTACTGAGCTTATTTTAGGTTGTGACCAGTGGTGCTATACTGCAGTCATTCAACTACTCGCCAGCTCCCAGCGTGACAGTATTTTTGTTTTGTTTGTTCTGGCATAAGCACTAACTAGAGTAATGGAATGACACAGCTTGTGCCAAATGATACAAGGGAGATGAGAGCCTATGTGCACGTTCGCGTGTCCCTGTGCTTGTAGCTGTGTCTGTGACTGTGCCAAGGGGAGGCACTCTAGCTGTATGTACTGCTGCGAGGTGCGTTCAGCACTTAAGCTGGATAATGTGACCTGGGAGATGTACCATGCAAAATAATGAATGCATACACTCGCAGTGGGATCCTCTTGATCCCTGAAATGGAAAAGCTCGTAGAAACACACATTATGCTTTAAACTGATACAGTATTTCCTCAGTCGTTACCGTCTTGCACACGGGTTGATGCAAGTACATAGTTCCACATTCAAGGATATCAGCTATACTGTTCAGGGAGTATTTCCCTAATTCTGAACAGAGGAATAATAAAGTGGCGTTACACAATTATATTTCCTGAGGCAGACATTCTGGAGTAGGCAGCTGAGTTAATATGGAATTTGGTGAAGATCAGAATTAAGCAAGGTTTGTAAAGGAAATTACTACTTTCTTTTTTCCATCATGAGACAGCAGGCAGAGGTTTCCTTGCTAAGATGAATGTTATGTGAAGGGTGAGCGGTGTCTGACGGTGATGTTGAGATGGATTCTACATTATGGGGGTAGCTGGGTAATGCACTTCTATGTTGTGCTGTACGAAATGCTTCAAATTACATTAGTGGTTACAAGCTAACCTTTGGAAAAGTAAATATTTCTGTCTGGCTTTGTACATAAGTATCCATATTTAAAGCAAAATTGGAAAATGTGTGTCTTTTTCTAGTTGATTTTGAGCATGATGCCATAAACACTACTGTTAGTTACAGTAATTTTGCACTCCAGTAACTTTCTGGGTTATAACATCTCATTCTCTGTAAAAGCATTGTGGATTTTTTTCCTTATGAAGCCAGACCTGAAAGAAAAGAATTGTGATGGTGACACCCCAATCAATAATCTGGATGCAAAGAATTTCATCCTTTTGAATCTGCAGCTTATCCCAATGCGACTGCTTGTCACAAGTAACTTGGCACACCTGGGTCACAAGTATCATGAAGACTGTTTCTGAGCGGCTGGAAGCAAACCTCAATTCTAACTGTACTTCTTCAGGTCATGGGTTCCCACATGGAACTTCGGGATTGAAGTTGAGGGCATCTAGCCTTCTGTTAGAGATAGGAGATGCCATCAAATCATGCCTGAAATTGCTGTTTCAGGCATGCTTATCGATCCTGCTTGTGGCGTGACCCTCCCCAGTCCCTGCTTTCTATCAGGAATCTCAGATGCCTAGTTCCAAGAAAGAAAAGAGTTGTTGTAGGCTTTGTTAACCTCCCCTTTATGCAGGACAACCGATTTTTTTACTTCTTGTTTTTGTTTGACTAGTGGCTCTAGCTGGGAACTGGGAAAGTGAGTACTAGTTTCCTCTTGGGAATAAATTTTAATGAGATTTCCAGACATGCAGATTCAGAGAGGTTTGATAAGCATTGAGGCTTGAACACTGAACCTCCTTGGAGTTGCCCATTTCAATTAAAAAACTCCAGGTGGGAAGTACTCATTGACTTACTCTACAGCTAACACTGTTCCCCATTGAAAAAGCTTGTGTAACAGGTAACTGCTGGCGTAGACCCAACCAGCTCTCCGTCGTGGTGGCTGGACGGTTGTCAGGAGTTGCCCAGATGTCGTTACCAAAGTAGAGATGGCCAGTGCTAATGTTGCGACCAGCCCGATGGGCCAGCTGTGGTATGTGGTATCAGCGGGGCTGGTGATGAAGCCCCAGCACAGCAGAGAGGCAAACTTGCTTTCTGTTCCAGGCTGCATTTTTAACACTTGTTCAACATGTTGTGTTTATGAGACATTTGTGTATGTTCTTCTCCTGACTGAGGATATTTTATTGAGAAATTGCTAGCAAAATGAAAATAGAGATTAAAACTACTTTGTTTGGAATCAGCCTTCTAATTCAATAACCCTCAATGTTATTCCTTTCCTCTGGATATTCACCTACTCCGTAGTGCATTTGAAGAGTCTTCTATTTTTGTTCCTAAATTAGGAGCCCTTTGAATTTTAAAAAAAATTGTTGCTTAGCAATTTTAGATAACTGGCTAGACATTCATGTTCAAACTAAGTTGAATCTTCCCTTGCAGTTTTCTTAGAGCAATAACTTTGAATTAAAATGATGGCTTAAAAATGAAGGCTAGTTTATGTCTCAAGTGATCCCTGCGCTTGGGAGTTAAGAGCCTGGGGAAGATGATTCCCACCCCATCCACCCCCCCTGCTTTAGCAGAAATTTGGGATTCCCTTATTTTTTATGTATTCCTCTCTCTTGAATTAATTTCTTACTTTAGTTTATTAGAGGAGCTGACTACTCAGGAAAAAAGTATTTGCGCTGGACATTTCCTGAGTTGCGACGCTGTGAACAATGGGTTTCCTGACCTATTGCACTAAGTCCTGAGCAGGTGAAGGGAAAACTCTCTGTTTCATAGACATGTGCAAGCAAACTGGCACTGAGAGAAAAATTCCTTCTTCATCTAAGAAAGGAAACTAGTACCGTCCCTATTCCTGCCCCCTGCCCCTAAATAGGTCAGAACAATCCTACTGCAGCTGACGAGATGGGATGTGTTGCACATGCATTTTCCAGTGGTTTAATTGAGCTTCTCTTGCAAGCTCTTTGGTGGTATTTCCTTCTGCTCTCCTACGCCAAGGAGGAGAGAAGCTGGAATGAAGCTGTGACCACTGCATGCAGGAAACTAGCCCTCGTATGTTGACGTTGCAAGTAGGGAGTTCAACCATCTTTGGGTTCCTAGCAAGGGCAGGTTTGTTTAGCTTCCCTATTGTCTTACTTACATTTGGTGCACCAATGGAGAGCGTGGGGTTGGGAGAGAAGTTTTGGGAGGACATTTTTTTTTCCTTTCCTTTTTTTCCCTGAGTCTAAGCATTGCTTGCATAATTAATACTTGTTTATGCTACTATTGAGTTGCTTGATTTGTGGCCCAATCATAAATGGTCTGGAAGCTGCCTGTGAGATGGACATTTTGTTCAGAGATTTTTTGTTGACAGATACACATCCTGCCAATTTTTGTTTTGCATGACGGTCAACTATCCATTCACAGATGGTCTGAAAAATGATACATTTGGCTCATTGCAATTATCACCTCCTTTCCATTTAAACTTTACTCCTATGGTCATAAAAAAAGCTAAATAATTTTGCACACTACTTCCTTTAGCTTACGTAAAAAGCCCAGACCAACTAAAGGAAAAAAACTCAAAAAGCATTTTTTGTTGTTTTCTGTTTCTAGCTGTACTTTGCCATAGACTTTATTTTAACCTTTCCTTTGTGGCAGGGGACATTTTAAAGGTCTGAAAGCTTACTTTGAATAGTTCTTAAAATGATTGCAAGAGTTATGCAAAAAGTAATCTGCTATACTCTTCATATTGCTGATAGAGCAGGTTGAGAGTATAAGCCACCTGTAATTAAAGAAATCGCGGGCTAGGGATCACTTGAAATGCAAAAATACATCAGCAGGTAAAAACTGCTTTTGTGTTCCCTGAAGGCTAACAGACAGCAGGAACATGGTCAAATGCACTTGGCTGATGTTCAAATTCAAACAAATATCAGCTGCAGCGTTGCCATTCTTGTCATTATTCATAGAAGATAGTGCAAACAATACTGCAGTAAAAAAAAAGTGTCCAAGGTATACTAGAACAGTCACAAATATAATTGTTAAGATAGGCTATTCTAAAGGCTTTCCTTCTTTGTCAATTGTTGCCTGTAGTTCTTTGATATAAATAAGTCACAGGAAAAAATTCTGCTGTCACATTCCACATTTGTCATGATATTCTGCAATCTGTAAACACAACTGGCAACAGCAGCCTTTTAAATTCAGGATCTGTTCTTTTCTTGGGATGTATCTATAAATAAAGGAACATGATTTGGATGTTTTCGCCTAAGACTTCACTAGAAGAACTAGGACTAGGGGTTTACACATGCATGCACACACATACGTGCCTTGTATGCAAAGAAATATGATTTTGAAGATGTGTGCAGGTACACCAAAATTTAACATTAGGTTTTGGTGATGACATTAACTTCTTGTTGGCTCTCTTTGTTGTGGATGAAAAAGGAAAAGAACAGGATACTGTCCAGTGGTATGGAGTTACTGCTACTTAGATTTGTGAAAAATATATCCTACAAAGTGCAGTAGTCTAAAGCTCCAGATACTCGTCCCTGGTGTTGTTACAACATACATAAATGCTAATGCATGCACATGTTGGTTTTTTCTGTCTTTAGTAGAGAACTGAGCAGTGCTGTTTTCTCTGAGCCCATGTATTTATCACAGTATGCCAAAAATAAAAATGCAGTCTTGTATTGCTGCTGAATTTTAGTTTAAAAAAAAAAAAAAAAAAGCAGACTCTTTGGTGTTTTTTACTTGTAAGATGAGTTACAGATTTTTTATAACAATTTGTGTGACTTGTAACTGCAAGTGTGTTTTCAGTTTTTAGCAATTTTTAAAGGTTTTCTTCCAAGTGTGAGACTGATATGGTCTCCTGAGACAATATCTCACTTAAAAAAATAGAGAATTCGTGAGTGTGTACCAGTTATAGCTATAGCAGTAACCCTGTTTTTAAGGATTTTAAAGAACAAATTTTCAAACTTGAACAGTT
The DNA here is from genome assembly GCF_015220075.1 of Falco rusticolus. NCBI lineage: Eukaryota > Metazoa > Chordata > Aves > Falconiformes > Falconidae > Falco > Falco rusticolus. The sequence continues at coordinate 1,152,325 of NC_051210.1, forward strand.
CTTTGAGTTTAAAGGGATATTTTCAGTCTTTGTGGTACTCATGTTTTAACCATATCATCTCATAGATAACTGTAATTCTCAGAGCAACCTTAATGTTATTATTAGGAGTTAGAATAGTATCTTCATCTTAAGCATATTCTTTAGCCAATTGCCTTTTTTTCCCATCCATTCAACTAAAATTATTTTGCTGGGCTGTACATTTTTAGACTTTTGGATTTAGTTCAGCTTTACAGCATAATCATGACATAACTGCTTTATCTCGATGTTGTGTTCTTTAAATTTCTCTGATTAGAAAAAGCCTTTCTAAAGCAAGAGTCATTTAAAAATAGTTTACCAACCTTTCCCTTAAATATTTTGCAGAAATTAAACAGTCACTCTAGCTCTATCTGTGTTACACTATTGTACATCAGCTGGTGCATGTGAATCCATGGGATTTACCTTACTAAGACTATAATCCCTTGACTTGATTTGATAGTTAGATTGTGTTTGTGGTGGAGGCTTTAGGTAGAAGAATCAAATACCTCCTTGGAATTATTTCTGACGTGCGTGGTTACAACAGGGATTTTCGGTGGCATATTTCTTAGAATAAAATAATTTCATATGTCGCAGGGACCAGTGAAAGTGAAATTAAAAGCCTGAAATGCATTGGACATTGATTTCTTCTGCTTTTTAATAGTCACTTCTTCTGATGCTATATAGCTTTATAACACCTTATGAAACAAACTCAAACCTTGGCATGGTCGATGGTTACATATACTTCTTTCTTAATCTGAGGTAGTCCAAAGATCATGGCTAGACTTGATAGCTTCTACTTTCAAGCCTCAAACTGCTCATACAACCTGCTCCATTGTAAATCTGAATGTGTACACTTGACAATTACTAAAAAAAAAAAGGAAGAACTGTGTTACTGACCAAAAATGCTGTTTTGTATGCAGTCAGTGGGAGTTCATCATCTTTATGCTTTTTTTTTCATCTCATTTAACATGGTCTTCTTTTCTAGCTCTGCTGGAACTTCTCCAGTTCGTCAGTTGGCTAGTGCATGGCAACCTGATATCATAATCAAAGAAATGAAAAGGAGAGCAGAATCACTGGCAGTTTTGATTTCTTATCAATATTAGGCCACTTGCTCTTTTGACGCATTCCTGTGAAAATGTGTGAAACCCAATGACTTGCTAGGGAACACATGACCAATTAAGATGGGTATCTTTAAACAGTCATCCAAACTTTTGTAGGTATGTCAAGGAAAACTTTCCATGATTAGTTTTTTTGTGCTGCATATATATTAGCGAGGCTTTTATTTTGTGCTGCATATATTGAAGAGGCTTTTTCAGTTTTAATCTGTGGATGAAAACTGCTCTGCGCCAAGCCTGGGGTTTGTATTTATTCTTTATCCAGGTCAGAAAGTAATGTTGGTGTTTGCCAAGCCTAAGCTTTCAGGATTTGAGCCAGGCTGGATCATGAAACTGGCCTACAACCCATAAGCATATTTATCAGAAGAAAGGAAAAAACCCCAGAAAACATTTGACACTTTTTTTGATTATTTGTTGTCTGTCTTATAAACTGTGAATGTTCCCCTTCCACTTCCTTGGGACTTCGTGGGGTTTGCTGTGACCTCCTCAAAGGCTGGAGTGCAATTTTCTCTTATGTTAGATCCTAATGCAGCTTCAGTGCATGATTCCAGAGTATTTTAGTGAAATTGGCACATAAAATCTTCTGAAATAAATCTTTTTGCTAAGGAAGACACCAGAAACTTGTTGAAGTCACTCTTCATAACCTCGAACAACTTACTCCTAAGTCTTGTGAACAGAAAATACTTTTTGTGTAGATAAACATTTAAAAATAGATGTTTCATCAAACCTTTTGAAAAATTAATTACTGTGGACAGGAATTGTGTGCTGCTGTATTAATATAGGAAAACAAAATGCAGAGAATACTGTAACTAGACTGAGGGGTTTTGACATCTTAAGTGAAATAGAAAAGCAAATGTGGATAATTTAATTTCTTCAACATACACAGTGCAGAATTTAACATAATACAAATTTACCTCTTGTGGGAGGTGGATTTTAAAGAGGAAATAATGTAAATTGCTGATAGAGTCAGGTTTGTTCAGTAGAACAAGAAAAAGTGCAACAGGATTTTGCTCTATGGATTTCTTAGTAGCTTCTGAGGAGAGGGTCTGTCTCACACTGACATGTGATGAGACCTTTGGATCTGGTCCTGGGTGCAGCAGTTCCAAAGGTGGAAATGCTGATGCATCCTACCTGCAGGCATTGATTGCCTGTGGTTTTTTGCTTTATGAATAGGATAGATAATGACAACTACCAGTGAAAAATGCTTTAGGCTATCACCAAAGAAGAGGTATCTATGTACAAGGTATTGTCATAATTTGTCTGCAGATGTTGAGATTTATGTCTATTCGGTACCTTTTTTCTAAATCTTTGGTAATAGTGGAAGCTATAAGAATATTAATTTTCATTATAATGCACACAGGAAAAATGTCTCAAGGTGAAACTGGATTTTGCATAACATAATCTGAAGCCAAGTACATGAACAGTGATGAAATTATATTGAAAGAAGTAATTCACTGAAACTAGCAAAGCTGGCAGGTTAACATTGTGTTTGACAGACTGTGGTAGAAGTTCTGCATCACCGGTATGTGAAGAAACTATTTGTGGAAGCAGTATGTACTAACCTCAACAGATACTGGGGAAAAACATTACTTAAAAGCAGCACCTACTAAAGCAGCTGCCCACTAAGATGATTAACGATTGGAAATACTGCTGATATTTCTAGTGTAGAAGGATTATTTCCTTCAGGAGAGAAGCAGATATTCACCGTGGAGTATTTCAGGTTATTTCACCATGGGGTCGGGATGTGGGCAGTTCCAACCAGAATCCTAATTAAAATACTGCAAAGGTTGGCATCCTAGTAGATGGGACCCTTCACCTCTCTCCTTCCCTGGAACCATAGCAAAGATGAACTTAGGAGAAATCATGCCTACTTTCCTGCTGATTTAAGCGTAATTTGTGCAGTTAGCCCCCAAACTGCTCGGTGCCAAGGGTAACACGTGATGGGAAGGACCATTCAAAACTGCCCCTTTTAAAGATTCATTCCACATTTGCTTCTGGATACATTTCATCTGAGGCCTGGGCCAGGGGGCTGGGGCAGGGGCTGGGGCACCAGGCCTGGGGGGGCGGCTGGGGGGCTGGGGGGGGCAGCCTGGGCAGGAGGGGGCTCAGGGGGGACCTGGTCGCTCCCTACAGCTGCCTGGCAGGGGCTGCGGGCAGCGGGGGTCGGGCGCTGCTCCCGGAGAACAAGTGACAGGGCGAGAGGAAACGGCCCCAAGCTGCACGGGGGGGTTAGCTCGGGTAGCGGGGAAACGTCTTCACTGGAAGGGTGACCAAGTGCTGGAACAGGCTGCCCGGGGAGGTGGTGGAATCCCCATCCCTGGAGGTGTTTAAAGCCTTATAGATATGCTTAGGGACATGGTTTTGTGGTGAACTTGGCAGTGCTAGGTTTTACGGTAGGGCTGGAAGAGCTTAAAGGTCTTTTCCAACATAAATGATTCTATGATTCAATGATTTTATTTTGTTGATCTTTCAACTCACCTAGATTTATGGACTACATTGGTAAGAGCGCCACGAAGTACAAGTCATGGACATGAATGATATTAAACTACGGACTGTATAGTCAGAGTTAAAAACTGTTCCTAGCTCCAAAACGTGTAGGAAACATATATGGGGAATAATAGAGCAGATGCAGCAATGCTAAGAAGTTCATGGAAACTGTTCAGTAGGACACTTTCTGAGATACGCCTTAAAGGTGTGATGAAACCCTTGTTCCTTGCAGATCAACGTCTGCTGTCCGTGGGTCAGCACCTTTTGTTTTAGCCACCTACTAGGGTTAAACAATGGCAAAATTTCATATTGCATACTTTGGATAGTCAGTTAGTGCAGGCCCAGTTTCATCTTTACATATGGACAGGTGGAGCAGGTGATGTGGGGCCCAGAAAGTTCCTGGCTGTCTCCTGGTTCTTTGCTGTAGGCAAGATAGCTTGGAGTTCATGCCTGGCTAGCACCACTGCCAGCTGTTTCAAAAGGAGACAGGATTGGAGGATTTGGGCTACCTTTTGCGGCATAGACAGCAGCAGACGCATGGGTTATCCGTAAGTGGTGACATGAACATGCAGAACCAGATAAGGTTGTATACTGGGCAACTGGAAATATGCATAAACAAGTGGGCTTTGCATGTGGAATAGTGCAGTTGTGGTGGTGGCTTAGGGTTTTGTTTGGAGTTATGTTAGGAGAGGATGTGGTGGGCAGAAAGAGAGAGGGGGAAGTGCAGAGCAGCAATAGAGCTGATGTGTTAGAAGGAGTTTGCACTGTGAGAAGTGCAGGAAACACCAATGGCACCACCAAAGTTCACCGATGCTTGGATAGCTTCTGAGTGGCTTCATCAGATCTTAGTCTATGATCATCTCCCCTTTGCAGTTTCTGTCCCAAAGTCCATGTGGCTTTGAAGGTTACAAGGAGCAAAAACAACGCTAGCCAAGGACTTGATTCTCCAAGTTCCTTCTTCTGTATTAATGCAACTGTGCAAATAAGTTTGTATTGGGCTTTTTAAAATGTTTTGTTTAGAACTTTTCTATTAAAGTTAGAAGACCAAAAAGTAACAATACTTACTGATCGCACTTGTTTGCAGCTGACATTTTTTCCTTTTTATTGAGTTTTGTAAGATCCTGAAATTAATACCGCTGTTCTGTGCAGTTTGAGTGTACTTGAGTACATTTGATCTTAGTTGTTTTCACCTTTGTGTTACTGAAAAGATCTATTCAGTGACTGTAACAACTACTGAGATTTCTTTTGCTTTCACCTTCAGTATTCACTAACTTTTCTTTAGGTTAATAATATGACATAATTACCTTAGTACCAGGAATGATACAATCCAGTGCTTTAAATGGTTGGGGGTTTGGCTGTTGCTATGCTGACTGGAAGGGAGCTGACAGATGAATTTTGAATAGATTTGCTGGTTATCTATGTAGGTATAACTTTACATTTATATAGTTTTCTGATACGCAGGTGAATACATCAAAAAATGGTTGTCATTTTCTATAATTTTAATGAAAAAAAATGTGTCTAAATCCACTCAAGCTTATCTAGTGAATAGTAGCAGTTTTTAAATAACTTTTATTTTGTGACTAATCTAATTAATTTGTGCCCAACGGGCATTTTAATGATGTGTGGATGGTAACCCTTTCTACTGCATGCTGACAGTCCTGGTGCCCGCTTCGGTCACAAGTCAGTTCAGAATTGAACCGCCAAGAGCCAGCGGTGTCCTGAACACCACCATTCACCAGGTTCACAATTTGCAATGGCTCCTGGTGGTAGGCCTAGAGAAGAGGATCATATGCTTCGCTTCTGCAGATGTCTCAACACTGGTCAGTGATGACTTGCACACCTCTGCCTTCAAGAAGGGCAGTTCTTCATCTTCATTTCTGTTGTAGTGCAAGTTTCCAGCACTGCCCAGAACACTGTCACCACTTTTTGAAGTGAGAGTATAGTAATTCCCTTTGTCCTGAACTGCTCCCTGTTCCTTCCATCCCTATGCAGAAGGATTTGCTTGAGAATAGCATGGTAGATCGTAGTCGAGGAACTGAGGCAGAGGCTTCTTTTTCTGAATACTGCAAGTCCTAGTAGCTTTGGCCTGTTCAAGCCTCAGTTGCCTCAGGAAGGTCCAAGGACTCCATGTGTTATTCTCCAGCGTAACTGGCTCTGGCTTAGGGCCTAATTCTGCTGACCTGTTGCCAGAGCTACTGAATCTGGATCCTGTCTGGAGTCTACTGTAGCTCAAAACAAGTGCTGAGGGAAAGCCTTGAGGTAGAGCCAGACATCCAAATGGAAGGACGCTAAGCCAGTATATAGAGAATCGTGGGTATTCCACTCCATTCCATTGCCACAAGAAAACAACATAAACATGATTTTCTTCTAAATCAATCTGCAGATTTAAGTCTTGGACAGTGAATGTTGCTTGAGGAATTTTAGATTCTTTTTTGTTTCTGTAAAGAACAATAAATTATAAATGTTCTGTGAAGAAAGAAGGAAATACATCCTGGCTTTCTGAGCTGTTTGGTATTTCAGAATGAGGTCACAATGGAGTTAATTGATTCCCAGTTTTATTTTTAAAAACTTGTATTTTGATGGTTTAGTTATTTATTTGAAGTCTTCTACCTGAAGATGTACAATGAATCACCCACTTGGAATAAAATTCACATGTGCGTTTACGTTCAGCTAAATTCTTTTCTTACAAAACTGGAGATCTCTGTTTTAGGCTCAAGGCATCAACATTAGGTACTGACGGTGTGGATCTGAGTGAACATGTTGCTTATTCTCCTCAACAAGCTAATTACTACTTAAAAATTTATGAAATTCTGAGGACCACAGAAGTTTGTGGAGTGATCTCTGGAGCTTTTCCTTTTTCCTGTCTTGCTTTTTTTATTCTTTTTGCAGCTAACTTAAAACTGTCTCTGTAGGCTTCTTTCTGTTTTCCTTCCACCTTACTGAGACATCTTTCGCTTAATGTTACTTCGATAAAGACTCCACTGTGTTAATATATAATTTTCATTGTGACTTTCATTGCTGCAATTAAGTGGCTAATTGAATGGTTTATAATGTGTATGCCTAATGGCTTCTGCAAGAGGTTAACTGTGAAAGGCATAGAAAATTAACACACAAAATGTTGCCGATGTTACCTTTTACTGAGTAAAGCCTCAGAGATTTTGTTTACTTTGCTGCTTATGGGCAGCGAAACTCCTGAAGATGTTGTAATATGAAACTTCCTTTGCCATTGAATCCTAGATGTCAGCTGCAGTGTAATATGCCATGCTTCAAAAAACTTCCATGAAATGTAAGCATAGAAAATACATTCGGGTTTTGGGGTCTAACCTGCTGTAGAACATGTAAGACTGCGGTTAAAATTTTCTGTTCCTTCTTATCCTTCCAAAAATATAGAGCAGCAATTTGGATTTTTTTTATTGTCTTTCATAAAAATACAGCAAAACTAATACTATCCTGCAAGAATACCTCTAATGGGTTTGTCACAGAATAAAGAGAAGTTTAATCTGCCTTTGCTATTTACAGTAATTCACAGGCTTTAACAAAGCCTTATGCCAAAAAATAGTAAAGTACTGCTCATATGGAAGGGTGCTTCCAGCTGTCCCCTGGACTCTGCACCAAGTGAAATGGAAAGCAAAAGCAGCACAATATAAGATCAAATCTAACAGAAGCTTAGAAAAATGTAAAGTTCTCAAGTCTGTCTTCAGTTACCAATTTTTTAAAAAAGTCAGTGTTTTAATATAAGACTTTTGTTATTATTAAAATAATGTAGTCAGTTTATCATATTGTATTTATGACAGAGCTACAGCAGAATGAGAAGAGAAAGAAGCAATAACGTGAATGTAGGAAAAAAAATTTCTTGTTTGTTTTTAAAACTATTGATTTGTAAGTAAATACTGATGACTAAAAAAAAAAAAGTTGTCTTTACAAGGTGTGTGGGAAAATGCTGCATTCGCATAGCTTTGTTTTCAGACAGCTGGGGTTGTAAATGTGTGTGCTGTATACCTTCCCGCCTTCTTGTCACCCCCGTGGTAAAAAAAACAAATAGCTTATTTGAACAATCTCTGTTGACTAGTCGAGCCTGTAAAATACTGCTCTTAAGAAGGAACCTTTCTTGTGTCAGCCTTCTCTGTGTTTAAACTAGTATCCTCCTCTATTTCTTTACCACTTCTGAAATCTACCACTCTCCTCTTTCTATGTCATACTCACATTCCTTCTGTAATCTGCTTGATTACAGGCCCTGTACATTTTTGGTCTGGTCCTGTTATTTTTTTCCATATGGAAGGGAGACCTTGATGTTAATGAGACAGGCAAAGATTCTTCATCTTTCTGAAACTGAGTGCTGACCCAAGGAGGTGTCTGTATTAGTTATGATGGGCAAGATTGTATTCTACTGATCTTGCAGAATTTCAGCAGTCTTAAGTGGTCATATTTGAAAGTCTATATAGGTGCCTTTCCTTTTATTACACATAAGTGTCCTATGAGGTTTCAGTTTACCAAAGTTACTCATACCATATTTGAATTTTCGCTGCAGCCATTAACTTCAATATGTGTTTTTTTCTGCACAGGATTTAACAATTCTGAACGCATGTGCGACAAAGAGTTCATAATACGCAGAGCGGCCACGAATCGAGTCCTAAATGTCTTGCGCCACTGGGTCTCCAAGCATTCTCAGGTATTCTCCTTCTGCACCTTTCTCCTCTCCAACTGCAGTAAGTCTATGTTCTCCCTACAAAGTATTTTTTAAGCAGTGCTGCTGTGGAGTGTTGCAGAGGTCAAACAGCCTGAAAACTCAGTGCTAGAAGGATAATATGGAAAATTAGCTTGTAAAAAGATACTGTTAAGCAAGTGAGTAATCCTTCATCTAGCCTTGCAAAGCTCTCCTGAAAATACCCAGTTATGACATTATTCCTGGTAACATTGTGTGTGAGCGCTTTACTGGTGTAATGTGTGTTGAAATACATACTGAGCAGGTTGGATTAACCGTTCATGCTACAGGCAGCGTGGTTCCGTTACTTTGACTGTGTTAAAATACTTGTGTTTGCATACAGATGTTTGTTTATTTGTTGTGAATCGCACATGGAAAGATACACCGGTCCTGTTGATCCCTCTACAACCAAGACAGGAGTGTGGGTCTGATACATAAACATAAAACTGTATTGACAGAGAAGGGAAAAAAAGAAGTCTGAGTAGCTAGCAGAAGTTTGCAGATAGAAATGGCCTTTAAGCTGCCAGGTGAGACAAATGTTGGCAGATTTTGGCATGTATGTAGAAGTCTAACAGGAGAATTAGTGAAAGAAACAAAGGAGGAAAGGAGAGAAAGAGGAGTAGAGAGAAAGAAGGGAGGGAGGAAGGAAGGAAGGAGGGAGGGAAAGAGAAAGAGTGAGAGCATTTTGGAAGCCAATGGAAGATTTTTGTACGCCTTGTATAGATGATACTTCACAGCGGTTGTAGATTGCTTTGTCACTACATGCTGGTAATCAAGACCACTTGATCTAAAAAGGGTTTATTGAACAGCTAATTGCAGCGATGTCAAACTGTCCTATGTTAAACTCAGTTCCCTTTTTTCCATGTAATGGGTTTAATTTCCATAGAGCTTAAGTTTGCTAGAGAATCAAGTCAGTAAGAAATGCCTAAGTGGGAAAATTGGCTGTGTTTGAAAAGCTGAACAGCCCAGATGAAATTAATAAAACCTCTCCTGGTATCATGGGAATGATTACACATTTTGAGTTATTGGAAACAATCTATGTAGACCAAGATTTCTTTGACTACTTGTTAAATAAAAATCGTTGCATGACAAAATCTTGAGCTGGAACTGGAACAGCAGAAGTCTGTTATTACTGTTGTAGAGTACAGTACATGCTTAGTGTGTCCTTGCTGCAGTTTGTGTTAAGTGACTGCTCTGAGTTGAGTTGACCCTCTATGCTAATTAAAAGATGGTTAATTAATGTAATTGTGAAAATTTTGGGAGTCATCAGACTTTTGTCTACAGTAGGGATCTACAACTAGTTACACTGAAGTTTAAGTTTCAGAGCTGACCCTGATGGTGCTGTGATGATTCTCTATCATAAGTACAAAGTAACTATGAAGAGTGCAAGTGTACTCTGTCATTCTAGCAATTTACCAAAAATATACTTTCTCTCCTTAAAAATAAAAGCGATCTTTGCTTCCATTTCAAAAGTACCCATGATGTACAAAACAATAATATTGTCCTGAATACTACTACACCTAATTTTGCATAATGTTTACAATTAGTATTCTTTTAAAAATATTAAGAGGACAAAGATAATACATAATAGTTCAACACTGCATTTTCAAAGGGGAAGCTGTTATCCGGACTCCCTTGTCTCTCACTGCCTTTTACTTTTTCCATGGCAACAGTGGCAGATTTTAATTCTCTAGCTCTCTTAAGCCAGTATTCCAATTTAGCAGATATTTTAAAATGCAACAGCTTTGGCACCAAAAGTAACAAATGCTACAGCAACAGAGCATGTAATCAGCACTTTGTGGTGTTTACTTGTGAAGCTAGGGAGAGAGAAAGGACAGAAGACCTAAGCAAACCAGAAATGTCTGACTAGTTTCTGCCAAAAAAATATGGGACAGGACTGCTTTAAGGAAGACAAGTGAAGAATTACTGTCTGGCCAAATAGCATGTAATGTTGGCAGTAAAGATGTATAGTCCTGGGAGAGCAGTAGCTCAGAGCCTCATTTTACAGTAACAACACAAACTGCAAGCCAGAGAACCTTTAGCCACCAGTGTCTGGTGAAGAAATGCTTATTAGATTTCCAAAATGACAAAAGAATATAAGCATTAAAATTCTATGAGATCAACAGACCTGCCAAAAACTTTATTACATTTTAAGGTATTTGCATCATTCTCTGGCCACTTAGTGCATTTGAGCAACCTTCACCTTCATCAGCAGCCAAGGACAGGTTTTATTCTCTTAAAAAAAAAAAAAAAGTTAACAAAATAAATTGGCTTTGAATTTGCTTTTGCTGCAGAAACTGCCAGCACAAAATACGCAATTTCTGTCCTCCGTGGGAGAAGGTTCTCCCATTGTCTGGTAGACTCTTCTCCTTGCGATGTGCCTGAGATCCTTCTGGTCATTGCTAGCATGACTATAAAAGGTGACCTACTGCACACGTTTTTTTCTGCCAAAATGCTATTTCCTTATTAATAGAAACAAAGAAAAGCAAAGACGCTATATGAGGAAACTGCAGGGCTTTCTTTAGTTCTCTTTTTATGGTGCCGGATGCTACTACAGGTGTGCTTAGTGTTGTAGCGTGTGAATAATTCTGCAGCATAAGTAACTCTGGTTTTATGCTTTCTGATCCACAAACAACATTCAGGCCTCTACATGTTATTTGTCTGCCTAAATTATTGTACTGATTTATTGTGCTGTA